>NC_088684.1:119033240-119336270 GCF_028017835.1 Emys orbicularis
AAAGTTAGAGCCGGCCCTGAACAAAGGCACAGAGAGCAAAGCTGCTGCTGGTGTGCTGAAGCCACCAGGATCCATATGCCGCTAGCCTGTTTATTGCAATGGTACCTGCCAGAGTCATTGCAGACTGACATGGGAAAGTGTCCTGCTGCGGAGGAAGGAATAAGGCTGCCTTCCCTAGAAACCTTCAGGAGAGGATTGCAGAGTACTGTACCTCCAAGAAAGTTTCATTGAGATCTCTCAGGAGGATTCAAGGGACATCCTGGTTACATAAACAAACTGCTCCTCTCCCCGCCCCCACCTAATCCCGTAGGGAATGAAAAGCAGACAACAGCTGTATCTCTTTTTGTTGTCCCGCTTCTAGTACAAGTAAATGAATGAAAAATCGATACCTGTGTCCTGTTAACTTGGGGTCAGGCACCACCTGTACATTTAAACATTGTAATGGAAAATGCATTCACACACTTACCTGAGGTTCCTTCCCTGGCATCGGGCTCACCCTGGCTCAGCTGCTGGGACTGACTGGACTGCAGTAGAATCTCGAACAAGTCCTGGCTTGTGGAATAGTTAGAACCCCCAAGTCGCCTGTCCTCCATGCTCCAACTTCCTCGCTGTTCATGGCAGGGGTCTGCGTCTCGCTCCTCAGTGGTATCCATGGTGCTCTGTGGGGTGCTGGGGAGGTCTCCTCCAAGTATGGCTCATTGTAAAAGCAGTAGGTTTGTGGTTTGGCAGCAGATCTACAGTTGGCCTCTCTGGCCACATTTCCGTCGCATTCATGGGGCACTTCTGCTGGTCCCTGTTGTAGCCCCTCTCCTGCATTCCCCCGGCAATCTACTCGTAGATGTCAACATTTCTATGGCTGAATTGGAGCTGTGCTGGCACAGCTTCTTCTCCCCACAGGCCCAGGAGATCCAATATCTCCTGTCTACTCCAGGCAGGAGCACGCCTGGAGGGTGTAGCCGGCACGGTTTATTGGGCAGTTGCACACAACAAGGGAGAGCTGCTAGGTTTGCTCACCAGGCTGGGCAATTCATGGGATTTTTAAAGGGTGGGGGTTGGCTTCCAGTGTCTGTGACCTGTGGGCAGTGGAGGTCACAATTGTGACCGGAGCGGTGAGTGATGAGCATTGTGGGACAGCTGCTGGAGGACTGTTAGGGTTGACATAGGTAACACAGCGTCTACACTCATGTTGCATCGACCTCAGCACATCTCCCATGGCTATATGCCACTCAGGGAGGTGGTGCGACCGTGTCACCATAACAAGGCACTTACAAGTTTAAGTGTAGCCGCCTGCATAAATAGGTCAATGAAAGGCTGCTTACCTTGACCTAACTTTGTAGTGTAGACCAGGCCTATGTATTATTATTAATATCCTGCTCCGTGTACAGGAATCTTTCCAGAAAGGGACACCTGTATCTCTATGCAGAATAAAATATCATCCTAATAGTACTAATTAAAGCCTTTCCCTATCTTCTGGCCAATACTCCTATAATTTTAAATTAACCAAGTCCTTTCTTGTTGGTTACGCACAGCATTCACAGGCTAGGCCAGACAAGATCAACAACAAAAATCCTTGCAAAATATAAATACAGCGAACTACAGTAAATTGGGAGCAGCCCCCCCAGAATGGTGCAAAATACATAGGGGACACTGTTGCCATAGTAACCGGCATTACAGCTTGCTTCTGATAATTAATGGAGGGCTTTGCTATTACACTATTCTTGAAATTTCACTTTCCCCAGTGCTCCACTGCAGAATGCAGTATCATTTCCCCATTCATAAATATTTCATTACCACAGTCAGCCATGTTTCATCATCACTGATAACACTCAGCCTAACCCACCCATAACTGAATTCGTATAGCCCTGTCCCTACGGCAACTTTCATTCTCTCCTTACGCCTTTTACTTCTGCAGTCTCTGTTTTTCTGGCTTGATGTCCTTAGTCCAAAACAATACCTCTGCAGCATAAGTTCAAGACCCACTCCCCCCCAACTAAAAAAATCAAGACAAGGTTGTAAAAAATATCATACATCTATAATATATCTATATCTATACGCACACACAAATATACACAGATAAAATGTGTGTATAGCCACTGTATCTCTGTATAACACTGTTGAGAGAGATGTACTGCAGATATATGCAGTAATTTACAGGAGGACACTGGCTCCAATCCAGCAAACCACGTGCATGTCTTTAAGCATGAGTGGTCCCATTGATATCAGCTCAGTGCCACACTAGTGTCACTGTGATCAATAGGATGTGCTAAAGGACTTTGCTGGTTTGGGGCCTTATTCTCCTCCATGAATAACGAGCTGGTGAAGACTATCCAAAGCATGGGGGCACAAGGGGTTAAAGTGATACAGAAATAACCGGGGGAGAAAAGGAATTGTTCCAATTCCTTTCTGTAGTACCAAAACTTTTTATTTAAAATGACTGACATAGGGCTATTTCCACTGGCTCCCACCGACTGTACATGAGTAAGAGCATTTGAGCATCCTTGTTCTTTATCACTTGACATACTAATTTTTGGTGCCTTTCTGTTGTTTTGTTATTATGGTGACTTTGAAAATATCCTGGTAGCCAAAGGGCTCACAGATCCCAACCCTCAGGTGGGTAATTATCTCCTTAATGCCAGATCACGTTCTATCATTAGCTGTGATGTTTCATAGGTTGTCTCTAGGAGGAGATTTCTTCAGCCAAAGGAAAAGAAAACACTTTGTATAACCTATTGTGGAGCATATTGTATGTATCATTTAACATATTTTCTCATATGCTTTGTATGTATTTCATAACATCTTTCTGTCTGTGGGCCAAATTCTGCTCTTAGATGTGTTTGTATGGCTTATACTGACATCAGTGACACATGCATGCATCTCAAAGCAGACCATAGCCCTCACTATATGAATAAGAGTAGATACATTTCTCTCTCACACTTGGGAGAAATCTGCATAATCTATTACACATGTGGTGGCAATATCCATGTGATAAATTGCAGCGCCATTCAATAAATACTATTTATTTGCCTACGCCATGCTATCTGTATGACCAGCTATGATGCCATTTACACTGGAATCTTGGTTTAGCAGAGCTCTGTAAATCCATTTCCTAAAAGCACAATAAAAGCATTTTTCATACATCTTCATCCACAAAATCACTAGCTTCCTGCTGCTAGAAGAGAAGGCTAGAAGGGAAGGGAAGGGTACTTATGTATTATTTTGCCTTTGGCAAAAAATCCACTTGTACAAATTCCATTTCTAACTAGAAAGTGTAATTATTTTCTCTTGCATGCAAGAATTTCCTGACTGTTAAGGCCAGGCACAAATATAGCAATAGATATTTTTTTTGTCAGTGTGACTGGGACAGGGATGTAATGAATCAACTTTTTTTGGAATCAGCTGGTGGGCTCCTTCCCATAAATATGTTAGGATGGAGAATTCAGGCTACTGGACTGACCAGAAGACATCAAAAATTAAGGAGTAGGCCTCAGCTCAGGTATTCAGTGTGAAGCAAGTTGATTAAAATGCAGAGGTTTTGGAGCAATTTTGCTTTGAGTCATGAAGTTCAATCAAACTGAGAGCAAGGGCATCCAAGAAGCTATTTTTAAAGATGGTCATTATGTTTCTGATCTTTCATTATGTAACAAATTAAAAACCAGTTTCGACTATAGCATTACACCTTGAGAAATGCAGACTACAATATTACAAGAGCAAAGCAAATACTAGAGCCACATCCAAATGGACGGATAGGTCTAAAATGAAACAATCCTACCATCTAAGCAGTGTTCCAACGATTAAAATGATCCCAGGGTCATGGCAACACCATGTTGCACTACTGGTGCATACCACAAGTATGTTCAGCCATCAGCCATCCAAAAAGTATGACAATAACCTACTAATTGCACATCTCTGATGATCTATTGCTATTAGATTATGGCTCTTTAACCTAATTGCTTTTAAGCTTTAAAAAAAAAGGGTCAGTGAGTTTTGTGCAATATATTCGTCCATGGTCAAAATAAGTTGCTAGCAAAATAAGAGAAAATAGTGCTGAAAAATAAAAGTTATGAAGACTATTTCCCCACTATTTTGTACTATTTGCATAATATATATACGTCTTTCTCATCAATTTAATCCTGTTTTTCTTGTAATCTTCTCTAGACCCCGCCCCTTTTGTTGAGGTGCCCTAAACCCCACCCATTTTGTTAAGGTTGCCCAAACCCCTTCTCCCATTGTAAGGATAAGGCCTTTGTCGGCAGCCTGGTTAAAAGAGCAGCAGCCATTAGCTGAGAAGCAGGAAGTCACATTCTCATATTCCATCTAAATTATATTAAAACAATGTAATAGGCTGTTAAGAAGGAGACCCAGTCCTAATAGCACCCTCTATCACCAGATAAAGAAACAGATCTTAAGATGGTTAAAGAAAACTTAGTTTGATAGCATCCTGTCTGGCAAGAAATCACTTATCAATAGTTGTGGCTGTGAAACCCTCATTTCTTTATTGTTTTGTCATTATGGTCTTCACTTCCCTATTGTTTGTCTGTATGATCTCTCTCTGGTTCTTTGATTGTTTCTGTCTGTTACATAACTAATTTTGCTAGGTATAAATTAATCAAGGTGGTGGAGTATGATTGGTTAGAGAATTTTGTTAGGATTGGTTAGTAAAATGTTAGTAAAATAATTGGTTAAGGTATAGCTAAGCAGGACTTAAATTTCACTATATAAACTGGGGTCCAAAAAGGAGACCAGAAGAGAAGGAATAGAAGAATAAGAAGAAGGAAAGACCTGGAAGAAGAAGAACTCACCTCCAAGACATAGCCAAAGATCAGAGCTGCTAAGAATCCTCTGCACGACCGTGGCGTGCAGCAACCAGAATCCAGATGAGACCGACCTCGCCTGGCCAACAGGGAAAGTTTGTCTGCTTGATCAGGATTGGTGAGCATAGCATTGTATACTTAGCATATGTATTCTGCTTGGTAATTGTCAATAGAGGGTGAAGATATTACTCTGTAAGGCTCTTTCACTGGTAAAAGGTCCTGCAAACCCGCAGAAAATTATGCCGAGCCCTAGGAACAGAGTAAGGGTGGGTGCCCTAGAGTGTAAGGTTACGCCTGAGCCCACAGAAGGGTAAGGGTGGGTGCCTAAATTAAGAGGGTTACGCCTTGAGCCCTAGGAACTGGGTAAAGGTGGGTGCCCCTAGAGTGTGTAACAGAGAATTTTGTGCGGGTAACACCACCTTTCAGAAGATTAGTTATAGCAATCTGTGTTTCAGATACTCTCCCCACAGTTTCTTTTGTAAAAACGAAGGCTCCAGTCCTGCAACCCACTCTGCATCCACACAGAGCCTCATTGAGTTCAATGGGAATCTGCCCATGCAAACCCTGTTGCACGGTTGGGGCCAAAATTTGGCATGCAGATTTCAGATTAGTTTTCACTTTAGAAAGTGAAATAAAAGCAATGGAGAGCTTGGCACTTTTATGAGCAATAAAAAATAGTCACTGTTTCTCCTTCAACCCCTCACTTTGCTTCCCACCCTCACAACAGCATCCCCAGTACTCTTCTCCAAAGGCAGTCGTTAACACCTACGTCCTCCAACCTCAGAGCCCCACAATTTAACAGAAAAGGCATCGGGATTTTCCCCTCTCAGTGATGACTTTCCACAGTGGCCTTCTGGGAGATTGTTCATGGCTGTGGCTTTCATGCTAAAGACCCGGCTGGCCAATCAGAATGCAGCACTGGACAATTATGACATCCTCAGCAAGAGTCTACTATTTTTTTTAAACTCTAAAGAATAACCCCGGGGCTGGTGATACCTCAGTGTGAGCTCAGCAAAAATCTAACATTGGCAGAGATCCAGCCTGAGAGATTAGGCTGATGTATAAGGCACTGCATCCGAAGAAGTGAGGTTTTTACTCACGAAAGCTCATGCCCAAATAAATCTGTTAGTCTTTAAGGTGCCACCAGACTCCTTGTTGTTTTTGTAGATACAGACTAACACGGCTACCCCCTGATACTTGACACACCTACTGTGGGTGATGTAAATCGGAGACGCTGGGATGTCATTTTATGACGTATGGGACATATGTAGCATCTAGTTTGGGGATTTGAAAGGCTCTGAAATCCTTTGACTGGCATCAACAGTCGTATGGCATGTTAAGTGTGTAGGCTTAAGACTTTATGTTTCTAGTTTCTACGCAGTCACAATATTCATCCTGTTATGACTCAGCCTGCTCTGTCATCAGGGCCCCATTGAGAGTGCACAGCTGAGACATTTGACACTCCACGGGCTACCTAGAATCAAGAGAAAAAATATGGGTATGCTTTTAAGTGAAAACAAGCTACCAAAGCCCAATACAAGAGGACACCGACTAGAAGGTGCAGCTCTGATTCTAGAGCATAGTAGTTAAATTGCCTTTTGAACCCTCTTTGAACTCTTGCCACCAATGTATCCAGCAGAAATTCATAGTTTTTTAATCAGTTACAGAGTGAAGTTTCCTTGGTAACTGCTGTATGTTTGATCAGGCCTTCAGCGTTTGGTCTACCATTGTTTCTAGTGTTCTCTCTGTGTGGAGCAACCTGATTTGAGATCCTGCCTACCCATGGCTGCTTCTCTCTTCGATATGGGACACATTCCTCGTGTTTAATCTGAGATTTGACTCTCTACAGGGCCAGATTGGGCACTTTGTACCCTGAGACACATCAGAGAAGATGTGAAGTTGCACCACCCCATGGGTGGGAATTTGCCTCAGGAAGCATGTTTCCCCCTGGTGCACATGGAGCCTGACCCAAAGCCCACTGGAGTCAATTAAAAGGCCCTGACATCAATGGGCTTTTTATCAAGCCCATGGGGAGCACACATACCACATCATGCCTTAGGATGGTGCAGCATAGCCTCTCTGTGTCCGACTAATTCTACTGGCCAGTGCAGGGGAAGAGGGGCTCCCTCCCTGCTTCCCATTTGATGCTTTTGGGATAGTTTGTGCTCCAGGGTGGTTGGAAGGAGCAGTCCCTGCACATCCCAGAGAACAGGGCCTGAAATTGTGTTACAGGGGTGCTGTATATCTGAATACATGTAAAGAATTAGGCTCTGATCTACAAAGGCACATAGGTTCCGAACTTCTGTTGAAATCAGTGGAAGTTAGGAGCCTAAATATCTTTGTGGATCTGAGCCTTAGTAAATAATATGTCAGTAGATGGCGCTCATCAGCTCTTAACATCTGGCCCGAGGGGAGGAGGGAGGCGCTTAGAGAAGGGGAAGCTCCTTAAGCTCCCGCTTGTTCATGGCACCCACAAAAGAATCAGAGACCATTCAGCCCACAGTATTTCCCATTACACCCTATCATGAACTTTTATCTTCTAGCAGATATTTGTTCATCTTAGGTGAGATGGAGAAACAGAATTAAACCAAGGAAAACTGAGAGCTCAGCTATGTGTTTTGGTGTCACAGGAACCCAGAAAGTCAGAGATATTTCAAAGTGCAGCCTGGCTACAAAAAGTTATCCCTTGCACAATATATTGCTCTTCTCTCTTCTTGTGGCATTAATCTATGCTGTCACCATGGCAACCAGCTGAATTCAGGTGCCTGTTTCCCAAATAGCCCTTCTCACAGTATTGTACCAGATATGGTAGTTTGTACCTATGTGATTGGGATGTGCTGTGATGTGATGGTAATCACTGACCCGCCTCATTAATTGCATGGTAATAATTAACTCTTTGTTAGCAATGTCTCACCTGAAGCTCTCTAAGTGCTTAACAAAGACAGGCAAGTATCGTCCAAACTCAGGGAGAGAAAAATAAAAGCAACTTGCCCAAGGTCACACAACAGGTCAGTGGCACCACTGGAGCAGAACTTCTGTCCCCTGACTCGCAGTCCAGTGCCCTAACTCACTGGATCACACTGCTTACACCAGTGCTTGGAGCTCTTTTACCTGCTGGACACCTGACAACTGGACTTTACAATCACATCCCTCCACTTCTCTATACTGCAATTACCATTTAAGCTCTGACCTCTGTCCTATACATGCCAAATACTCAAGGGTCCTTTCTTGTGGTTCCACTGCCAGATTCCTGAACGCGCCTCCCTTCCCCCATCCATACATTAGTAGCAGCTTCCCAGAGAACATAGGTAAGGGATCTGTATCTTAGGTCTTGTCTACACTTAAAATGCTGCTGTGGTGCAGCTGCACTGCTGTAGTGCTTCCATGGAGATGGGAGGGATTTTCCTGTTGGAGAAGGGCCACGTCTACACTACAAAATGATGTTGGCCTAACTTACATCAGCACACAGGCACCTCAGTTATTAAATTGCTTGTGTGTGCGCACACTTGGCTCTTTGGGCTGTCTTCACCAGAAGCGCATGTATCGATTGTATTGTCAGTGTGGGGCATTGTGGGACAGCTCCTGAAAGCCAGTAACAGTTGACGTAAGCAACGCAGTGTCTACATTGACACTGCATCAACCTAACTGCATCGACCGTGACTCTACACCGCTCGGGGAGGTGGTGTTACTAAAAGGGCATAGAGCGGCACTTATGTCAGCAGGAGTCAAATTGAAGTGAAGACACTTCCCCAGCTAGGTCGATGCAAGGCAGTTTACATTAACCTAACCATGTAGCATAGACCAGGCCTAGGTAATCCACCTTCCCAAAGGGCAGTAGATAAGTCGAATGAAGTATTCTTCCATTGACCTAGAGCAGGTCTACACTGGGGGGCTAGGTTGTATAGCTGCGTCTCTCAGGGGTGTGGATTTTTCACATCCCTGAGAGACAGAGCCATACTAAAGTAAACTCCTAGTGTAGACCAGGACTTAATGTCAGGTCACATTCTTCTATCAAGCAAAGCAGATGTAGCCAGATTTTACTTCCTATTAAAGCACTTAAGTGACGTCAGAGCTTAAATCCTATTTTCAAAAGTCACTAAGGTATTTAGGGACCTGAGTCCCATTGAAAGTAAAGTGCTAACCTAACGACTAAGTGCTACAGCTGATCAGAAATTTGCCAGTGTAACATTTTCCCATCAGAACTATTCATGTCTGTTCTGCCAAATCTTCTGACAGAAATCAGGCAGGTTTCCACCTGGTTTCTTGCCCACTTGTTCACATTGAGGGCTGCCACAGAGCAGTGACCCCAGGAGACCCATCGTGGGCTGCGGTTGTCGGGGCTTCCAGGCGCCCTGCTTTTTGGTAGGCCGCTAGGTGGGCAGCTGAAGTGTGGGGAGTCTCAGCGATTTCATTTTTAAAAATTCAAAATAAAAATTCTTGACTCCCCCCGTTCCTCAGGAAATTACAAAAGTCTGAGCTTTCATTCTGATGCAGAACAATTCATTTTCATTTCAGAATTTCCCACCGAATGGAAATTCTGAGTTCTGACCAGCCCTACTAAGTACTTAAGTTCTGCATTCATAGAAAATCAGAACTAGTTTGTGCATGATTTGATTTAAAAAAAGGGGCTAAAATCCAAAATGAATGTTATTTGTAATGAATAATGTAGCTAGTTCTGTTTACAAAGGGCCCAAGCAGCTTTAGTCATTCAAGATGCAATGGCACTTCACACAAAAGTGAGGGCAGGTCATCTTCACTAGAAAATTAAATTGAGTTAAAACGCAATTTTGAGGCATCATGTTTAAGAACCCGATGCTAAACGTGACTTTTCAATCAGTGTAGACAGGGACAAGTTGATTTTAACATCATGTCACCTACTCATAAGGTTCACTCTCTGGTTCCAACAGGGTTTATTCATGAGCAGCTGACATGTTATATACATGATTGTCCCCTTCATGCTAGATTACACTTCTCATCTGAAGATCTCAAAGCACTAGGATGGGTTCTAACATGACCTAATTTCCTAGTGAGGACAAGCCTTAAGAGTATTGCAACCTCTGTGTCCTGGCCGATTCCCAACTGTTTATATTTTTGCCAACCCCAAGCATTAAAAAATGAAGAATCAGGCTAAAATCATAAGATTGGCTTCCAAATAATAAGATTTAAAACAATAACAAGTTTCAGATTCTTTTAATTAGCTTGTCTGTTTTTTTGAGCCTTTACGGGTCACATGTTCAAGCTTTCCTCTGCAATCAAGAGGACTAGAAACTTGAAAGAAAAGAAAAGAAAAGAAAAGAAAAGAAAAGAAAAGAAAAGAAAAGAAAAGAAAGGTTCTCATGTAATCACATGACTCCAGGAGTTGAGGCTTTAAGAAAAACACAAGGGTTGTAATCAAATCATGAGTTGGCTGACTCTGTCTATAGCCGTCATCTCCAGTAATATGGCATGCACCACAATATAAACACAACAACTAATCTAAAATGGGAGTCAACACCTCAGAAAAATCAGATGCTGCAATAAAAGAGAGAAATACCCAAAAGGAAAGAAGTTGTGAACAAAGTAGGCCACAGTAACTAAAAATGTATTGATCCAAATAGAATGACATCATACCAACCTTTGAAGACAGCCACAGAAGGACTCTGGGGATTATATTTAGGATCATGTTGGTTCAGAAGAACCCTCTCTTTCCCTGGCTCAGCCCTGAAGGAATCTCAGGAGGGAGCACAAGGCCAAGTACCAACTTTGTCAGCCTCAGACAGGTGCTCAAGAAACTCAATCAGTCCACCTAAAAGAGTTCCTTCATAGTTTCAATTACATGAGTTATTCTTCACTTCCCAGCCTAAGCTGTTGTGTAGGTAGGGTTTCTGTTTCCTGTTAAACTATAGTGTTTAGTCCAGAGGTTGCTGAATTTCGGTGATGGGTGAAGTAACACACACACACACACACTGAAAAGCAGTCTGGGATCCTTCAAGACAAAAGCAGCTCTATAATAGTATGCCATTATCTTAATCATTTTCAACGTAACGATTTTCACATTCCCATTTGCAATGCTATTTTTGAATAGCATCACTGGCCTAAAGAACAGTCCATCCATGATGCTGTCAATCTGGAACTTTTTATGAGCATGACATTCACTTACAGGGCTTTTATTCTTCCCCATTGCTGAGCTTTTCTTTCAATTTTGTCTCCATTTTCCCCTCTGAGCTTAGAAATAGTCAAAACTCATTACAGAGAATATAATATCATAGACATTAGAAATGGAAAGGACCTATTAGATCACCAGTCCAGCTTCCTGCCAATTAAAGACTGTTCTCTAGAGTACATTTTCTAATGCGTTGTCCAGTCTAGTTTTAAAAAGGTCCAAGTAGCTGGGCTTCCACTGCTTCCCTTGGGAGACTATTCCACAGCCTAATACATCTCACTGCCAGCAAATTCTTCCAGCTATTCAGCCTTTTACTGTCACACCATTAGCTCTAGTTATATCCTGGTACAACACACTAAACATTTTTCTCCACTTGGTGTTTACACCCTTCAAATATTTGCGCACGTTCATATCCCCCCACACCCCTTGGTCAGTGCTTAGCAAAGCTGTACCTAGCTGTTATTTTGAACTGATCCGTCAAGCCCTTCTACCCCATGATTATATTTGCTGTTCTTCTCTAAGGTCCTTCCAACTTGTCAATAACTTTTTGGTATTGTGGCCTAGCACTGATAGCAGGGGTTAGTGTGGGATTTATATCTGACAGGGGTAGCGCTGACAACACTGAAACAGGGGATACCTAGCTAAGTGTGAGAAGGGGTGGGTCCCCACCTAGTGGCTAGAGTGTGTGGCAGCACCCAGGGGTGGCTCTATGTTTTTTGCCGCCCCAAGCACGGCAGTCAGGCGGCCTTCAGAGACATACCTGCGGGCGGTCCGTGGTCACGCAGATTCGGCGGCGTTTCTGCGGGTGATCTGCTGGTCCCGCGGCTTTGGCGTACCCGCCGCCGAATTGCCGCCGAAACCACGGGACCAGCAGACCTCCCACAGGCATGCCGCCGAAGGTTGCCTGACTGCCGCCCTCACAGCGACTGGTAGGCCGCCCCCCGCGGCTTGCTGCCCCAGGCACGCGCTTGCTGCGCTGGTGCCTGGAGCCGCTCCTGGCAGTACCCCTGACTAGCAATAGTGGTAGGGGGAATCCAGGCCCTCTCACTCCACTGGGTTCCGACGAAGAAGCCTTCTTAGGCATCTGCTGTCTGTGGTCCAGCTATCGCCCTCCAAGGGTCTCTTCCTACTGCTCTGTCCCTCCTTGGGGCAACATCGTGCCTTGCAGTTGGTCCCTGGCAACCTCTGCACCCTGGGGAGTCCCAGCTTTGTGCCGCAGTCCTCCTGCGGATACTCTCCTGGCATAACCCTTCCGTAGCAGCGAGTTCAAGTTTGTCTTTCTCCGCCTGCCCCCCTGCTGTGCTAAAAGGCTCCCTGTTAAACCCCCTCTCCAACAGGGCTTCCCATGCTCAGAGTTGTTGCTGCACCCTTCGCTCTCCAGTGTGGACTTTATCCATCCCATCACACGACATAACGTAACTTAATTCACTGGTTTTTAAATGGTCTCGCCAGCCATTCAAAGAGGATGTGTCTTTCAAGCATCCCTGTGAATCTTAGGGTATGTCTACACTACGAAATTAAGTCGAATTTATAGAAGCCGGTTTTATAGAAATCGGTTGTATACAGCCGATTTTGTGTGTCCCCACATAAAATGCTCTAAGTGCTCTAGTCGGCAGACCGCGTCCACAGTACCGAGGCTAGCGTCGACTTCCGGAGCATTGCACTATGGGTAGCTATCCCACAGTTCCCACTGTCTCCGCCGCCCATTGGAATTCTGGGTTGAGATCCCAATGCCCGAATGATGCAAAACAGTGTCGCGGGGGGTTCTGGGTACATGTCGTCAGGCCCCTCCCCCTCCGTCAGAGCAACGGCAGACAATAGATTCGCGCCTTTTTACCTGGGTTACCTGTGCAGACAACATACCACGGCAAGCATGGAGCCCGCTCAGCTCAGCTCAGCGTCACCATATGTCATCTGGGTGCCGGCAGACGTGGGACTGCATTGCTACACAGCAGCAAACTGCCTTTTGGCGGTAGACGGTGCAGCATGACTGGTAGCCTTCATCGGCGATCTGGGTGCTGGCAGCCGTGGGGCTGGCAGCCGTAGGGCTGCATTGCACCAGCCCCTTGCCTTTTGGTAGAAGATGATATATTATGACTGGTATCCGTCATCATCGTACTGCAGTGGCTGTCAATCATGGGCACCTGGGCAGACATGCTCAGTCCTATCGAACTGTCTTGATGATGATGGCTATCAGTCATAGTATGCTATTTTCTGCCAAGCGCCCAGTATTTTCTGCCAAGCACCCAGAAGATGCCGAGGGCTATCAGTCATGCTGCACCGTCGTCTTAAGATGTAAAAAATAGATTTGTTCTGTATTCATTAGCTTCCCCCTCCCGCCGTGAAATCAACGGCCTGCTAAACCCAGGGTTTTGAGTTCAATCTTTGGGGGGGGCCATTCTGTGTGACAGTTGTTTGTGTTTCTCCCTGATTCACAGCCACCTTTGTTGATTTTAATTCCCTGTACCTATACGCCATGTCGTCACTCGCCCCTCCCTCCCTCCCCTGGTCCATCAGATACTAGTTTCGCGCCTTTTTTCAGACCAGGCGCCATAGCTAGCACTGGGATCATGGAGCCCGCTCAGATCACCGCGGCAATTATGAGCACTATGAACACCACGCGCATTGTCCTGGAGTATATGCAGAGCCAGGACATGCCAAAGCAAAACCAGGACCAGCCGAGGAGGCGATTGCAGCACGGCGACGAGAGTGATGAGGAAATTGACATGGACATAGACCTCTCACAAGGCACAGGCCCCAGCAATGTGGAAATCATGGTGTTACTGGGGCAGGTTCATGCCGTGGAACGCCGATTCTGGGCCCGGGAAACAAGCACAGACTGGTGGGACCGCATCGTGCTGCAGGTGTGGGACGATTCCCAGTGGCTGCGAAACTTTCGCATGCATAAGGGCACTTTCATGGAACTTTGTGACTTGCTTTCCCCTGCCCTGAAGCGCCAGAATACCAGGATGAGAGCAGCCCTCACAGTTGAGAAGCGAGTGGCGATAGCCCTGTGGAAGCTTGCAATGCCAGACAGCTACCGGTCAGTCGGGAATCAATTTGGAGTGGGCAAATCTACTGTGGGGGCTGCTGTGATCCAAGTTGCCAGGGCAATGAAAGACCTGGTGATATCAAGGGTAGTGACTCTGGGAAACGTGCAGGCCATAGTGGATGGCTTTGCTGCAATGGGATTTCCAAACTGTGGTGGGGCCATAGACGGAACCCATATCCCTATCTTGGCACCGGAGCACCAAGCCACCGAGTACATAAACCGCAAGGGGTACTTTTCAATGCTGCTGCAAGCCCCTGGTGGATAACAAGGGACGTTTCACCAACATCAACGTGGGATGGCCGGGAAAGGTACATGATGCTCGCGTCTTCAGGCACTCTGCTCTGTTTCGAAAGCTGGAGGAAGGGACTTTCTTCCCGGACCAGAAAATAACCGTTGGGGATGTTGAAATGCCTATCGTGATCCTTGGGGACCCAGCCTACCCCTTAATGCCATGGCTCATGAAGCCATACACAGGCAGCCTGGACAGGAGTCAGGACCTGTTCAACTACAGGCTGAGCAAGTGCCGAATGGTGGTGGAATGTGCATTTGGACGTTTAAAAGCGCGCCGGCGCAGCTTACTGACTCGCTCAGACCTTAGCGAAAAGAATATCCCCATTGTTATTGCTGCTTGCTGTGCGCTCCACAATATCTGTGAGAGTAAGGGGGAGACATTTATGGCGGGGTGGGAGGTTGAGGCAAATCGCCTGGCCGCTGATTATGTGCAGCCAGACACCAGGGCGGTTAGAGGAGCACAGCAGGGTGCGGTGCGCATCAGAGAAGCTTTGAAAACGAGTTTTGTGACTGGCCAGGCTACGGTGTGTGAAACTTCTGTTTGTTTCTCCTTGATGAACCCTCCGCGCCCCCCCCCCCCCCGGTTCAGTCTACTTCCCTGTAAGTCAACCACCCCACCCTCCCCTCCCCCCTTCGAGCACCGCTTGCAGAGGCAATAAAATCATTGTTACTTCACATTCATGCATTCTTTATTAATTCATCACACAACTAGGGGGATAATTGCCAAGGTAGCCCGGGATGGGTGGGGGAGGAGGGAAGGAAAAGGACACACTGCAGTTTAAAACTTTAACTCTTATTGAAGGCCAGCCTTCTGATGCTAGGGCAATCATCTGGGGTGGAGTGACTGGGTGGCCGGAGGCCCCCCCACCATGTTCTTGGGCGTCTGGGTGAGGAGGCTATGGAACTTGGGGAGGAGGGCTGTTGGTTACACAGGGGCTGTAGCGGCGGTCTCTGCTCCTGCTGCCTTTCCTGCAGCTCAACCATACGCTGGAGCATATCAGTTTGATGCTCCAGCAGCCGGAGCATCGACTCTTGCCTTCTGTCTGCAAGCTGACGCCACCTATCATCTTCAGCCCGCAACTTGCTCTGTTCATCCCGCGATTCAGCATGCCACCTCACCTCTCGTTCATATTGTGCTTTTCTGTAATCAGTCATTGACTGCCTCCACGCATTCTGCTGTGCTCTGTCAGCATGGGAGGACATCTGGAGCTCTGTGAACATGTCATCCCGCATCCTCCTTTTTCTCTTTCTAATCTTCACTAGCCTCTGTGAAGGAGAAACATTTGCAGCTGGTGGAGGAGAAGGGAGAGGTGGTTAAAAAAAGACACATTTTAGAGAACAATGGGTACACTCTTTCACGTTAAATTTTGCTGTTCACATTACACAGCACATGTGCTTTCGTTACAAGGTCGCATTTTTCCTCTTATATTGAGGGCCTGCCGGTTTGGTGTGAGAGATCACTCACGCAGTGCCAGGCCACAGATTTTGGCTTGCAGGCAGCCATGGTAAGACACAGTCTTTTGGCTTTTTTAACCTTCTTAACATGTGGGAATGGTTTCAAACAGTAGCGCTCTGCATTGGGTTTGCAATGTAAAAGGAGGGGCTGCGGTTTCAGGGTTAACATGCAGCACAAACCCAACTAACTCCCCTCCCCCCCACACCCAATTCTCTGGGATGATCACTTCACCCCTCCCCCCCACTGCGTGGCTAACAGCGGGGAATATTTCTGTTCAGCAGAGCAGGAACGGGCACCTCTGAATATCCCCTTAATAAAATCGCCCCATTTCAACCAGGTGACCGTGAATGATATCACTCTCCTGAGGATAACAAAGAGCGATAAGGAATGGATGTTGTCTGCATGCCAGCAAACACCGGGACCATACGCTGCCATGCTTTGTTATGCAATGATTCCAGACTACGTGCTACTGGCCTGGCATGGTAAAGTGTCCTACCATGGTGGACGGGATAAGGCAGCCCTCCCCAGAAACCTTTTGCAAAGGCTTTGGGAGTACATCCAGGAGAGTTTTCTGGAGATGTCCCTGGAGGATTTCCGCTCCATCCCCATACATGTTAACAGACTTTTCCAGTAGCTGTACTGGCCGCGATTGCCAGGGCAAATTAATCATTAATCATTAAACACGCTTGCTTTTAAACCATGTGTAATATTTACACAGGTACACTCACCAGAGGTCCCCTGTGTGCCCTCAGGGGATGGGAGCACGCCTTGGGTGAGTTCGGGGGTTACTGGTTCCAGGTCCAGGGTGATAAACATATCCTGGCTGTTGGGGAAACCGGTTTCTCCGCTTCCTTGCTGCTGTGAGCTATCTACATTATCTCCATCCTCATCTTCCTCGTACCCCGAACCCGCTTCCCTGTGTGTTTCTCCAGTGAGGGAGTCATAGCACACAGTTGGGGTAGTGGTGGCTGCACCCCCTAGAATGGCATGCAGCTCCGCGTAGAAGCGGCATGTTTGCGGCTCTGCCCCGGACCTTCCGTTTGCTTCTCTGGCTTTGTGGTAGGCTTGCCGTAGCTCCTTAATTTTCACGCGGCACTGCTGTGCGTCCCTGTTATGGCCTCTGTCCTTCATGGCCTTGGAGACCTTTTCTAATATTTTGCCATTTCGTTTACTGCTTCGGAGTTCAGCTAGCACTGATTCATCTCCCCATATGGCGAGCAGATCCCGTACCTCCCGTTCTGTCCATGCTGGAGCTCTTTTGCGATCCTGGGACTCCATCACGGTTACCTGTGCTGATGAGCTCTGCGTGGTCACCTGTGCTCTCCACGCTGAGCAAACAGGAAATGAAATTCAAACATTCGCGGGGCTTTTCCTGTCTACCTGGTCAGTGCATCTGAGTTGAGAGTGCTGTCCAGAGCGGTCACAATGAAGCACTGTGGGATAGCTCCCGGAGGCCAATAACGTCGAATTCCATCCACACTACCCCAATTCCGACCCGCTAAGGCCGATTTTATCGCTAATTCCCTCGTCGGAGGTGGAGTAAAGAAACCGGTTTAAAGGGCCCTTTAAGTCAAAAGAAAGGGCTTCGTCGTGTGAACGTGTCCAGGCTTAATTCGATTTAACGCAGCTAAAGTCGACCTAAACTCGTAGTGTAGACCAGGCCTTAGTTCTTGGGGCACCACAAGGAAGAGCCTCGATTAATTATTCTCTCCTACCAACTTACACAGCGGCACTGTACCTCGCCCTACAGCATAGGGAGAATGATCCATGTGAATAGAACCACAAGAACTCTCTGCACAATCATGTACCAAGCTACACTCCTGGAGTTGCAAGAGTTATTGTTAAGCATTTTATTTCACTGCTTATAGTAGTTCCAAGGCTCCTAACGGGTCCTGGTTTGGAGCAGTAAATCTGCTGAAAGGCTGAGCATATTAAAGCCCCAGGCAGCAGTTGCTTGGCTCCTGATGTAGGTTTTGTTCATGCACCACAGGCGGAGGTCCTTGCAGAAAGCACATCCATGGAGGAATAAAGATCTGTAAATATGCTGCCAACTGGCCCCTTTGTCCTCACTCGGCATGTGCTTCTAGAGGGGGGGGGGGGGTTAAAGTCCTTGCAGAAGCCCCCCACCCCCATCTATCTGCTCCCCAACCCCAAACTCTCAGACTCTTCTATATTTCTGGTTTGATCTGAGGAATTCCGGAGGGGAAAACATGCAGCATGATTTATTTAGTGTCACTGCAATGCAGGGAAGTGGAATAGTGACAAAGAACCCAATGCTGCAAGGTGGCAAATGTATTCTATGAGGTGCAGTGCGCACTCTGCTCCCATTGGTCAGGACATCCAGCAGCTTGCAGGAGCCATCCCAAAGAAAGGGAGTCAATTCTAGCAGTTAGATCAAGAAACGGGGAATTAGGGTCCCTGGATTTAAGACTCGCTGTTTGGCATTGGGCAAATCACTTTGCCTCTCTGTTCCTCAGTTTACCCCTCCGTTAAAAGAGTATAATAGTTACTTACCTCCCACTGGTCTTGTAAGGCTTAATTCTCAGTGAGGTGCTTTGAGATCCTTAGATGAGAGGTGATATCAAAGTGCAAGAAAGATCTCACATTTGCACAGTTAGGTCAATGATTCCGTATAGTTTATTTCGAAATGTGGCCAGTTAAAGAAGAAAAGAAGTCAGAAAAAATTATTACCAGGAAGACAGAAATATTGTAAGAAAGAAACACTCTTCAGTGAAATAAGGTCACCCTATATTGCAATCTCAATTTTTTTTTTTTGGGAGGGACCAGTTTGACTTGTTGGTGTGAGATGTGGTAACCTCACAGGTTTGCCCTCTGTTAAAGATCAAAGTCATTTTCTAAAGAGGTTGGGGGAGGGGGGTTAAACCTAAATTAGGAAGTTTGAACGATAAGAGTTTTTTGGAAAAAGTTGGGTTCTTTTGTATGTCACCTTTACTCCCAGGAGGAGAGAAAAGACCCTGATTGTTATCAGCAGGTATTCCAAAGTATTCTAAAAACAGATTCCTGAAAGTCTTTCACTTTCAGGCTGAAAGGAAAAAGCTCTTGAGTGGGAAAGGGAGGTTCGCTGGCTAGAATTCGATAGCTCTTTGAAAGGGGAAGAATGTTCACAGGTCTCAGACAGCAGGAAGCATCATAAAGTATTGAATTTCTCTCAGAAAAAAGATGATTCTCCTTGTATCAGAGCAAAGCTGCAAAAGAGAATAGTCTCTAATCATATCTAGTACAGGAAACAATGTCTTTGCTTTTGCATCCATGCCACATAAGTAAGGTTCTCATCCCTGTTTTGAACTATAGACATATATTTTGAAAGAGAACACTGGAGTTAGACAGATATGTAAGTGTGCAGCACTAACATAGGGGCACAATCCCACAAGGCGCTAAACACCTCCTGAGAGATGCTGAGCACCTCTCCACAGTGAGAAATTGCAGATCAGACCCATCCTGACCAGATCACATAGGAAATCATGGCCTTCCTAACCAAACTCCATTTTTCAGCATTCAGTATGTGGGGATGAATGAAAAAGGATGCAGGACACACAGCACACCAGCCCTTCAGATTGCAAACACACACTGATATATATAGAGCTGCTGATGTGCAATGAACTTTTTCAAGAAAAATAGTTTTGTGTTAAATTGTTGTAAGTGGGCAGCAGCGACAGGCACTGGACTGTATGCTCAGATTCTCACACAGGCTCCCTCGTTATAGTGCTCCCTGGCTTGACTTTCAGTCACTTTATACTCATTCGTTTAACAACACTCATTACAATCACCTTCTCTTTTCTTTTTTAACGCTCAGAATTCTTGCTCCCCACAGGAGGGCCTTGTAATGAGGGTGGAATATATTTTTAATTCGTGGCATCAGGGTACATCAGGGTACAGAGGCAGATCCTCAACTGAGCTAAACCGGCATCGACCATGGCAGCTTTTCCAATTTATGCCAGTCCAGGATCGGGTCCAGAGAAGATAGTTAAGGTTTCGGATACAAGCAAACCTATTGATCGCAGAGAAATGCACTTACATTATCAAGGGGGTGTATTCAGTTCCTACGGCTGGATCATCCTACATATAACTCTAAATTATTCTCACTTTCGCTGCTGTCCCTTGAGAAAGAGTTTGGCGCAGGAACAAGTAAACACCTTTATTAATAAATAATGATAATTAAAAATGAAAAATCCTGGACACGCAACCTAATTATTTGTCATGTGCCTGCTCAAAGCCATGCAGTGTAATTCACTCTGTATACAATACAACAGTCAGATATGGAACAGTGGGAGGCAGCATCGTCTAGTTAGTACTGCCCAGGGCTGTAAATCAGGAGTCATGAGTTCTTATCCCATCTCTACTATTCACTCACTGTGGGACCCATGGCATAACATAGGAGCTGACCTATCAGCTCAGGCTAGTGGTCCATTTAGGCCAGTATCCTGTCTCTAACAGTGGTCAGTACCAAGTGCTTCAGAGGAGGGGGCAAAAAAACGGAGGTAGGCAGTTATAGCTTCTTTCCAACCACCCTCAATTTGGGTTTGGCGTATATCTTGAAGCAAGAAGTTATACCTTCCAGAACTCCTTACTATTGTAACTGAAGTCACTTAATCTCTCTGAGCCTCAGTCAGGGGCTATGTTTTTTGCCGCCCCAAGCACGGGAGTCAGGCGGCCTTCGGCGGCATGCCTGCGGGCGGTCTGTGGTCATGCGGATTCGGCGGCGTTTCTGCGAGTGATCTGCCGGTCCCGCGGCTTCTCGGCGTACCCGCTGCCTGGGCCGCCAAAACCGCGGGACCGGCGGACCTCCCGCAGGCACGCCGCTGAAGGCTGCCTGACTGCCGCCCTCACAGCGACCGGCAGGCCTCCCCCCACGGCTTGCCGCCCCAGGCACGCGCTTGCTGCGCTGGAGTCTGGAGCCGCCCCTGGCCTCAGTATTGTAATCTGTAAAATGGTGATAACGATACTGACTTGCAGCTGTAAAGTGCTTTGTGATTTTGGATGAAATTACTATGTAGGTGCCAAATTATTATATGCAGCTTGCCAATGTGACGGGTTGGATCACAGAGACCCCCTTGGGACTGCGAACTGATGTGCCAAGACACCCTCTGAGCCCATTTTCCCTGGCAGCTTGGGACTTCAGAACCCTGTCTGGTTGTGCCAGACACGCTAGCCTGCTACAAACATAGACCCAGGTCTGAACTACGTCCCACAAACTGCAGGCTTAACTGAAAACAGCTTAAGAAATGCTCCTGTCTCCAACACTCAGGTATCCAGCTCCCAATGGGGTCCAAACCCCAAATAAATCCATTTAACCCTGTATAAAGCTTACACAGGGTAAACTCATAAATTGTTCGCCCTCTATAACACTGATAGAGAGATATGCACAGCTGTTTGCCCCCCCCCCAGGTATTAATACATACTCTGGGTTAATTAATAAGTAAAAAATGATTTTATTAAATACAAAAAGTAGGATTTAAGTGGCTTCAAGTGATAACAGACAGAACAAGGTGAATTACCAAGCAAAATAAAATAAAACATGAAAGTCTAAACCTAATACAGTAAGAAAGTGATTACAGATGAAATCTCACTCTCAGAGATGTTCCAATAGGTTTTTTTTACAGACTAGCCTCCTTCTAGTCTGGATCCAGCAATCACTCACACCACTGTGGTTACTGTCCATTGTTCCAGTTTCTTTCAGGTATCCTTTGGGGGTGGAGAGGCTATCACTCGACCCAGATGAAGACAAAATGGAGGGGTCTCCCAGGACTTTATATAGACTTTCTCTTGTGGGTGGAGACCCCTCCCTCCCCCTGTGTAGAATCCCAGCTACAAGATGGAGTTTTGGAGTCACATGGACAAGTCACATGTCCCTGCATGACTCAGAACTTTTACAGGTGGCAGCCATTGTTCACATGCTACCTTGAACGTTCCCAGGTAGACTTCTTATGTGGATTGGAGTCTTCCAAGGTTCCATTGTCCATTAAGTGTTTCTTGATTGGGCACTTAACTTGCAAATTCCTTTCTCAAGAAGCTGATCAAATGCCTTACTAAGGCTACTTAAAATCAAACAAGTACACAACCAATATTCATAACTTCGAATACAAAAATGATACATGCATACAAATAGGATGAATATATTCAGTGGATCCTAACCTTTACAGAGATGTGTTACATGGCATATGTAGCATAAAACATATTCCAGTTATGTCATATATATATTCATAAGCATATTTCCATAAAGCATTATGGGGTGCAACATCATAGCCAACATCTACATACAGTACATAATGACACAGAGAGTTATTGCTTGGGCTGGATTACATTGTGGCAGACATGGTAATCAAGCTGAGTCACTGAAAAGAAAAGAGAACAATCTACTGTCCAGCTAACCAGCTCCTGCTCTGGATTACTGCAGTACTGGCCATCAAATTAACATTCACCGAAAAGGGCAGAAAGAGAATTCCCTGAACTGCATGTTAATCACCTCCAGCCACCGGGTGACCACAAAGAGAAAAATTCCTGGCAGTACTACGGTGAGAATACAGGCCTGCTTTGCACAGATAGCAAACCCATTTTATATACAGCACTTTCTCTTAGCAAAAATACACAGCAGGCGAAATATACACAACACCTGAGCTTTAAAAAAATGCAGCTGTTTAAGTGTTTTATATTTCCCCTCCAGATCGGTAACAATTTACAGGGAGATGATTTAGTGACATAAACAAGCAGGTCTGAAATACTTTGGGCTAAATCTTTAACAACACCCAGTTTACACTCTCTCACTGAATTTCGGGGGAACATTTGCATGTATGAAGTTACTCAAGTGTGTAAATGAAGTGGTTACAGGATAGCAGCCCATTTGTTTGGGGAAGGACAATAAAAGGTATCCCAATATTAACTGATTAACTGATGCTGCTTTTCTGCTGCATTGTTTATTTTGTTTCCTCATTCTCCTACCCAATCCACATAATTTGTTTCTTTAGTCCACTTGCTGTGTCCTGTCTGACACTATCTATACTGACACTGACACTATGATTTTTTTTAACTGATACAGAAGCCCTAGTGAAGACACAGTTATACTGGCATGACAGTGATTTATATTTGTATATTTATTCACCTTCCCATACTGCATCCACACTCGGGGGGTTGTACCACCTTAACTATACCAGTCTAGTTAAAACACTACGCCTTTTAAGTATAGACAAGCCCCTAGACTGTGAGCGCTCTGTGGCAGGGACTGTCTATGTTGCTAATTGTGTGTACTGTGCCTAGCATCAGGGGGCCCTACTATATATCAATACTAACTCTGGATAGAAATACATTCTAACATAGCCACTTCTGAACAGTGTTGTCCCTGTTTCATTCTGCAGAACTTGTTAAAGAAAATGCCTTGAAGGGTTAACACGGTCTAGAGAGGAGACTACTGAGGAAATGATGACTTGAGTTAAATATTAAACAAAACGAAGCCATTTGTTCCTAGACTAGAGTATATGACATACAGTTTCTGATCTCGTCCGCTTCCCAGTAAAAAAGAAAATCAATTCTAGTAACAATCAATACAACTACACAGAGTAGCAAGCAGATATAACTATGCTGAAAATAAGTACAGCCCCCAATCTGTTAAGGTGACTGAGGAAATCTGCTCTTTCCAATTGGGAGGTAAATGACCAAACCAGATTAATGAACTGCTGATTGCAGGTTGTCTGAACAAGGCTGTTTTCAGATTAGTACTACTGTTTTATCATTATTGGTAGTGTTAGTTTATGGGAGAGGTCAGTGAAGTCTCAAGTGATTGCATGGCAATTTGCTGTTCAATCTTGGACCTGTATAGGCTCCCCCATTCACAATAGTTTTCCATTGTAACATGTTTACAACGAGCAAAAAAAACAGACCAACCAAACTGCACTGTAAATTTGCTATCAGCATGCTGGGAAGACACAACTCTGGGTGTTAAAACAAAATCTCTATAGTCTCTAGAGTCAGGCATCATGGTAATCATTCTGAAAAACAATGGGAACTGCAGTATACTATCTCTGAAACATTAAAATGGTACATATTGTTAAACCAAAAATAAAATCCCCAACCAATCCTACATCCTAAACTTTTGATGCCACATGTTACAAGGCAACTTTGTTTTTTAACAGTTACTGATCTAAAATCTAATGTCAGACAAAAATAAAGTACCAACAGGTGATCACAATGAAATGAATGGCCTGGTATATGCCACTTACCCGGCTGAATAAGTGCTATGCACCTGCCAAGTATTATTCTTAACCTAATGCTGCTCCTCTTGAATTTTTTTGCTTGGCATTATTTAACTTGGGCATTTAGGAGATCACACTCCCTACTTTGTTTGAGGTCCACCAGTTCAGTGATGACTGCTGTTATGATGTAGCTCACATCAACCTGGACCTACATGCTTTATCAGAAGAGCAAAATGAGAGGCACAGATGCAGCCATTTTTTTTTGGCAGAGTCAGACGGGGTTTTTCCTGTGGAGTCCTCTTTGGTAGGGTTTTCTATAGTACATGCATGCTATAGAAGACCAGACTCTGAGGTTCTATTAGAATAATTTCTCTTTGAACAGTAAAGTATATCTTGCACTATAATAATTTATTACATACAATTGCCAAATGCTATTCTGATGGCATCTGAAAGTCATGCTGCCTAAAACTAGTTACTGGTTGGTCTCTTTTGTTGATATGATTCTAAGAACAGAGCAGAAGTACTGCTGCCTACAATGAACTTATTTGTATAAAATCAGGGACGGGAGACACAAAAATAAGGAAAGGGCAAGATTTCCAAAAGGTAGAAGTCTAAACATTTTACCCTATTGCTTCTGATCTGAGGTCTGCTTCTATGAGAATGGAAAGTGCCACAGTCACCGGCAACAGCAAGTCCTTGCCTAAAAAGTTTTCCAGATAACATCTATACCAGAGTGTGTATGAAGAAGGCCTATTTAATCTAAATCTATCTAAGCTTTTATACCCTGCTGTCAGATAACCATGGCATCTGACAGCCTCACACAAGCCTCAAAATCTTTCACATGGATCTAATCTAGTTCTCTCCTGAAGACATCTGAGTTCTTTTCCTGCAAGACATACAACCCCCTTTCCATCGCCTTCTTCTTTCTTTTTTGTTGTGAAAGAACTCGCCTAAAAAAGTCAGTTTTGCATTTTGGTCTGAAAGCAACATGATCTAGTCATGCTTACCTCCACCAAAAGAAGTGTCCATAGTCTTGGGCAGCTTCAGAGAAAGCTCTGTCCTTTCCCACCTTTCCATATGAACCCCGAAGGTTGACAGTTTCAGAGATCCTGTAGAATGTGGCTGCCAAGAGAGACTGTGGTCTCAGAGAGATGCAGACTCTTAGGTACCTTGGGCCAATGCCACGGAGAGCCTCATAGAGAACAAATGAGACCTTGAATATGGCCTATACATGGTTAACATAGAGGGTGGATATATTCTTGGTAACTGGTACTGCTGAAGAGTTCGGATGCTGCAGACTGCACCACGGTTGACTTGCTCACTCCCAAGTATAATGAGAGGCAATAATGCAGCCTAGAGGTCATGAAGGCATGGATCACTGTAGCCAAGTCATCCTTCAGCAAAGCAGGGTAAAGCTTTCTAGCCAGTCACAGATGGAAGAAGTCATTTTTAGAAGCTATACGACATGGAATGAGGTTCTTAGTGTGACGTTGTGCAGTCTATATGGTTTTATAAAAACATAATAAGAAGTGAATATAATGTAACTGGAATAGTTTTATAAAAATATGATAATAAGTGAATATAATGTAACTGGAATATGCTTCATGCAAAAGGTCTCTTGTAAGGTATCATTACAAAGCTTATAATCTACTGAGTGTGATCATCCTATTTGTATAAATGTACCACTCTTGTATCTAAAACTAGAAATATGAAATATAACTCTGAGGGCCTATTGTAATTATGCAAAGTGTGGGCCATTAATAGTGGTTTGGAATCTTGATGACTCCCATTAACAAGGACCATTATCTGCAGATGGCTGTGTTTTACCTGTGAGTCTTCCTGTATATGTGTGTGCTGGCAAGTGGGTAATGAAGTCTTGCAGTGACATGTGATCATGTCACCTGACCTGGAATCCATCTTTACCTGAGTGCTTTTCCAGTGGGGGGTGTGTGTGAAAACCCAGAGCGACAAAGGGTTCCCGCCTTATGCAAAAGATATATAAAGGGGTGGAAGAGAACAGAGGGAGAGAGGAGCCATCATGAAGAATCCCCTAGCTATCACCTGAGCTGGAACAAGAGCTGTACCAGGGGAAAGAATTGTGCCCAGGCCTGGAAGGTGTCCAGTCTGAGAAAAAGCTTACTGAAGCATCTCTGAGGGTGAGATTATCTGTATTCAGTTTGATTAGACATAGATTTGCGCATTTTATTTTATTTTGTTTGGTGACTTACTTTGTTCTGGCTGTTACTACTTGGAATCACTTAAATCCTACTTTCTGTATTTAATAAAATCACTTTCTACTTAGTAATTAACTCAGAGTATGTATTAATACCTGGGGGAGCAAACAACTGTGCATATCTCTCTATCAGTGTTATAGAGGGCGAACAATTTATGAGTTTACCCTGTATAAGCTTTATACAGGGTAAAACGGATTCATTTGGGCTTAGACCCCATTGGGAGTTGGGCATCTGAGTGCTAAAGACAAGCACACTTCTGTGAGCTGTTTTCAGGTAAACCTGCAGCTTTGGGGCAAGCAATTCAGACCCTGAGTCTGTGCTGGAGCAGACGGGAGTGTCTGGCTCAGCAAGACAGGGTGCTGGAGTCCTGAGCTGGCAGGGAAAACAGGAATAGAAGTAGTCTTGGTACATTAGGTGGCAGCTCCCAAGGGGGTTTCTGTGATCCAACCCGTCACACTTAGCATTAAGAACTTTGTCTTCCCATTGGAAGGTTCTCTGAGTTTCTCTCATCCCTCATGAAATATTACTGCAGTATTTTACAGTAAGGGTCCAAAACACTGCAGCTTTTACAAGATACTCTTTTATTAAGGAACAAAATTCAAGACAGTGGTATCAGACATTTTTTAAATGAAGAAACCAGACCAATAGTGAAGTGAAAACTGCTTGTTACTGGCAGTGGCACTCTGTAAAAGCATTTTCAAGACCTCACCTATCTTCCCACCCTTTTTCCACCAAGAGGTTAGATGCTCTAAGGACTCTCTCTTCCCCCCACTCCCCTGCTGCTAAGTACAGACAGTTTGCAATCTGGATCATGCCAAGTACCATATATGTTAATGGCTAAGGAGCCAGCTGATTCAATAACATCTGGGTACCCTTTGTTAAGCCAGTCAATTCACGTCTCTGGCGTGAGACCCAAGGTTCACTGTCCAATTTTCTCCCCACTACCTTTCTTAAACTTCTATGCCACACATATTGATGGATCAATCCCATGGGAAAACCAATCTTGCCCTAAGAAATTGTGTGCGTGGGGGGAAGGGGAGGGAGGAGGCAGAGTAAAGGGGTTTGGGAAGCAGTAGATGGAGGTTTCCCTATTGAATGGTAGAGAGAATCTTGCAATGTGCCCCAGCCAGGGTCATAATAAGAAAGGAGATGTCATCTTTCTCCAAAAGTCTCTAGGTACTACCTCAGTGCTCTCACACAGCAGGAAGCAGCTTGTACTCTCCTCCTCGTGCAATGTGATCGCTGAACATCACACCACTCTTTCATCATGTAAGATTTGGGGTCCCCAGGTGGCAGCATTACCTGAACTTGGCTGTGCCAAGGAATAATCACCGCTCTGGTGCAATTTTTGAAAAAGCCCTTTCACTGTAGTAGTCCCTAATGAGAATTCTAAAAGGGGTAGAGATTAAAAATAGGAGGGAATCAAATGAAATGGAAGACAATTAAGGACACCTGCTCTTTAAAAAGATTTTTGTTTAAAGATCACCAAGTAGGTTCTTCTGGTGTGTAAATGGCTCCTACTCTGCCTTGTAGAAAAAAATCTAGCATACTGTCTTTATAATCAAGTTATTTAGATAGTGCAACAATGATTTAGATTAAAATTTGTTTATACAGTGAAGTCTGTTGAATAATGAAATTACAATGAGCTCTCCGTTCATGTCCCATCTGTGCTAGTTGCTGGCTTCTTCTGGTTGAGTACATGTTTACTGCACATTAGTCTCGTGGTGGGGTATAAAGCAATGCTGGATGGTTCTTAGTGCATGGCTTTTACTGCCCCCTTCCCTGGAGAAAGCAACGTTCCTTACAGAGCCAACAAATTTGTAAGTTACCTGAAAGACCATATTAAATATCTTTACAGGCAAGAACAAGCGCTCGCACTACCGTCTCTGCATCTGAGTGCTTCATCAAGTATTTATCAGACCATTTGAAAATTTCCACAAGCCTCCAGTGTCATTCCACTGCCAAAATTTGCTTATTATAACCTGTCATGAAAGAAGTAAGCATCCAATAAAGTGACTGAACTAGAAAGGGGTTCCATCAAAGACCCGCTTTCTCCCTCCAAGGTCATGTCTTTCAGTAGATGACTTCTATTAGGAAGCACAACATTATGGGAGTTCAAGTACCTGCATATTTCTGCTTTTCAGGGCCTTGTAATAACGAGTACTTCCCTCTTCCACCTCCAAGCGATATCAATCTCTGGCTGATGATGCGGGCGATGGAAATTTTTGCCATAGTACACATGCTAGGAACACTGATTTGAAGCAGACACTTTGCATGTGAAACACATGCAGCTAGAAGTGTCAAGAGGAGATGCTCTCTTTGGCTTGGTCTGAGTACAGCTGGGCCCACACCAGAGGCCACATCCAAACACCCAGCACTCTGGGAAAGTTCTGATTTGCACCCAGAGTCACACTCCACATCTATCCCTTCCTTTAGAATAGGCCAAACCAAAATCCAAGAGCAATCAACTTGGGTCGAGATCCAAACTTTGCAGGTATATTTCATGAAAGTTTTTCTTGACGCAGAATGTGCCCTTTTTATAAGAAGGGGGAGAAAAGAAAGAGTGAACAGTTTTTCTATTTAGCGCTAAAATGTGCCTCTGTTTTGCTTCACTCATGACGTGGACGGAAAACCCTGTCAACACAGAAATAATGCCAAGTGTTTACACTATAATGGAACCCAGGGACCAATTAACAACACAGAAAACCACCAGGCAGAGTATTTCTTAATGTAACAGGAGGGAAATCTTACATTACTGCTCCCCCTTCCCTTTCTTAAAATAAAGGACAAATGCTTTGTCAACAATTTCTCAATGGTAATCTTTATGATCTGAAAGTTCTACCACTGCCCATTTATCAAAAGGCTTCCAAACTCTACGCTTCACCACAAAATCCCTTTCTTTCTTTACAAAAAAAACATCCACAGTGATTGTGACAGTCAACGCAGGGATTTTAGAATCTACCCTCCACTCCCAGTTCTTGTACCGCCGATTCCTCTATGGCTCGATGAAGGCGGTGCACCTCGAGCTGAGTCAGAGTCCTCTCCAAGTGCCGGTAAGTGATACGATAGCAATGGCTGACCTTCTTTGTCCTGGAAAATAAACAAAAAGAGGGCTAATACACATTCATACACACACACACACCACACTTCCCCATCCCAGTGTTTTTGTCTTGCCATCTTATTTTATTTTTATTGTTTAAATTATCAATGTAATGCTAAAACACACAATCCAGACAGCCAGGACTGAATGTAATTTAAATCTACACAGAGGATTTAAGTAAAATCCATTTCATAATCTCACTTGTTTCTCTGATGGATCGTCACCTCACTTTTCACCTACTGCCATTCCGCCATGTTGAAAAAGTGTTCTGGAGAAACTAAGGAAGTGTTATTTACTCCTTCTCGTAACACAAGAACTAGGGGTCACCAAATGCAATTAATAGGCAGCAGGTTTAAAACAAACAAAAGGAAGTATTTCTTCACACAACTCACAGTCAACTTATGGAACTCCTTGCCAGAGGATGTTGTGAAGGCCAAGACTATTACAGGGTTAAAAAAAAAAACTAGATAAATTCATTGAGGATAGGTCCATCAATGGCTATTAGCCAGGATGAGCAGGAATGGTGTCCCCATGATTACCTGTTCTGTTTATTCCCTCTGGGACATCTGGCATTGGCCACTGTTGGAAGACAGGATACTGGGCTAGATGGACATTTGGTCTGACCCAGTATGGCCATTCTTATGTCCTTATGTACTTGACTGCTGAATAAAATATGTGTCAGCTTGACACAGGCCCTGTGTATGTCACTGTGCTGACATTCCAATGGAAAGTGAAGACAAAAGAACACGACAGTGTAAGGATTAACACCGACACCTAGGAAAACAAGGGGTTTCACTCACTATATCTCAGTCTAATGTGTCTTGCAGTTTCAGAAGCAGGAGAACAACTGGCAATCTTACAGTGCTAGCAAGTAACACCGTTAGTCAGGGTGAGATGTTTCACAAATCTCTACTCCATGTTGATTCAGCTCAGTTGTAGCAACCACTAGCAGCTCCAACTAGAAGGGATGCTAGTGTTTTTCCAAACACAAAGAGCAAAACATGTATTTTTCAGTCCAGATGATTATTTTTATTTCAGATCACAGAAAACAAAGAAAGAACAAATGTAAAGTCTCCACATGAGATAGTGGGACAGAGAAAGAAATGTGCCTAGTGAACCCTTACATTCTGTATCTCAAATGAAAAATAAAATGGCAACTGCTTCACAGCTGCTTTTGTGAAGATTCCTTTCTATTTGAAGGTGCAGTACACAGAAAACAGAATGACATCTCCTTTCATTTATGTAGCTACCTACACCTTAGTAAGCATAAGTAGCGCATATTGTCCTGAGATCATGTAGCACACAACATACTTCCACAGCAGTATACCATGTGTGCTTGGTAGTTGGGCACGTCACCAGCAATCCAGAGAGACCAAACAGCAGTTTACGATTACACTGTTGGAAAGGAATTGCAACAATGGAACTGACAGTATTATTATACATATCACTTAACAGCTTAAATTAAGCTCAAAGATATCAGAAAGTAGAAGAGGAAGGCACTTGAGCTTCCCCCAGTTTCAGAAGCTCTGACAGTTGTGAAGAGGAGAAGAAAAGGAAAAAGAGGGGAAGGGGGGGGAGGGGCTAAGACAGAAATCAGAAATATACTGTATGACAGAGGTTTTCAAACTGTGGGGCGTGTCCGAGGTTATCGGGAGAGGGGTGTGAGGACCTGACAGGGATGCAATGAAGGGACAGGGTCAGGAGAGGTCTCTGTCCAGCAGGGGAAGTAGATGGGGGTTTCTGCAATCTCACATTTTGCAGCTTCAATAATAACTGTATGCAACGTGTTTTTGAGACCCTTGGCTGAAAGGCTCTTTAAAAATGATGTAATTCTGGCCCTGATCCTGAGGCCTGGAAAATGTATCGCATTAGAAAACGTGTAACCATGTTTTAGCTAATATGATGTGATTACAACTTTGCCCTTAGTGTGGAAAAGGGCAAGTGTTTAGAAGCGTAACTGGTCGTAGTTAAGCCTCGGGTTTAAAAAAAACCCACCTTATTTTGGATCCCATGTCCTTATGCTTTCCCCTCTCACCACTCAAGCTCCTCTCCCAATGCAGATGAGCAGTTCTTTCATGACACAGAGACATGAAATAGGTCTGTAAATGACGTAACGAGCTTTTTATGGGTGTTACAGAAGAAGTGCGTCTTCAGGAGGAATTGAAATGAGGAGACGATAGTGGCCGTGCAGAGCAGCTCAGGCATGGTGCTTTGTTAGCTAGAACTGAAGGTGGGAATTAGTGTGGGAGAAATAGGAGAGGGGCTGAATTGTAGAGGAATCACAGTTAGCGTGGTTGATTTAAAAAACATTAAGATCAAACAACGATTCAAACAAAGAAGTAACTATAGGGTTACCATACGTCCGCTTTTTCCCGGACATGTCCGGCTTTTTGGTAATCAAACCCCCGTCCGGGGGGAATTGCCAAAAAGCCGAACATGTCCGGGAAAAATACCGCCGGCCGGGCACTTCCCCTCCCGCGGCTGCTGTGCTCCTCCCCTGACTCTTCAGCTCTGTTTAAGAGCCGAGCTGCCCGAGCGCTACCGGCTTTGGGCAGCCCCCTTGCCTCCGGACCCTGCGCCGCTGGAGCAGTGCAGCTGGAGCCCGGGAGGGGAAGTGCCCGGCCGGCAGCTCGGGGTCCGGAGGCAAGGGGGCTGCCCGAAGCCGGTAGCGCTCGGGCAGCTTGGCTCTTAAACAGAGCCGAAGAGTCAGGGGAGGAGCACAGCAGCCGGAGCCCGGGAGGGGAAGTGCCCGGCCGGGGGCGCAGGGTCCGGAGGCATGGGGGCTGCCCGAAGCCCGAGCGCTACCGGCTTCACGGTTTGCCGGGCAGCCTCCAGACCCTGCGCCCCCGGCTGGGCGCTTCCCCTCCCGGGCTCCAGCTGCGCTGGGGAAGCGCCGGCCAGGGGCGCAGGGTCTGGGGGCTGCCCGGCAAACCGTGAAGCTGGTAGCGCTCGGGCAGCCCTTTTCGCGTGGCTGGGAGGGAGGAGGGGGAGTTAGGGTGGGGACTTTGGGGAAGGGGCGGGGAATGGGCGGAGTTGGGGCGGGGGCGGGGCGGGGCCAGGGCCCCGTGGAGTGTCCTCTTTTTTTATTTTTTAAATATGGTAACCCTAAGTAACTATTAAGATGTGACTAGTATCACACTGATAATTTTGCTTGTATGTTACACTTCTTTCCCCCTCTTTTTAGCTGGGATTATTGGGAGATTGTTACTAACTAAGAGCAGAACGATTTTTAAAAAATGTTTGTTCAATCGGAGATGCACAATAAACTTCAGAAAGCTGAGCCTCCTGCCTAATTAAGTCCGCCCTGAATGCCATGCTGCAGCCAGCCTCATGTTAGAGTCTGTACATCTATATTTCAAACAGCTAAAAATTTAAGCCACAGAACTGGGACAGCAGCTTCGCTAGGTAAACAAACAGAGGATTAACACTGAGTGCAGTGGACATTATTTACCTAAACTGCACCTTCAGACAATCCCATACGGTTTACAATCACACAGCCTCTTTCTCCTTTCATTAGGATTTAATTGATCTTATTGTCACACTCGACTCTGCACCAGCCTGCAGCTGTCAGGTAACGAAGCACAATAAATACAGTGAAGCACTGCTCAAAGGGAAAAAGTAGCAAGAAGACAGTGATGTATTCTGATGCCACAAGAGAAAACATGGATGCATTCAATGAACACTGAAGTGAAACAATATCTAATATTTTTTCATGCATTTTTGGTGGGAACAGCTTTGCCTCATGGACAATGGCTTTTCAGGAATTGGAGTCCCCCAGTGTTACAGTCACAGGTTAGTTTCACTGCATGCAACCAACCTGAAGGTATATTACACACACACATACACACACACACACACACACACACACACACACCCTCTCAGAAGTTTCAGATGGATGGGAAATAAAAGTACAACCGTGAGCTGGGAAAAAGTGTTCAACAACTATATTCTACTTTCTTTTCACAGCACATCCACCTTAAATAAAGCAATTGGCATGGAGAGTTCTGCAGCTACATTCATACGGCTGTTGTGCATACCTGGGCATGGGCGCTGGAGCACCTGCAGGAAAAAAATAGTGGATGCTCAGCATCCACCAGTCACAGCTGTTTGGCGGGGCCCCGCCGATCAGCTATTCGCCTGCTGGGGGAGGAGTTTGGGGGAGGGCGGAGAGCAGCGGGCGGGCAGGGACATTGGGGAGGGGGCGGAGTGGGGGTGGGAAGAGGCGGAGTGATGGCAGGGCGGGGCCTCGGGGTGGAGTGGGGGTGGCGCACCCCCGGGGAAAAATAAAAGTCAGTACCTATGTACCTAGGACAGAGATAATACAGACACGGATATTTATCTAGACTGCAACATTTATTCTGGGGAACAGGAAAGCAAGGAGGATAATCTCCCACACTGACAGAGTGAGCAAAAGACTACTATTGTAATGCTACCTACTCACCACAGCCTCTATCTTAAGCCCCTTCCTACACAGTGTAATTGTGGAGGTGAACTCCCACTGACATCGGAGAAATGGGATATTTATTCCCACCAAAGGACTGATGACCAAATCAATGGGAAGTGTGTGTGTGCGTGCTGCGTACAGGCTTAGTGCCTCTCAGGACCAGATTGTCCACCTCACCAAGAGCTCAGCTTGAAAGTGTTACTCAGCCTAGCCAAAGTTTCTTTCCCCACTCACTCTACTCACTTCTTATAGGGCTGGAGTGTAAAAAAAACCAAACAAAGATACAGTATGAAACATTACAGACAACAGATAATTGCTCCTTCCACTCAGCTTCATGCTTTCAAACCACATACACCACAACCGTCGTATACATAACTAGTGTATGTCATATTATAAAATTTACAATTGACAAATAGTGCTCTTTGCTAGGAACAACATCATGGAAAATGGCAAAAGCCTGGTGTAATATACCATGCTGTCAACAGCAAATAATTCAATTACCATAGTAATATGGACATGGAATACAGCAACCAGTAATTCACTGAATAAAAGGCCTTATCCAAAGATGCGCTCTCATCAGTCCTTTCAAATGTAGATAGCCCACGTCACATTGTGTCCTATGGCGTATTTTGAAAAGTGGCCACATTTTGGTTTATTTGAAGTGAACTTGATGCTGGTGAAAGACCCTGGACTGAGAGCTCTAGAAAATAAAGTTCTCTATTAAATCCATAGAACGTACTGCATGGGGAATGGGCTTGGAAGCTGCCATCGCACTGCCCTTCCAACATGGCTCAGCCCTCATCCAGGAGAAAGGTAGTCCTGTCTCCAAGGGTGTTCGTTCCACGGCAGCTCGGTTGAGGCTGCCAAATAAAGTTGATGCTTGTGGTTGTAATTTTTTGTAGTGAGGCAGATACTTATCTACGAGGACAGAGGTTCTCAAACTAGGGGGGTGGGTCCCCCTTTGGGGGGACACGGAATGTATTGTGTGTGTGTGTGTGAGAAGCTTTAAGGGAAAAAAGAATTACTGCACACATTTTACCCACCGCAATGAATAAGTACGGTCATAGAACATGGCAGGGTCATAGAATATCAGGGTTGGAAGGGACCTCAGGAGGTCATCTAGTCCAACCCCCTGCTCAAAGCAGGACCAATCCCCAGACAGATTTTTGCCCCAGATCCCTAAATGGCCCCCTCAAGGATTGAACTCACAACGCTGGGTTTAGCAGGCCAATGCTCAAGTAGCAAAGCTGATTCCTCCAGACAAACAGGTCCTTAGATGGTGCTGTACATTTTCATGGCTTTCTGTTAAGATTGCATAGCATTATACAAAGTCGTTGCCATCCGTACGTTAATCTGTTTGCTATGAAACGGTGCGGACATTTAATTGTGAGCACCAACCACAATCACAGTTTTGCTTTTATTACAACGGATCGTTGACTCTGTTTGAATCAATGCCTTACTGTTTTTAATATTTAGTAAGAGTTGTATGTTGATTATTTTTTATTGGTATATGTACTTGTGTGGCGGAAGGTAAATTTGAGAACCACTGTACTAGGAGCTAGATTGAGATTATTAACAATTTATTTTACAGCCTTTAGTCAGATAATGACTTTTTCCTCACTACTAACCTGGGCTAGATTTGAACTGGTGATCCAGAGATGAGTGTTCTGTACCTCATTACCAATCTCTGAGCCTCCTAATTTCTCAATTTAATTTTCTTTTAAATCAAGATCTTAATATAGAGCTAAATTTCAAATATAGTGTCATACATCAATAGGCTGGTTATTAGGAGACAGAAAGAAAGTATGTTATGGGTTCCAACAGCAAAACACATTTATGCCTAATATTGTGTCTAGTTAAGCTAATGGGAACTAACCAAAAATTCTGAAACTTTTTAGCTCCTCAATCATTAATAAACAAACTTCTATACAGTCATAAAGATGGGTCTGAACCACAGTCTAGTATGGGAACACACTGAAGTTGAGGAAGTTTGGATCTAGATTTTCCATGTCTATACAGCTGTAGCATTTAAAGAGTTAGATGTTGAAAGAAGAGAGAGAGATTCTTGCATTATAATAAAAAAGCCACTTTACTAGAACACCATATGTATGCCCTAGAAGAGAAAGACACTCAGCTGCCAGACTGATTCACTGAAAGTCTGGCGGAGCAATACAACCATCTGGTGTCCACAACCATTAATGCTTTGACCCCAAAACACCTTCTTTCCCCATCTCCATAGATCATCATGGTTTATGGAAACTCTGTCAGATGAAACAGGAAGGAAGAAAGCTACATCATCATGGTGAAAAACCCATTCCATAATACACAAACAAAAGCCAAAGGAATTCTTGTAAACATATACCAAGCTGTGCAAGAAGCTAAAAGAACCTTCTTTCTCCTTGATGTAATGATGACCACCTGACCTATACTGTGTAGAACACTAACTTATCAACCCCGATGCCTCAACCCATCCACATATCCAAGCACCTCGCTCTGTAAAGAGCTCTCATCCTTCTTTGCTGAAAAATTAACTGAATTCCCATAATCCCCATGATAGCCTTGCATGAATGAAGTAGACCTGATGCAAAAAACAGGAACCATGCACTATGGAGTTTCACAGACTCATAGAAATGTAGGGTTGGAAAGGACCTCAAGAGGTCACCTAGTCCATCTCCCCAGACTGAGGCAGGATTAGATAAACCTAGCCCCTCACTCTCAGGTGTCTGCCTCCTCATACCAAAGGAAAATATGAAAACTCTGAGGGATGATCAAGCCACTAACTGTGACACAGACCCTTGCCCATCATGGATGGCAAACGCCAGTGAAGAGCACTTACACTTGCTTCTGAATAAAATAACCAATCCTTCCATTGAAGGCAATCCACCAACCACCCTGAAGCAATACTCAGACCAGCTCTCAAGCAGCCAATGCTGGATTCTACAACCCACACCAGCTACCAGTCCATCTCCAATCTCCCTTTCCTAGGCAAGGTGTGACGCATGGCCAGAAAGGGTTAAGCATCCTGCAGGCTAAATGACATAAAGTCAACCTGTAGAGACATGTTAGAACAGTATATAAATGGTAATTAGGGCCATTCATGGTACATAGGCTAGAACTTTGAAATGCAAACCTATATTGTTAGAAATACTAATTGTATGTGTGTACTCATATGTTAGCCATGTAAATAGACAGTTCCTTGTCTGTCACTATAGCTATTGTTTCAGAGATCAAAAGGGAATATTAACATTTAAATGAACTGTAAACACAGGATATCGCTGTGTTCATCTCTCTTTGAAATGTATAGCAAGTCACCTGAGAATGATGGAAAATGGGCAATTGTTTTATGTTAATCTGTGTAAATAATTACCAGCGATGCTTAGGAAATAGGTCCACTTCAAAGTCTCTATAATTGCCTACTGTTCGCCTAAAAACTCCGACCTGTCAAGAGAAGGCCTGGAATTGTATAAAAGACCCTTGGGTCCTGATCCTGTCATCTCAGACCTGCTTGAAGCTTTATGCAGGGGAAGCTTAAGTCATAAGGCTGAGATCCCAGTCCTAAGCTGGAACACCCTGAACATGAAGATTGGACTATAACCTATGATCTAATTCTGAAAGAACTCTTTGCAACTACAACGCTCGCCATCTCTAATATGAATTCAATCTCAAGAACTGTACTCATGTCTGCATGTATACTGATCCTTTAACCAATACTCTTTCTCTTTTCTTTTTTAATAACTTTTAGTTTATTTAATAAGAATCGGCTGTAAGAGTGTATTTGGGTAAGAGCTGGAATATTCATTAACCTGGGAGGTAATGTGTCTGATCCTTTGGGATTGGTAGAACTTTTTTATATGATGAATAAGATTTTAAGTAATCCTCATCGTATTTGACTTGGGTGTCTTGGTGGAGGCCTAAGGCTGGGTTATTTTAAGGGAACTGTGTTGTTGGCTTCTGGGTAACCAGTGAGGTAGTACAGAAGCTGTTTTGTGCTGGCTTGGTAAATCTAAGTATTGGAATATCCACCAGCTTTGGGGATTGTCTGTCCCATTCTTTGCAGTTCACCCTAATTGAGTGACCTCAGTTGGCTCCCAGGAGACCCCGGTCACTGATTAAGTGGGGCTGATCAAACTCCAACAGCATTTGACTCATGCTGATACCAAAGAATCCATTGCATCTGGATTTACACTAGGATGTTGCTGAAATGAGATGGCCCCATTGGGTAACTTCAGGTCACTTTGAACTGGGCTGAGGAAGATCATCACTAGAAAACTCCAACATGAAGCACCTCCTGGGAAGGGAAGGGAAGGGAAAGAAAGAAAGAAAATATTACATTGGTACCCTAAAACCTACAATTGCTCACCATCCAATTCTGGACCCAGTTCAACATCCTGGTCCTAATCTATAAATACTCACAATAGGATAGAATCTCAGTACCTTAGAGGCTGTCTTTCCATCAGTAATTCATACTACTGTAACCATGAGACACGTCAAAGCTGAGGTAGAAGCTGACACTTTCAGAAGCCAGCGGCAGAGAGTTTACAGTGAACAGCACTATGCTATGGAACTCCCTTTCAGAGAGATAAGGATGTGTCCAAGTCTGCTATGCTCAGAACATGATGTGAGGCCCCATCTTTCCTTCAAGCCTTTTCACAGTGACAGGGATGAAGCATTACAGGCTGTGTGACAGTAAAATAGAAAGAAGACGAAGAGAACTTTCCAACAAAAATATACACATCACAATATCCACAGGAATAACAGTACCTTCGTGGCAAATAGAGGAGTGTTCTTTGGTTAAAGTATTTGGGACCCTTAATTTTGCACTAGAACTATATAACACAATGATTGGATGTTGGGTGAGAGGGAGAGAGAAAGAGGATGGGTGGAAAGACAGATCCACCGTTCAGTTGCAGACAAAACAGAACGAGAGTTTGTATGTGCAGCTCACAGTTTCATTGAGCATCACTTTTCCCTAGGGCTGGTAAAAAACTATTTTGACTGAAAACTGGGTTTTCAACAAAACTAAATTTGTTATGAAAAGCGTCTGCATGCTAAGAAAAAAATGGATTTTTTTAATCAAAAACCTGAATATCTGAAATCTGAAAAATATTTGTTAAAAACAGAAGTATTCCGATTTGGATACAGTGCTACAATGCCTCATGGGAGATGTGGTTCAGTTACCTCATGCTCTCATTCTCCTCTCTGGTCCAGGCCCTTTGGGTGGACTACAGCTCCCATGATGCACAGCTAGTTACTTCCATGGTACACCGTCTCCTGTCTCCAAGAGGGGAGACTGTGGTGCATCATGGCAGATGTAGTCCATGGCAGGAAGCCCAGCCGTAGAATAAGAGCATGAACTACAACTCCCATGAGGCACATTGGCAGCATCCTGAATTCAAATACTTTGGGTTTTGGCCAAAACGTTTCTTTTTTAAATTTTCACAGAAAAATCAAAATTTTCCATGGAGGGGAGGAACGAAACCATTTTTTGACCAACTCTCCTTTTCTCACTTCCCAGTTCTGGTTTCCTGTCACATTTCCCTCAGGTTCCTAAATCCCAACTAGTTACGGATTGGATTGTTGCATATGCATGGAGGTCTATGACCCTCCTGGGAGCTTTGGCAGGCATTGTGCTGAGTGCTGGTAGCGCACAACCACTTCACTACTCTAAGAGAGGATGCAGTGCACACTCCTCTTTGTGTACAGCCAGTGCTGTTGGCTGGTACAGAGGTGGGGTAGGCTCACAACCCATCTGCAGAAGTTAGTGATGGCAGTTATACTAGCCCTGCAGAGTTCTTGCACTCCTTGAGCACACAGACACCATATTTACCTGTCCCCAGTTCAGGGGATGCAAGGGAGAGAAAGGGAGAAAGATGCCTTGTACCTTCTATCGCTACACACTTGTGCAGGGGACCAAACACAGTTTGATCCTGTGAAAATAGCAACAATTATCCTATCATTGGACATCAGGGCAGCTCAAAACTCTCCAACTGTTGGCAAATGAATTACCATCTACATGGACCCAAGAGTGACATGCTTTCTCAACAATCAGAACAAATCCTACAAGAGAGATGGAACTGGACTCTCTAAATGCTGTATGAAGCATTTATAGTAAAAATGTGCAGTGGGATACTTTTTTAGTCTGTTTCATAAAAGATCAAAGAAAAAAAGGTATAAATATTTAGCAGGAGGTTGGGTTTTTAGTCAACTACATGTTAATACTAAAGGCTACAAAAAGTATTACTAAAAATAATATTGCTGACAAGTTAAAAATGTATCTGATAAAGGACTAAAAAGGGAATTTATAAGAGTGAAAACACTTCATCCTCCTCAGAAGCCAGGCTGGATCAGTGTGACAGCAGGCGCTCAGGCATTTTCTATTAAACAAAACTCCATCACCTCGTTAACTCTGAAAACCAAATTCCAAGCTTGAAGAGAGTTCTGCCAAAAAGTGTCTTGTGGTAATAAAAAAAAACAAAAGTTGGTCACTTCCAACAGTATAAAAACAACAGATCTCTTGTGACCAGAAATGGTATGCCCGGCTTGATCAAAAATAGACAGTGACTGTTACAGGCATCACAGATGCACATCTTTTATGAAATAGGGATAGATAAGAAGGCAACTATGTTCAGATGCCACTGCAGAACAAAGTATTAAACGGCCAAACCATTCCTTTAAGACCATCAATAATGTGAACAGTAAGTGGAGAGCAGTAGTACACACTAATACACAAAGGGTATTTCTCACCAATCACAGCTTTGTTTGTGAATGACCTTAATGGGCTTTCCATTCTGGGGCCTTTGGGCACTTCTGTAATATAAATAATACCTAATCAGAAGAACTAGGTTTAATTAGACAAAACCTGTCAGGATCAGGCCCCATAGTGCGAACCAGTGCACAAGAATTTAGGGAGAGCTGTCTATCTTAGGTACTTATAGGACCCTCATCGCCAGAATATCTGAGAACTCACGACCTGTAATGGATTTATCTCACAACACCTCTGTGAAATGCTGTGTCTCCCCCATTTTTTCTTTTTAAATCACATATTAGGAGGAACTAAGGACACAGAAACTAACTGACTTGCACAAGGTCACACTGAAAGCAGGGACTTGAACCCAGGACTCCCAAGTCGAGGCTAGTGCCCTAAACACTGGACCATCCTTCCTCTCTGTCAGCTGTAAAGCATCTCATGAACAAAATGGATTGCTGTGTGGGCATAGTCCACCCATGAGCAATAGACAAGACAGCAAAAGGGACAAGGAAAGCGATATACTAATCAAACGTGTGATTTTTGCAAGTGTCATGCAAATGCCATTCTTTAAAATTGCCCATGGGGGCAAATAGGGGCTGGTGGTGGTGGAGATGAAGGACAAGATGAGCTAACATGAGCATGACAGTAGGGAGAGGAAGGAAGGGACTTGTGAAGTGAGGAAACACTTAGGATACATCTACACAGCAAAAAAACCCATGCCAGCGAGTCTCAGAGCCACGGTCAGTTGACTCGGACTCACACTGAGGGGCTAAATATAGCTCCAAGACTCTCCCCCTTGCTAGGCGTCAGAGCAGGGCTCCAGCCCAAGACTGAGTGTCTACACTGCTATTTTTAGCCCTGCAGCGCAAGCCCCACAGGCCTGAGTCAGCTGACCCGGCTCTGAGACTCACCGCCACAGGTCTTTTTTTGCTGTGTAGACATACCCTTAGGCTAAAAAAAAATTCCTTTGCCTTTTTTGATATAGAAATTACAGAACATTCAAAAGAATCAAAATCTATGCAGCCAGGATATTTCCCCTGCTCCCCTCAGGGCATCTCACAGTGCTATAGGAAAGTCTATAAGATGTTCGTATTTATATTTTTTCCACCTGTCAACTTACTTTTTGGTTTCCAGTGAAACTGAGTGGAGATTTTCTAGCAAGACATGTAATTACGTGGTGTTTCCAGCTGACTTTATTTATTATTTACTTGGTTTTTTTTTTTATAAGCTCTCCCTTTTCCCCATAAAAGAAAATATTTTTTCAAAACGGGCATTTTTTTATGGCGATTAATCTTGCTAACCAGAACTACAGAGATTCCTCTCCTTGATAATACTTTCCTTCCCTGAGGACAATTCCGTTCCACATAGCCAGTCACAAGAAACTGGACCTGACTATTTTTTTGACAGTCGATGCCTCGGGAAGACGACTCAGAAACAGTCCACAAGTAAGGAAGACCCAGGGCCAGTAGGTTAGACCATTGCTAGTGCACAGCAAAACAGTGTCTAGCTGTTAAATATTCCTCCTGTTTATCCAGTTACATAACTCCATAGTTCCCAAGGGCAGATCTTCAGCTGGTGTAAACTGGCCTAACTCCTCTGAAGTGACTAGAGCTATGACAATTTATACCAGTTGAGGATCTGCTCAAAAATCTTGTGGGGTGCTTTAAAATTTAAATCACCCCAAAATTCCCACTTCCATTGCTATTCTCAGTGATGCACCCCAGGTACCACAGCTGCATTCACTCCTAGTGGGCTACTTGATGTCCTCATAATAAAAGGAAGAAAATTGCGGATGGGGAAAACTGACTGGTGCCAGCTGCTACAAAGGAAGAAAAGAAAATGGATTAATGGGCAGCATGCAGATGAGGCAGTCTAAGGCTGCTAATGCATGCAGTTTATCACTTGCTTCCACAACTAACATACCACTTACATATCAAAACTTCCGCTGTGTGTCTCATTAATTTTAGTACTAATTATCTGAATGAAAAGAAATTGTAAGGATTTCTTGTGCATGTCGGTATGACAATAATACATGGTATTGTAGTCTATAATGACTTTCATATATAGGTCTCAAAGCACTTGACAAAGGAGGTCACTATCGTGATCTGCATTTTACATATAGAGAAATTGAGGCACAGAGAGTTAAAGTGACTTGGCCAATGTTACACTGTAGGTTATCATCCAAGCTTGAAACAGAACCCAGATCTTCCAAGTCTAAATTCAGTACCCAATCCTCTCAGCCACACTGCCTTCTCCTGTCCCACTCTGTTGTGTTACAGCCACCTACTGTGTCTTTTCCATGTTTATATTGTAGCTCTGAGGAAGGGACTGGCTTTCATTTTATGTTTGTATATGCCTCACACATCAGAGAACGGGGCCTCTGTGCATTATTCTAATACAAATAATTAACCTCTGCATATGTGTAAATAATCACACAAGTGTATATATGCACACACACGCTCATGCTTGCAAAGGCTATTTTGTATATTAACTCTAGCAATATTGCTTAGGTTAGCAAGGTTATACAGGTTATAATACAGGTTATAGGTTAACAGGACATGAGTTTTGTTTGTTTCACACCCAGTTTTCCGAAAATTCAGATGTTTATTGAGTAACCGTCGGGGTGAATGGGTCTCATAAAAGGTACATAACAGAGAGTGCCACTTCATACATTTTCTCTTGCACTTTCATTAAATTTGAAGTTACAGAGTATAGAATAAACTATTTTTGATGGGGCCCTGTGTTGAAACAAAGTATCTTAGCGGGGTCATGCTTTGTAAATTGATTGATTTGAGGGAGGTACAGTATATTGTTCCACAGATTGGAGAATGGATAGAGGAAGACTGTTAAATATAGTCTGGGAAATGCATTTTCTCCATCTTTTTAAAAAAACCCTAAGCTCTTGATGTGTGATTGGTTAACTCCTAACAGAGAATTATGGAAAGAGCTTGACATTCATCATGTACTAGATGAAGCATCTTGCAGGTTATGATGTTTGGCCTCACATACCAGGATCTCTGAAAGTGAGATTTCCATGAGAAATGATGTGCTACAAAATGAAGAATAAGATCCTCTTTCTGAGATTACAGGTACATAACTGAACAACACTAAACCAAATGTAACCCTGGTGTAAGGTAATTAAAGTCAATCAAGTTTGCCCTCTACTTTTTCCTCAATGTACAATTATATACTACACACTTACCACCAAACTGGAAAGATCAGTCTGAGGGGTTAAGGGTGCATTTGCATGTGCCTGTGGGGACTTGAGGGGAAGAGGAAATGTGAGGCTAATGACAGACTCATTAAGACAAAATGTACCTGACATTCCTTTAATTTAGAGATGGGCCATAATCAGAGAATGCTAAACTGGATCTGAACTTTCCCAAATTTGGGACATTTTTGGATTGGGGGGAGGAAGGGGTTGGTTTAGCTCACTTCAGAGATACAGGTCTTGATTTTGATTTTACCAGTGCAAACCCAGTGTAAATCATAAAAACTCCATATGAATCAAAAGAGTGAAACTAGTGTGTGATCGGAATCAGGTTCAGAGGCCAGCAACAAAGTCCAGATCCAGATGCAAACTGTCCAAAGTTCACAATCTGGGTTTTTCATTTGAGCCTACGTCTCTTTTCATTTACTCCCAAGATTGGTTGTGTTTGACGTAGTGGTTAGTTGCTGATAATCACATGCCAACAATTCACTACATTCACACCAGAACTAAAAAACAGCAAATCTCATTGTTCAAAAAGTTTACAGACAGAAAAATCATATTACAAGTTTCAAACAAGATTTAGGAAAAACAGCCTTATGACCCCAAAACATAGTTGGTGTAAATTGGTTTGTTTCCACTGAAGTCAATGGAGTTATGTCTATTTACACCAGCTGAGGAGCTGGTCGACTGTCTTCAAAACAAGAATGAGGACTCCCCCGATGGGAAAGTTTCTAAAATTAATTAGCAGAAGCAGCTAGTGAAATCCTATTTCTGTAAAACGATGTTAAACATGCTTGGTTGGGAAATTAATAAATGTGTGTAATTGGGCATAGACAGGGGTGAGGAGTTAAAATAGCTATTGGTAGGCCTAAACTGACAAAAATGAAATTCATAACAGGGCAGGGGGCTTGTGCTAGTTTCAACCTACCGCTTAAGCCCTATGTCAAGCCCTATGTTAAGGGGGGCTTAAGTGATGTGTACATGGGCCCTCTGCACCAGAGTAAATTTGATTCTGTGTGAGTGAAGATCTACAATTTGATCTGTAATGCAGATATATCTTTCCAGGATCTGCAACTGCAAGCTCTCTCTTTCAGTATTTAATTGAATATAGCAGCAATGCATAAGAAATGACTTCCATTAAAAATGAATCTCTTCCAGATCATTGCTTTTAATACTCCTGCATGTCTCGAAACATTGACCTCGGCTGACTGTTTGGTTTTCAGGTATTAAGTGGAGTGGCCAGGGAGAGAGAGAAAAAGAAAAACGTTCATAATAATAAGCTACACGGTTAATCAGTCATTTGCTGATAGAATGCAATGTCTGTGCTCTTTAATAAACAGGTAGATTGTGAATGTGAAATAATCAAAGTGAGGCTACTATGAAACTCTGCTATAAGATATTTTGAATAAGGATCTACAAAGCTGATAATTGGATTCAGGAAGTTGTAGAGTCATTATCCTATAACACTGTGTTGCTTTGAATAGAATATGAAATCCATATTTCTAGAGACTGTGTTTTCCTTGTGATTAAAATGTAAAAGGAAATGAGCATGCATATATATGGGTTTTCAAGAATAAAAATGAATAATTAAAAATTAACTCATTGCAATTATAAAGCATCCACAATAACATTATTTTGCCATTTATCTTTTAATTAAAGATGTCCCATGATTCAGATTTCATAGGCATGAAATTAGCATGGATTTTTAATGCTTGGAGAAAAACACAGTAGGTTCATTGCACTGATGTATCTGGTATGATACCATCTCGGTGTAAAATGAAGACGGGGAGAGGGATGCTGGGCACTACATATAAATCACTGATCTTTCACCTCTTAGGACAGTTTCACAATCAAATTGAGATGCTAAATGAGTTCAGCTTTTAATGTAAAAAGAGCCTAAATTACAAAAGCTCCACCATGTAAATAATTCATTCAGGAGCCACTGCTCAGGCAAAAGCTTGGGGCTGAATTAGTCTGAGGCCTCTATTATCTTTTACCTGGCAAAAGGATGATTAGTGGGAGAAATGTCACATTTATATTTTAAAAAAACGTTTCAAAGATGACTTGCATCCTTTGGCACAAACCAACCATCTTAAAAAATGGAGAGCGATCGAGTGTCCCCCGTTATGATTTCTAGCTCCTGTATCAGGGCACCAAGTTTATCCAGAATAATCAATAACGCAGTGCTCGGCACATCCCAGGTGACTGTGCTGAATCGCCCTGCCATTGATCCACAGTCTAGCACACAGTGCCAAGTGTCCTCGAGGGAGGGGGGAAGATCCCTCCAAGCAGTTATGTCTAGATTCTTAAGTCACCGCGCCAGTGCAGTCTGCATAGTCTCAAGTGTCAACTCAACTGTCAGTAGAGTACAGCAACTAAAGAGCAGATATACTGTATAAGGAGAAGTGAGTAACAGCAGCTCACTCATCCCTCCTAGTGTGAAGGAGGAAATGCACGGCTTCAGCTATTTTATAAAATGTCAGAAAAGGGTCAAATTAACCAACTGGGTGGGACAAAATGGGTATTTACTAATAAATACACTTCTTTATAGATTTTCTAGTAAAATGGAATTTGATGTCTTCCCTGCATATAGTGAAGTTCATATAAAAGGAGAGTTTCCTTTGCAGGTGTCCTTGTATGGTCATCAGTGGAAAAAGTTGATGTTTACTCTTCTAGTAGTACCTCAGATGCCATAGCAATTGCAAGCCTGTGACTGGTAGCAGCTGCAGTACCATTGTGGGTAAATGTTGACTTTTTAATGAAAACCACTGTAATTCTGCTTTTCTCATTAGCAGATCTACAGAATACCTACTTGGTTGCTGTGTGTTTGACTTGCATCTGTTACTTCCTTATGCAATGCCAATGGAAATAAATCAAAGAACTCACACAAAGACTGCAGGAACTGGCCAAAGAAACCTTGGTCTCTGCTACTTGGCAAAAGGCAACTACTTCACAGAAAACACAGCTGCATCTTTCTGGAAAAGGAAGAGCTCCCAATAACAAACGAAGAAATCTGAGAGGAATCGTATTATTCCATCCTTACCCTGATCGTGCATTTTTGGCTTTTCTCTGAGATTAATATCAAGCAGACCTTAGATGCTGCTTGTAATGACGTATACATGCTTGTAAGGGGTCCTGGGAGATGCTCAGATACTACTGTGAGATGGGAGCCACGTAAGTACCTAGACAGAGACCACTACTTTACATCTATCTTCAATCCTGGCAACTCTTATTCATTGCTACACTCCATGTTCAAGGCTGGCAGCTCACACTGATTTCCATGCCACTGGAAGTGTAGTCCAACTACTAGAAAGTGTATTCTAGTCTACAATCATTTGTGATATGAAAACAATGTGTATTCCTAACAATAAAAGGATGCATTCATTACTTACACTGCGTAGCAAGGGGGATGGACACTGATATACAGTAATAGGTCTTTTCTCTAATTTACATCTATTTCTTTTGAGACATGGCCAGACGGTTGTCTCTAACGTCTTCATAGTCCTAAAAATGCCCTTCATTTTGGTTTGCTCTCTGCTCCAATTGTTTCTTCTCCAGTCTCTTCACATGCTTTTCATGTTTTTAAGGCTAGGTTTTAGTGTCTATTCCATCTTCTGGGTGAGTTCCCATATTTCTGATCCATATCTCATTTCTGGCAGGTCACAGATGTCAGATTTTTTAAAAAGAGAAATCTTAGTCTTTATGATGCCATTCAGCCTGCCAAAGAACAAGGTTCAGCCTTGACTCTTCTCTAGACCTCATTGTCCTGTTTCGGAATATTACCTACAAATTGGCAAAGTTATAATGCAGTTGCTCGAAAAGCAGCGCATTGCAGACTCTAATCTGGAAGCTTTCGCTACTTCATTAGCACAAGATACTGTCCATATAGTCTTCCTTTATAGAAAAGAATTAAATAGAAATTATACCAATTCGGTTCTATAGCAGTTGAACAGGATTCTATAGCAGTTATACAGAAATTAACAGAGAATTCTCTCTTTTGTATAAGTGTTTTCAAATACAATCCTATAGGATTTTATAGCAAGTTAATAATTTTCTATTAAAAATTCTATAGGTCTTTTCCGGAGGTCCTATTTTTCTACAGGTAGTAACCCTTCTATTCCATTTGATGCAATACCACTCAAATTCTCATGGACAGCAAATAAATGCATAACGTACAACCACACAGTTTTAAAGAGAGAGGGAGCGAAGGACAGCTTTATGGCCTGGTAGGCCATGATGCTAGTCCCTGCTCAATGGCACTCTTATCTGGCTACAGTAGCTGTCAGAGAAAAAGAAGCATGGTCTAAAGGTTAAAGTACAGGCGAGGCTTAGCAGCTGGGGCTCTCTGGAGTGGAACTCCGGTAAATATTTTCAAACCCTAGAGACGAGCCGCACTGCTCCCAGCGGGGCTGAAGTCCCGAGACCCCTCGACCCTGCAGCTGAATGGCGTGGCGTGGGGGCTCCAGGAAATAATATATGAGAATTTAAGCCCTGAGTACAGGCCTAGGATTTTGGAAGTCTGCTGCTGACAAAGTCTGGTTGTATGATCTTGAACACGTAACTTTATCTTCCTGTGCCTCAGTGGGGATAAAGATACTTATTAACCAATTGCTGGTGCCCTAAGCATAAGTAACAGTATGAACCAGACTGTGAACAAGAGTAGGCCCGGTCTTGCCAAAATAGCAATGCACCAGGTATTAGCTAACACCAAATAAGCACATTCCTGATTGGAGAGGATGGTACAGGAACACAGAGATCTCTCAAGTAACTACATAAATACATTCCTAAGAGATGGTACAAGAACACACTGACTCCTCGTAAAGATAAAGAGGGGAAGACAGGATAATGGATAAGGATGTTTTGTTTGAACTAGCAGGTACAAGGTAAAAGGATGGTAACTAACAATATCTGGAGGGTCATACATAACTTGTTCGTATCAATGTATAAAAGGAGAAGTCATAGGAGGGGCATATTGGTACTTGCTGAGGGGACAGCATCCTGGTGTGCTGACTGAGCAGGTACCATTGTTGCAGGCATACATGTGTTAGTGTACCTGTAGCTCCTACAGGGCGCTAGTACCGTACTTTGTTAACAACCACCCTGGTTGAGTGCCTTCATCACTAAACTGAGCCTGTGGTCTTTCTTATGAATAACACTAAGATCTGCTGAATCGGTACGCTGCACTCTCTACTCGTGCAGCTGACAACGGAGCTCCAAGAACAGCAGCACTGAGCAGCTGTAACAACTTAACAGCCTTAACAACTCTCCGCAGCACTAACACCACCCATCACAAAGATATTGAAAGCCTTAATAAACTAGTGCGTGTAAAGAACTTTGAGATCCTCAGATGGAATGAACTACAAGGTCTTTCAAACACTTAACGCATGTGCCTAACTTCATGCGTGTGAGCAGTCCTAAGGCAGCATTTTTGCAGGACCGGGTTTATTAAGTAATATTACTATTATATTGCACAGCCTTCCAAAGTTAATTTGGGTGGTATGGGGGTAACAGTGTATGCTGGAATAAAATTTCTATTGTAAAATTAAGAATAGTAAAATCTTGTCTATAAATGTTTTATAATATATTTATTGAAGTCATATGTTATATACTTAGTCTTTCCTTAATAAAATATGTCAATAAAGAGAAAGCAATTTCCAGTCCATTATGGAACTTATGAGCAGGATAAATGTGTAGTTTATTGGACCATAGAGAAGAGACTAGCAGTTGATCTGTCACCCTCTGTCAAACCTTAACAGGTAAGGATAGCTTGTCTACTTTGATCTATCACAGTTATGATGCTGAGAAGAGCAGTCAGTCCAATGACAATTATTATTATTTTAAACTACAACCTTTGATGTGACAACACCTATAAAGGTTATGGGCAAAAATGATAAAGTACTAATCAACTGTCCTGTACTAGTGATACAAACTGATGATGTCCAAAATGAAGTTAAAATGCTGCTCTGTGACTTTTGTGCAGGATATTCCACAAAGAGATGGGGGATCTAGGATTTTTATTAGAAGACACTACAGCCTCTGCTTTGGCACTCATAAGGGCTATGAAGATTGTACTTCTAGGGCCCAATATGGAAACTTACTGAGAGCCATCTGATGTCAGTGGAAGTTGAGGAAATCAGCATTTCAAAGGACTGGGCTCATAACAGTGAATTTTACCTTAGGATATGACATTTTCACATCTTTGCACCTGGCTTTAACTTCAGATTTAGAGCCAAATCTTGAAATTCTTACTCAGTCCTTATTCAGGCAAAGTCAGAGAGCTTTGAATGAGTGAGTACATCAGGGTTTGTCCCACTATGAACAACTTCAATATGTGTTATTGAAATACACCTGATGCAGCTTCTTTTTTAACTACATGGAAACAGATTAATTTTCTCCCAACCCACACAACCACAAAATCACCATTAGAAAGAATTCACTCTATGAATGAGACACCCGATACACTGACTATACCCTTACAGTATCATATTTTGTGGTGAACAATAGGTTTTTGCATCTCTTTATCCCTCGCTATCATCCCCTCTTGTAGTGTTTTGTTCACTCTCTTTAATATCTCTAAAAACTGGGATTAATACAAATTGCCTGATGATAAAATGGATGCACCAGTGTACCTCAGAACAGACATTCTGGAAGCAAAACTTTTGCCATTCCTCTTACAATCACAAGTTCACTGGCTAATGTGAGTGGAGGTTTGTGGATGATTTGGCAGTTCGTTTAGTTGAAAGCATGGGAGACTGATTCATCAGAGACCCTTTTACAAATGTGTTTCTTGTTAGTAATGCAGAAACCACCAACACACCACACACCTTTACAAACAATAGGACTAGATTGGGTCCCTGGGACATAGCTCTTCCTAAAAGGCAGAAGGGCGACATGTTGCTGCCTCCTTGAGCATAATTCCTTCTTTGCTGCCCCTTGTTGTTGGCCTATGCCACTATGCTACCCCTGGTGTGCTAGATGAGCTGTGGCAAGATTTTGCCCATTCCTCTCCCTCCTTGAAGGTGTGTATGTGTGTGTGTGTGTGTGACTGACAGGCTATGTCTACGCTGCACTGTTAATCTGGGTGATTTACACCTGGGGTAGGCTAACCTGGGTGCTAGCGTTCCCGCAGCAAAGCTGATAATAAAAATAATAATAATATCCAAGTTATTGTGTCTTCGTTGATTCTGCACTTCCCCATGTGGGTCTGGGGACATATCCCTTGGTTCTTTGTGCTGAGACACCCGAGGATTCGTTCCCAGTCGATTGTGGGATAACTTGTCTGTCCTTTGGGGCGCACTGTAGGAAGGGTATTACGGGACTATCGGCACTTGAGTGATTTACTCTGTGTCCTCCCTGCAAAGTGGGTGAGCTCCAGCCTGAGTTAAAGCAGAGCCTGGGCTCTAAGCCATCCCCTTCCAGCTGGATCAGCTAGTCCAGGCTTAAAGCACCTCCAAACCTGAGTCGGAAGTTCTTCTCTGGGGTCGGCACAGGAGTTAAAGATAAAATCTGGATAAGAACCCAAAGTCACTGTGCAGTGTAGACATACCCTGAGTGAGTTAGCAGCACCTCCTAGAGTGTGTCTTCATTGCAACGTTAACCCAGGCTCTTACCCTGGTTTTAGCCACACCCTCCTACCATCCACACACAAAAACCTTTGACCCAGTAGCAGAGGTGCTTTGACACCAGGCTACATTACCCAGCTGGGGGTGTAGCTTTGTAGCCCAAGCTCTGCTTTAACTTGGGCTGGAACCTGCCCACTTTGTGGTGCAGATGAAGACTGTAACCCAGGTTACTTAACTTGGATGTTGATAGTCCTCCAATGCCTTCCCACAATTCCTGCAGGGTAGTATATTCCTGCCCTTCTCCCTTCTTTTGCAACAGAAATCACCTACAAGTTTATACATGCCCATTCAGCATTTAAACCCCATTCCACGAGGCCTGCTACATTTCTACACAGCACTTGAACACAGATGCCCACCAATGTGCTCCTAGCTGACCACAGACTCATAGCATAGAACAGCACAGCTTAGTGCCGTGCTAAGAACCATGTGATGTCCCAGAAGTCCTAGCACCTAACCTAGGTTAGTGCAGTACCAGTGTGGATATAGCTACATGTGTGTGACTTAAGCGTGGCTTAGAAGTGTGGAGGTTCACACTTGGCTTGGTTAACTTACGTTCCCAGGCCTTGGAGCCTGGACCGAAGCACAGATATACTGCAGCAAAGATACACTCTTACCCCTGCATTTCCAGGCCCCAATCCTCACAATCTATCCCAATAATGTATAAATAAGGGAGGGAAATAAACACCTTTCTCAGGTCTTCCACCAGCCAGTGTTTACACTATACTTTTACTTTCCTTTAAATTACTGGCCAGTGTACAAAGTGTGACAAAGTTCCTCCTCTATCTTGGTGGGTCCTGTGCTTATTGGCGGATTTTCTTGCCTCAGAGATTCACCATGTGGGTTGGGGAACAGCCCAGAGACCTTCCCCTCTGGAAGAACCCACAGTCCAGGTCAATTGGGAAGTTTGGAGGGAACCCGGGCCCGCCCTCTACTCCGGGTTCCAGCCCAGGGCCCTGTGGACTGCAGCTGTCTATAGTGCCTCCTGTAACTGCTGCATGACAGCTACAACTCCCTGGGCTACTTCCCCATGGCCTCCTCCAAACACCTTCCTTATTCTCACCACAGGACCTTCCTCCTGGTGTCTGATAACGCTTGTGCTCCTCAGTCCTCCAGCGGCACACCCTCTCACTCTCAGCTTCTTGCGCCTCTTGCTCCCAGCTCCTCACACTCGCGCACTACAAACTGAAGTGAGCTCCTTTTAAAACCCAGGTACCCTGATTAGCCTGCCTTAATTGATTCTAGCAGCTTCTTCTTAATTGGCTCCAGGTGTTCTAATTAGCCTGCCTGCCTTAACTGGTTCTAGCAGGTTCATGATTACTCTAGTGCAGCCCCTGCTCTGGTCACTCAGGGAACAGAAAACTACTCATCCAGTGACCAGTATATTTGCCCTCTACCAGACTCCTGTATCCCACTGGTCTGGGTCTGTCACAAAAGACTAAACCATTGCATCACAAAGGTGGAAGTGTAATCATGAGGGTTATTGAACCAGAGTATCTCCAGCGTATCATAATTACAGAGACACCTGTTCTAAATAACTTTGAATTAAAATACCGAGAGAATATGCAGGGCTCAGTGGCTCTAAACAATTTTTTATTTTCTGTCTTGTGCGTGTGAACAACAGATGCACATTGGATTGTGTGTGAAAGAGCACTGATTAGACCTCTTAAAGGGCTTTTGTTGTAAACACACATCTTGTAAGGCAAAACACTGGTTACTTACCTTGTACAGTAGCTGAAGACCAGAAGATTTTTAATTAGCAGTGTCTTTTGGTCTGCGCTTGTGCCCTTCTCCTCCTAATTCTCTGAAACAAGGGCATAAGGGGCAGTGTGGACCAACTGCCTCTCCAGTTGGTCCTCTACTGCAAATAAATTTAGGATAAGGATCTCAAGCAGAGGAGAAGGGGTGGGTAATGGAATACACGTAGGGCCATACATCTCAAAGAACACCAGCTACTGTACACGGTAAGTAACCCATCCTTCTTCTTTGAATGACGGTCCCTATGTGTATTCCACTCAAGGTGACTCACAAGCAGTATTTACTGAGGAGGAGGGTGCAAGGAGCCCAGTTGTACCACAGACTGAAGGTCTGCTCTGCTGCAGAAGATGTCAGCTGTAGAAGCCTGTACAGTACTAGGGCGTAATGTCTTGCAAAGGCATGCACAGAGCCCCATGTTGTTGCTCTCCAGCTCTCCAGAAGAGGAACATTTCAAAGTGAAGCTATCAAGGCAGCCTGAGCTCTAGTCAAGTGAGCCCTCAGACTCTGTGAGGCAACGTTATCTGTCAATTCATAGCAAAGCAGATGCAGCCCGAAATCCACCTAGAACGTTCCTATGAGGTGCCTGCTTCTCCTCTCATATGTTCAGTGAAGAGAACAAATTGTTTAGTGGATTTCTTGAAGAGTTGTGTCCTCTGTAAGTAGAAAGCCAAGGCTCATCAGACATCCGGAGAGTGGATGGTCCTCCCTGTGGGGATGGGGCTTCAGATAGAAGACAGGTAAGTGGATGACTTGGTTCAGACGGAATTCTGAGATCACCTTCGGACTGAATTTAGGATATAACCTTAGAGAAATTTTATCCCCATGGAAGACAGTATGTGACTACTCATCTGGCTGAGGTGATTGCAACTAGAAAGGCAATGTTCATAGAAAGATAAGTGAAAGAACATGAGAGCAAAGGCTTAAATGGGGAATTTGCTGAGGTCCCACATCAGGATTAGTTTCAGCAATGGAGGAAAGATTCTGACAAGGCCCTTCAGAAAGCTTATTGTAATTGGACGGGCAAAGATAGTATAGTTGCTGTCTGGAGGGAGGGGATGAAAAGTGCTAATAGCTCCCAAGTCCACTCATAAGAAGCTGGGGACAACCCCGACATTTTCAGAGAGACAAGGTTGTCCAGAACACTTGGCATCTCGGTTTTAAACAAGGTTGTAAATCGTTTGATATTCTGTTTTATTGGGTACATTTATCCCAAGGTGCAAACGTACATCTGTTATATGATACCGAGTTGTTAAACAGTGTTAAAGAAAAGTATGTGCTTCACTAGACGCATAATCACATCAATAGTTTGCTATGTTAGCATCCCCTTTATTTACAGAGCATTGCTAATATTTTTTGTTGCAAAAATAATTTCTTTGCACATAGATCGCTCCTGTTAGACAACAAGAGCAAAATCACTTTGGCTGTGAAAATGATCAGTTTTACAGTAGTCAAGTTATATTTAAAAACGATACTCTTCTGTCACTTAAACTGGTGAAGCATCTATGCATAAAAGACCAGTGATTTATTTGTGATGGGTGGGAAGGAAGCAGGAGAAATATATATTCCCTGGCTGGGAAGTTACTGAGGGCCAGATTCTAATATCTTACCTATGCAGAGCAGTACGTTACTACTTGAGTGGTCCCATTGAAGTCAGTGAGAGGACTCAGAGTGAGATCCTTCTCAATGTGAGTAAGGGAACAAGGATGTGTCCTTAAATGTTCACAGTATTGAGGGAACAGATTAGAAGGGGTGGTTTCCCTGTAGGCCACTAAATAAATCACTCTAGAAGATCATGGGGAAAGTTCAGACATGCTGTAAGTAGGGGCATATCTACTGATTTTACCAGAGGGGAAAAGGTGCAAACTCCATTGGCTTTTCACATGGAGAGACTTCAGTGAGTAAGGGAGATGTGGGTGGCCTGAAGTGGTCAAAATTATGGGCCAAATCCTTCCTTCTGCACACAGACCAAGTAATAGGGCTGTGTACAAGGAGGATATGATTATGGGTGGTGGTGGGGGGGAGGGAGATGATCCTATCCCATCCTGTAGAGCAGCAGTGATGGGTGTTGTCTCTGCCTCTCTCCTCATGGAGGGGCGAAGAATGATTGAAAGACCCACACAGTTGTGGAGAAGGAGCAGGGCTGGTTTAGCCACAATTGAGCCTGTCCCCACCCCCCTTTTCCCTATCAGCCCCTCTAGAGTAATCTTCTGGCATAAAAAAGGGGGGGGGGCAGGCTGGCCCTGAGCAGGCTCCCAGCACACTTCTCCCTCCACCAGTGCAGTGGAATAGTATAATAGTTCTGCTGCAGGCACTGCGCTTTGTGATCACAGATGAAGGGGTCAGGTTTGCCCAGATAAGAAGTACAGCATATCAAAGGATTAATAAGGGCTTTTCAAAAAGATGTATAAAGATTCTCTCCAAAATTTCCATTTAAATAAATTGGCATTCTTTTTTAAAAATGGGAGCCCATTTACACTATGTTCAGGCCCAAAACATCTGACCTGCACTTTCAGACACTAAATTACTTGAGTTACACCTGATACCAACAAAATGCACCTGGGCTATCTGGGGGTATCCATAGGTCTTATCAAGCATTCCAGCCGAAGTAGGCTGTTTAATGAAGCATAGAAGGAAAACATGTTTTAGAGGCAATACAAGACTGAGCTCACGTTTAAAGCAGGAATTTGCCCATCCTGATTCAGCAAAGCAGCAGATTTTCATTTCATGGAGCAGAGAAGGGGGAATTGTTTGTCAGATGTATCTCCAGAAAAATTTGCTTATGGGAGAGTGTATGTTTGTGTGTGGAGGAGTTCTTGACCATTTTTGGGAGAAGGGTGTCCCCTGAAGGTTTCAGACATCTGTTCCAATGGGCTGCCCTGGAGATTTTTTATTTTTGGTTTGCCATATGAGAAGTCTGTGCAGCTAGGCTTGCACAGGTTTTCTTTCCACTAGGACTACTATCTCTGTTGGAAAAAGGCAGATACTGAACGCAGTGTATCATTCTAATTTCACTGAATACATGGGTTTAATCTACAGCAGGATGACACAGAGGCAGACATTTCAGACAGCTCCTCCACTTTCCTATCTAAGTGACCTTTTTTGAAGGCATAAATAAAACTGAGAAATTGAGGGCCCAATCCTTCAAAGTGGTCCTTCACTCTCAGCTCCTATCTGTCAGCACCTTGCAGAATTAGGCATGAAATTATATGGCTCAAACAAAAAACCTATTGGGGCAAAACCAAAAACTGAGAAAGGAAAGATGCACTGTGAGTGTGTGTCCAACACTTGTGAGCATTTCCTTCTACATGTGTGCTCTATCTCAAGGTTATTTTATTATATTTTACAATGTCCCCCTTACTTATTTAGCAGCACAACAGAATAAACAGTCTATAAAATCCACATTAATTGCTGGTAGCCATATGTACTGTAAACAGAGCACCCTCCTGCTGTTTTGAATTCTATACCCTTTAGCTGTACAATAGAGATCACAATTTATCCTGGAGAGGGAACTAAGTTAATATTGAAGAATTACAATTAAGCCAAGACAGGAATACTCCACACTTTTCTTCTGAAAAAAAAAAAGAATAAACAAAATCTACGTTCATGAAGGTCTGAATACTTATTTTTAACAGAGTTTTTCACATTAAAAATATGTACAAAGTTAGGATTTCCAGCAAGCAGTCAGACACCTTATTCGTGATTCAAATTTTCTGACTAATTTGACGTAAGCCCACTTGACATTATGTAGGCCTACACCAGGACTCAGTAATCAACCAAGATAATGATTTGATGGTGGAGGAGAAAGGTAAAAACTATTTTAATTAATAGTATTTGAAAGCTTACAGTCTGAATAATTTCTATGATGTACACTTTTGTCAGACACTCAGAAACAGAAATTGCATTGCGATTATTTCTTGGGAGGATGTGCACACAAAAAATGCTTTGGGAGGATACTGAAATTTATTTCCACTATGGACACTTTACTCAATAAGAACCTCAGTTTGCTGATCACCTTCAGCTCTTTTTGAGGTCAGTGGGAGTTGAGGGCACTCTTCAACTCACAGGATCATACCCCTTCCTTTAGTTTGGAAAATTGCTGTGAAAACTGACCTATCCAGGACCTTAGTTTACTTCTTTCCCTCTACTATAATGATTGATGATAATAAAAAACCCTAATGATGTTTTATTTGCCAATCAAAAAAATAATTCACTATGGGCCAGCAGAATTTTGCAAAGTTGCAGTACATTTTTAGTGACTCCAATTAGAAATTAGAAATGATATTTTCAATTGGCCTGTTGATTTGCTGTCATTCCAAGCAAAACAGGAGAAAATCCCCTCTAAAGGAAAATGGGTAAGACTGCAAGTGGTATTTAAAATGAATAATTTCTATAACTAATTAGGCACAAATGTCTTTCAAATGAGGTTAGTGTTTATGAAAAAGAAATCTAATCACAATCAGATGAAAATCACTAGAGGATTTTTTTATTTTATTTTGGTAATTTTGGTTCCATTTTGTCTTTTGGGGGGGGTGGAGGTGAGGAGGGGAGAAAAATCTTTCCTCTTGAATCCTTTTGTGAGCATTGAAAAGTGCAGTATAATAGAACATCAAAAAAAGAACAACTTCAAAATGCCAGTGCTATTTTCAGAAGCCTCTTGTTGCTAGATGAAGAAGAAATGATGGTTTATCAGTGCTCCAGAGGGACCAAGGGGAAACCCCCAACAGGAAACTTAACTTTCATCTACAAAGAAAGCTAACTGGAAACTTTATCTATGTAATTAAATGAGGGAAACTAGTCTGTGATCTGAAGGAGATAAAGGTGTTACTGAAGACTTTTAAAACACCTCTATTTTTATTGTCCGTGTGCTCTGTGCCTGTATGCAGTCCCTTCAGGAAGAGAAAGCTCTGGTGTGTCATGCCCTTGATGGTATTCTGTTTCTATAAGGAAATGACAAGGATTCCTTTCAGTAAACTATCAAAAAATGAAGGCCCAGATTTTCCCCTGTGTAACACAAATGCCCCTAGGTGGGTCATCAGCAGTGGGGATTGAAGCTGGGATCTATAGATCTTAATGTATGAGCATCTACAGCCTGAGGTAAAAAGACCACCACGTTTTAGCCAAGGCTGTATGTAGCAGGCGCATCAATCTCTGGTTGGCTTTAGACACCACCAGGGGGAAACCTAGCACCACACCACGTGGGCATGGCTTAAACTTGTGATGTGGCCCCCTTTGTATCACACAACCAGGGGATACTGTACCTAAATCCTGTGTAGCCAGTCACAAAAAGATCACCCCAATGGAGGAGGTGGGATTATCCAGCAGCACAGAGATGGTACTCTGGGTTTTATGATGCCAGGACAGGGGTGTGGCTGGGGAAGGAGGAGGCATAGCCAGGGTCCCTTATGTCCTGGCAATCCCTGGCTGCAATTACAGCTCCCTTGGGACTATCAGCAGATGAACACACCCAGTGCTCTGGAGGCTGCTCTAACTTGCGCCAGGAGACATGCCCAGCACTCAGCTAGCCCGGGATTTCTAGAAGAAAGCAAAGGTGGCTTACAGCCACTTTGGCATGTAAACACGCCATACCCTTCCTCCTGAGATGCACTGTGCTATGGCCTAACAGTGCAGAAGATCTGGTCCAAAATGGTAAACAATTGAGTTTCACATGTGTCGGTTAGGCCATGTGTTATATGGCTACTATCTACCCATTCTGTCTTAAAAAAGTATCTTAAACCCACAGTGTAGGTGGATAAATTTAATGGGTGTCACGTGGCTACTTTGAAACTACACCTCTACCCCGATACAACGCTGTCCTCGGGAGCCAAAAAATCTTACCGCGTTATAGGTGAAACCGCGTTATATCGAATTTGCTTTGATCCACCGGAGCGCACAGCCCCGCCCCCCCTGGAGCACTGCTTTACCGCGTTATATCCGAATTCGTGTTATATCGGGTCGTGTTATATCGGGGTAGAGGTGTATATGCCCAAGTATCTAAAATGTAACATGTCACCAGAACAGTTTATTAAACCTACATTTTATTATACACCTGCCAACTGTATACAGGGTCCTGTGCATTTTGTGATTGCAGAATTTGCCCCTTGCTGCAGAATTGTGCTCCAGAACCTCAGTATTCATTTTATAGATGTTAAGCTTCTGCAAAGCTTGAAACAATGGCTCTGGAAGGTTAAATTGCCCCAGTCATCTCACTCAGAGCCTCATGGACTTTGTGATTGTGCAGCCATGGAATCTGGCATTTTTCCAAGATATTACAAAATTCAACATTTTTGCTGCAGAATTCGTATTTGTATGTGTGCTTGAGAGTAGACGGATGAAAATGAAGGTTATTTCATGCTAATAAAAATGCTAATTGAAGTATATTCATAATTTTATATATATATAAATGCTATGCCATATTGTGAGAAGGTATTGCAGGTTGTAGATGAAAGCAACTGAAGGCCAAATTTTGCCTTTAACTTCAATGGCAGATGCACATGTATCTGGTGCCAGTATTCAGCCTATACAACATATACCATTGTTTGCTGCCAATCAATGAATATCATAAGGCTCTTATTCCAAGATTAGAACAGCATGGCAGCTGAGAGTCTATGCTTCCTTCAATTTGTATTACAATCTGCACCCTACTGTGTTTTCACAGAGGCTTTTCTTTTTCATTAATCTTTGGCTCTATATTTTGTACGTACATAGTAGAACATACCAGTGTAATTTTCCACTCATGTAACTTCTATTCATCAAACAGCTTTTAATTCTACATAAAAATAACCTTTTCTTAAATTATCCAAGCCCAATTAATCCCTTGTGCAATGCCAATGAGTACTGTAGAGTTACACCAGAGATGATCTTGGCTCTCTGGGTTTAATTTCAGCCAAGAAGAACTGTATGCTGCTTTGATCTTAAGGTTAATCATCTGCAAATCAGTTAAAAATTAATATTTCATTATTCCAAAGAAAGAAACTCTGATAGTATATGTGAAATATTGGAATTATATGTGATTTACTGATTTAATGTAGGACTATAAGAACATAGGAACTAGCAAAATGGATAAGACCAATGATCCATCTAGTCCAGTGGTCCCCAACCTTTTTGTGGCCAATAGCACATTCATGTTTTCAGAAGAGTGTGGCAGGCGCCAACAATTTTTCAAGGCTTATTTTGTATTTGTACATTAAATAATACAAAAACATCATATTTAATATTACATAATATATGAATCCAGAGAGAAGAGAGAAGCCAGAGAGAAGCCGCGAGGACAGAGAACACTGGCGCCCGCAGCCCCGGAGTACTCTGTCCCCAGCAGGCGCGGGGCCCCGGCTTCTCTCCCCTGCTGGGCACTAGGCGGGCCCCGCGCCTGCCGGGAACAGAGAACACCGTGCCCGCAGCCTGAGTTCTCTGTTCCCGTCAGGCGCGGGGCCGCGGCTTCTCTCCCCTGCTAGGCACTAGGCGGGCGCACATAAATACCCCGGCGGGCGCCATGGTGCCCGCGGGCACCGCGTTGGGGACCACTGATCTAGTCCAATATTCTGTCTCAGACAGTGACCGGTACCAGTTCATTCAGGGGAAGGTACACAAAACCCCATAAAGGACAAGTATACAATATCTTGCCTCTGGAGGAAGTTTCTTCCTAATTCCTGTCCGTTAGTGACTGGATTTGTGTCCTGAAGCACAAAGTCTGATATTTATTCAAACATAAATTTAATCTTAAAAATCCATGGAGCTCTTTGGCTCAATATCATCTTGGGTAGGTAATTATTTATGCCATCTGTAAAAAAAAAAATCCTTTTATCAATTTTAAATGTGTTTCCTTTTAATTGCATTGAGTGTCCCCCTTATATTTGAGAACCAGTGAGTAGCAGCATGCAACCACCCTTCTCTGTGCTATTCATTATTTTTACTTTCCTCTGTCATTTCACCTCTTATTTGTCTCTTCCCTAAACTACATAGTCCTGATCTTTTAATAATCTCCTCACTTGCCTCATGTTTCCACACCTCCGATCATTTTTATTTCCTTTCTCTGGACTTTTTCAGCTAAATGTTTTTCAGGACACAGTGACCAGAAATGAACACACTTCTCAAAGTGTGGACGCACCATCAATTTATATAATGGCTTTTTAATATTTCCAGTATTATGGTTTATTCTTTCTTTAATGCATCTTAAACCCTTGTTTGTTTTTAGGACAATTCCCACTGAGAGAAAGGATTGAGCTAGTAGATAGGGCACTCGGGTGGGACTCGGGAAATCTGGAGTTTACTTCCCACTGAGCCACAAATGGGGTGTTTCCAGGGTTTTTATTACTAAATTTAATATATTTAGAATGCATCAGTGCATATGATTACCTCAGAATATTCCTACAGATGTGTATTATTTCCACTTAGGTCACATCCATCTACATATTTTATGGCTACTATTTCCAACCAGTTTACTTGGTTCTGAAATGAGATTCACATGCATGTAGTTTCCAACATTTTTCTACCTTTTTAAAAAATAGGTACAATATTTGTTACCCTTCTTGCTTCTGGTACAGTAGCTAAATTTAAGGAGAGATTGAATTATTTTATTACCAGCCCCAGTCACCTCATTCTCAAATTCCTTCAAGATTGTGTCCTGGTGATTTGCTGCAATTTAAATATTTGTTCTAGCACCAATTTCCTTCACACCTGTTTCTGATAGGGTTTCATCTTTATTGTCTACCTCAGAGCTACTGTTTACAAGTCTGTTCCTATTGTCCCCTGTGGACAAGACTGATACAAAGAAATCATTTAGTTTCTCTGCAATATCCATATTATCCTTAATTGCTCCTTTTACTTTTTGGTAATCTAGAATAATTTAGCAGGCTTCCTATTTCTGATATTCTTAAAGAAATTATCTGCTTTTATGTCTTCAGTAATTTGTCCTTCAAATTCCCTCTTAACTCTCAAAATGTCCATCTCACATTTTGACTGCCATATAGTTTATGTTATAGATAGACATCATGGAGGAAATCTTGGCCCCATTCAAATCACTAGCAGAATTCCTATTGACTTAAATGGGGCTATGATTTTATCCCATGATTTAAAGAAAATGTTAAACATCATCTCATTTCTGTTTATCAAAATGTAGGTAGGATATTTAGTTCAAGCTTGAAAGTTTTTTGTTGTATGAATCGTTTTAAAGACGTGACATGGGGAAAGACTTTCCCCACAAGCCTTTATTTTCTGACAAACAACAAAACTTTCCCAACTGCAGTGTTGTTGTAGCCCAGGATAAGGTTCCAAGATGAGAGAATGAGGTAGGTGAGGTAATATTTTTCATTGGACTAACTTCTGTTAGTGGAAAGTACAAGCTGGGGCTTGACGTGAAGAAGAGCTCTGTGTAGCTCAACAGCTTTTACAATCCGCCAAGAGAAGCTAGTCCAATTAAAGATATCTCACCCATCTTGTCTCTCTCAAAAACCTTCTGAACGTTTTACAGCTAGGGAAACAGGCTCAGAAAGATTAATAGCCTGATTTTCAAAGGTGCTCAGTATTCCCAGCTCCCACTGACTCCAACAGAAGACTTGGGTGCTAGGCACACCTGAAACCTGAGCCATAAGTGACTTGTCCAGGGCCCCACACTAGAGCTGAGATTAGAAATCAAGAGTTCCTAGTCTGACTTTCACCATTTGGGCTCATTCCAAAGATGGAATCTCCAACAGCACAGTGTTCCCTGCATTGCATTTGTTGTCACTCTGCTGTTGGTGAATTTTCTGCCATGGGGGCCTGCAGCTTGTGTTCTGTCAGCAGAACCCTTGCAGTGAATCGGATCTATACATCTACATGTAGATATTGATATATAAAACCATGCTTTTGTGGTGATACATAAATGTGAATAGTCAAATATGTGTATCTATAAATATTATTATAGAGTGGTTATAGCAAATCTTGCTTTCTGATTGGTCAGAAGTAATGACAATAGACAAGTAACGGACACCACAGGTCCAAACTACTGGGTACTACTGTTCCCTCTCTGTGATCTCGGGTGACAGTATTTATCCTGTCAGCCTCAATTAACTTACCTATGAAAGAGGGCTAACGAGATTTACCTGCCTGGTGTGGATTGACTATAGTTTGTATTGCAAAGCACTTGGATGATGTGAAGAGTTATATAAGTGGCGGTGTTTTATTATTAGGTTTTTTTAATTGAAGTACATCACACAGGGCTTAAATTCAGGCAGAGCTGTCCAGAGTTGAGTCTGGTAAATATTTTAAAGCCCTGAGCCCCAGCGCCTCTCCCGGGGGGATGAGGCTGAAGCCCATGGGTGGAGAAGCAATGTGGGGGGGGCACCTACATATCTTCTCCCTTGTTAGCCCTCCCCTGATGCTTCCTTCTTGCAGAGGAATGTTGGTTGGTGCGGGGGGAGAGGGGTCAGCAGTGACGCCAGCCAGGTGTTCTCTGCTAGCAGGTCAGTTCCCCCCTGTGGCGTAACGAGAGGGCTTTCTAGGCCTCTGTGCAGCAGTGACAAGCCCAGGCGAGTGAGTGAATTACTCCCGGGGGACTTCTGCGCTTGGCTCAGCTGCTAGTCCTGACTAAGCTGCGGGGGGTGGCCCCCGTGCATCCAGACCCCCACACCCATCCAGAAGCCCCCGCTGAGCCTCACCCCAGGCACCTGGAATTTCTCTGCACCTGAACCCCCACCCCGCTGATCCTCTCCCCCTTCATCTGGAGCCCTCTCACACCCAGACCCCCTGCAAGTCCCACCCCCCACATCCAGACCCCCCCACCGATCCTCACCCCCCCAAATATAGAAGTTGAACTATGACTATGCTGAAGCCCCTCCTCCTGGCACCTTCTGCAGGGCTGAAGCCCTTCCCCCACTGGCACCCCTTCCCCCCATGGGGCTAAAGCCCGGAGCCCTGCTGCCCCTCAGGGCAGAAGCCCCTAACCCCACCACCCCGCCGCAGGGCAGAAGCCCTGTAGGCAGAGAAGGGGTGGTGTGTGGGGGGCTCCAGAAAATATTTCAAGAGAATTTAAGCTCTGACATCACATAATGCACCTCTGCAAATTATGCCAGTATTGACTAATCAAAATACAGGATTTTCTATGATGTTTTAATTTTTAATAATTTCCCTAATCAATAAAAGTCGAGTAAATAATTTTTTTATTTAGCAGTGGTGTCCAACATAGAGTCTTTGACCCTCCTCTTCTTCTGCCTCCCTTCCTCATGTCCTAGAATCATAGAATATCAGGGTTGGAAGGGACCTCAGGAGGTCATTTAGTCCAACCCCCTGCTCAAAGCAGGATCAATTCCCAACTAAATCATCCCAGCCAGGGCTTTGTCAAGCCGGGCCTTAAAAACCTCCAAGGAAGGAGATTCCACCACCTCCCTAGGTAACGCATTCCAGTGCTTCACCACCCTCTTAGTGAAATAGTGTTTCCTAATATCCAACCTAGACCTCCCCCACTGCAACTTGAGACCATTGCTCCTTGTTCTGTCATCTGCCACCACTGAGAACAGCCGAGCTCCATCCTCTTTGGAACCCCCCTTCAGGTAGTTGAAAGCAGCTATCAAATCCCCCCCTTATTCTTCTCTTCTGGAGACTAAACAATCCCAGTTCCCTCAGCCTCTCCTCATAAGTCATGTGCTCCAGACCCCTCATCATTTTTGTTGCCCTCCGCTGGACTCTTTCCAATTTTTCCACATCCTTCTTGTAGTGTGGGGCCCAAAACTGGACACAGTACTCCAGATGAGGCCTCACCAATGTCAAATAAAGGGGAACAATCACGTTCCTTGATCTGCTGGCAATGCCCCTACTTATACAGCCCAAAATGCCGTTAGCCTTCTTGGCAACAAGAGCACTGTTGACTCATATCCAGCTTCTCGTCCACTGTGACTCCTAGGTCCTTTTCTGCAGAACTGCTACCTAGCCATTCGGTCCCTAGTCTGTAGCTGTGCATGGGATTCTTCCATCCTAAGTGCAGGACTCTGCACTTGTCCTCGCACAACTCAACCCCTCTCTCTTGCACTGCTATGCTTCCCCTGTTCTTTTATGCTGCACTCTCACCTCTTTACCTCCTACATCATAGCTTAATGTTCCGACCACTGGCCTCTTCCACTAGCCAACCCAGACGGTGTGCCATTTGGTTACAACTGTTTAGATGTACTATCAGCTGATCACACACACACACAAGAAAAACCCTCTCCCATCTGTGTCCCAAGTCTGCAGTGAATAAGGGCGAGGGGCTGAAAATTCTTCTCATTTGTTCCCCTATATGAACAAAAATAATTTTTCATAACCACCACCAGGGAGCGAGGCATTACTTGGCAAAGGAACTTCCACTAAGAGCACTTGCTGGAAATGTTTATACATTGCTCAGTGTATTGACAGTATAGCACTGTCTTCAGTGACTGTGCCAGTTGAAAAGGACAGGGGTAAAGATCTCATAAGGATATCCGGAGGTGGTCTCTGTCAGATAACCATTTGGAAAATACCAGGCACCTGGCATAACCTGATCCATTTCGACAGAAAAAAAAAAATCCTTTCCAAAATGTTTTTCAAGATCCAGGGATAAATTATCCCTGGCAGGAGTGATTTAGTGATATTAGAGAAGGGGTGAATGCTACCAGATAGACAGAAATTACCCCAAATCTTCAATACAGTGGCTGAATGTTAACCAGGTGGTCCTGCAAGCTCCATCATTGGACCTGTTTCAAGCAACTCACCTGAGCAGAGCCACTGGGGGGGGGGGGGGGAGTGAAGAGAAGAACACTGCTTCTAAAAATAGAGTGCTGGCCCAGCAACTCAGCCCATGTGTATGAGGAGGCATTCTCCAGGGAGGTTATGAGTGGAGGAGGCCTAGGCATTTTTCTCTCATCCATGGCCTCTTTCCTACTTTCTACTTCTGTTGGCACTGCAGAGCCTATGCAGCTATGGCAGAGTGAGACAGATTCTATTATGGCTTATCACCATCAACAGTATAGCTCATGTGCACCAGATTCTGATCTCAGCTGCACCAGTGCAAATCCAAAGTAACTCTGCTCAAGTCAATGGAGTTGTTCTGGAGTGAGTGAGATCAGAATCTGGGCCGGCATCTCAAATGCAGGGCAAATTCTACTTACGGGTACACTGCCTTACACCATTGGAAAGGGGAGTGTCCCAGTGGGGGACACAAGGTCTAGTCCAAGAAGGATCCACAATACTCAACTTCAATAGTATGATGTTTTCATTCATGGAAAAGCAATTCAGAGTCCATTTTAAGAGGCTTCCATGGCTCCCTTTGAGACTTGTGCAGCTGGACCCCTAGTAATTCAGAGAGCTTTTATAACCCTCCAATTCCAGGCAGAGATGTACCAAACCCGACGAGGACATAACCGAACTCATGCAGACAAACATTATACCACCTTACATCATCATCATCTTCTTCTCTGTATATAATTTACTAACAACTTGGTAGCATGCTGTGATGGCCACATCACTGTGGGGTGACACCCCACTTCTGCACAGCTCAAGAATTCCAGAGCAGAGAAGACGTCTTGGCTAGTTCTCTCATATAGAATTCCTGTGTTGTGCAGATTATTATCCGGACTGTGGTAGCACTCAAAGACTCCAATCAGGATCTGGTCTTCATTGTGCTAGGCACTGTACAAACACACACTTTGCCTCTACAATATACAGCTTAAATTCAGACATGATGCACCAACAATAAAGAGAGACCACAGGGAAGACAGGGGTTGTAGTAAAAGAAATGTGATTACTCAGGTCAGTTATGTGCACACCTTGATAATACAGAAGGTTCTAGAGTGCTAATGGACTCTTCTTCCTTTATTTTAAATACAAACTATGGGCCAGATCCTCAACTGATATAAATCAGTACATCTCCATTGACTTCAGCGAAGGATCTGCCCCTAAAACTCTTTTTGGGCAATTTATCGTGTTTCATCCCGCTCCCCATGACCCTTTTCGTTCCATGTGATAAGAGTAAGGGAAGTGGCTACTGGATGTGAGAGTTGGAGAGATTCAATGGAGGGATGAGGAGGTCTGGGACAAAACATCAGGGAAGGTATAAGGAACAGAGAGGAAAGATGGGGGAGAGAGTAAGGACTATGGGCGCATGCACAGATACAGGGAAGGGTGAGGAGGAGGGAAAATCAGGCAGATGAGTGGATGTGGTATGGAGAGCTATGGAAATGGTAACAATGAAAAGACATTAAATGAACCAGGTGGCAGCAAATCAGTGGATGATGGACTTTGCAATCCTACAGTGGTGAAGGACTAAGCTGGAGCATTGCAGCCTGTGAGGACTGCTGGGGAAAGGCACAGGGAGTAGCTGCCTGACATTATATAATTAAAAATCTTTATTTGTTTAGTACTTTAGTATTGTGACATTAAAGCTCTGAAAAGTGTCAGACAACCGTTGGTGGCCTGCTGATACTTAACACAGGGGCCAAACGTGACGGTGGATTTTGAAATGTGGATTCTTGTCCGCTAGGTATTGGACAGAGGCCACCAAATCACTTCATACACAGCAGGCCAACAAACAGCCATCTGAGTGAAAATTCAGGAGGCATTTGAAAGGAGTTTGCTAGCTTCCTGACAGTCCTCATTTGTTCACATCCCCAAATCTGCAATAATTCGACATGGTAGCACTAGCAGCCTGTACAGAGACATCAGCGGACTTTTCCTGGCCAGGATTTCTTTTTCACTAACCTAGCAAGATTTTTAATATTGTATTTAGTGATTGGCAGCAACTTTTTACCTGCTGTTCCACTTCCTCTCAAGTGCTGGCTGGCTTTTGTAAGTGACAAATCTGAGGAACTGTCACAGATTGAAGTATCACTAGAGGAGGTTTTGGAATTAATTGATAAACTTAACATTAACAAGTCACCGGGACCAGATGGCATTCACCCAAGAGTTCTGAAAGAACTCAAATGTGAAGTTGCGGAACTATTAACTAAGGTTTGTAACCTGTCCTTTAAATCGGCTTCGGTACCCAATGACTGGAAGTTAGCTAATGTAACGCCAATATTTAAAAAGGGCTCTAGGGGTGATCCCGGCAATTACAGACCGGTAAGTCTAACGTCGGTACCGGGCAAATTAGTTGAAACAATAGTAAAGAACAAAATTGTCAGACACATAGAAAAACATAAACTCTTGAGCAATAGTCAACATGGTTTCTGTAAAGGGAAATCGTGTCTTACTAATCTATTAGAGTTCTTTGAAGGGGTCAACAAACATGTGGACAAGGGGGATCCGGTGGACATAGTGTACTTAGATTTCCAGAAAGCCTTTGACAAGGTCCCTCACCAAAGGCTCTTACGTAAATTAAGCTGTCATGGGATAAAAGGGAAGGTCCTTTCATGGATTGAGAACTGGTTAAAGGACAGGGAACAAAGGGTAGGAATTAATGGTAAATTCTCAGAATGGAGAAGGGTAACTAGTGGTGTTCCCCAAGGGTCAGTCCTAGGACCAATCCTATTCAATTTATTCATAAATGATCTGGAGAAAGGGGTAAACAGTGAGGTGGCAAAGTTTGCAGATGATACTAAACTACTCAAGATAGTTAAGACCAAAGCAGATTGTGAAGAACTTCAAAAAGATCTCACAAAACTAAGTGATTGGGCAGCAAAATGGCAAATGAAATTTAATGTGGATAACTGTAAAGTAATGCACATTGGAAAAAATAACCCCAACTATACATACAACATGATGGGGGCTAATTTAGCTACAACGAGTCAGGAAAAAGATCTTGGCGTCATCGTGGATAGTTCTCTAAAGATGTCCACGCAGTGTGCAGAGGCGGTCAAAAAAGCAAACAGGATGTTAGGAATCATTAAAAAGGGGATAGAGAATAAGACTGAGAATATATTATTGCCCTTATATAAATCCATGGTACGCCCACATCTCGAATACTGTGTACAGATGTGGTCTCCTCACCTCAAAAAAGATATTCTAGCACTAGAAAAGGTTCAGAAAAGAGCAACTAAAATGATTAAGGGTTTAGAGAGGGTCCCATATGAGGAAAGATTAAAGAGGCTAGGACTCTTCAGTTTGGAAAAGAGAAGACTAAGGGGGGACATGATAGAGGTATATAAAATCATGAGTGATGTTGAGAAAGTGGATAAGGAAAAGTTGTTTACTTATTCCCATAATACAAGAACTAGGGGTCACCAAATGAAATTAATAGGCAGCAGGTTTAAAACAAATAAAAGGAAGTTCTTCTTCACGCAGTGCACAGTCAACTTGTGGAACTCCTTACCTGAGGAGGTTGTGAAGGCTAGGACTATAACAATGTTTAAAAGGGGACTGGATAAATTCATGGTGGCTAAGTCCATAAATGGCTATTAGCCAGGATGGGTAAGAATGGTGTCCCTAGCCTCTGTTCGTCAGAGGATGGAGATGGATGGCAGGAGAGAGATCACTTGATCATTGCCTGTTAGGTTCACTCCCTCTGGGGCACCTGGCATTGGCCACTGTCGGTAGACAGATACTGGGCTAGATGGACCTTTGGTCTGACCCAGTACGGCCTTTCTTATGTTCTTATTTTCTTATGCTGCCAGCCTAACAGTCGATTTCATTGCACAAAGCAAATTGCTTTAGTGGTCATGACAATTTTCATACTTTTAGGATTTTAGACAATTACAATTACTGCTGTAGGACAGCTCTGGTTGCAGTAGGCTTGTTTTCCTTCAGGGCTACCACTGCTAAGTAAAATATAAAGACATTTAAATTAAACTATAAAAACAGCACCAGATAAGAACTTTAAATCCTTAATGTACCTTCCCTCCAACCATGGTTTACATTCCCTTGAATGTGAGTTCTGACAGCTATGAGTTGGTACAGATTCCACAACAAAGGTTGTCTTTTTGAGGGAAGAGTGAGCTAGAAGAAAAAGAGAAGCATCTAGCTGTGCAACAGGAAAATGGCAGCTGCCAAAGAAAAAGCATCTGGTGTGGTAGCCTCCAGCACCTTTCATAGCAGGAATCAATAGGGCAATTGTATTTTGCTAGTTCAAATAACAACTGAAATGCAAAGAAATGTACAGTATTAGAGACAGGGGAAATAATTAAAAGACGCAAAAGCTGTAGGCTTCCAAAGCCTTAGCAATCTCGGTTTTATATTTTCTTGAAAGGAAAGAGAACTGAATTATTCTGCTCAAACCTCAGTGATTATACAGCGGGGGCTGTTTAAAAAATCTACACGTAAAATACAAAGGCATTTGACTTTATCACAGTATTCCCGTACTCCCTTGACTTAGCATAGGAAAGGCTATGTCAAATATCACAGCTCAGTAAATGTTGATTTTTTTTAAATAGTGCCAGCTATAAATCCTTGATATTAATGATGTTCTCTTAAGGAAGGCTCTTGAGGAGAACTATGGAGGTCAGTTTTCAAACCACATTTTATAATATACATGTGTAAATTTTACAATTCGCAAAGCATTTGGGGGCTGTACAGTCCACGCTGCACTTGGAAACTTAATTCTAAAAAGGCTGATGATCCTGTGGCTGTATTTTAAGAGGTGCTCAACACCTGCAGCTTCCATTGACATCAATGGTTTTAATGAGAGATGCTAGTGCTTAGCACCTCTGAAAATCAGGAGGCTAATGACTAGCACAGAGTTCCATTATGCAGTAGTGCCCAGCTCAGAAGTGACCTCTGAACTCTTGCATCTTATTCTAGTTGGGACTAAAAATGCCCCAGAGTTTGTACAATTAGCTCTGTCAAAGATGGCAGGATATGCCAAAGTTCAGTACTCCCTACAAACTGATTATGGACTGAGATTTCAGATTCATGGGAGAATGTTTGTTTATCATGCACAAAGGTGTTATAAGGTGAGGCGCATGATCAAAGCCGCTACTGTTATAAGGGAATTACCTTCTGGGAAAGGTATCTTCAAATGACAAGACATCTGGTAGTCATTGTCTTGGGCAATGGAGAGTCAAAGGTCTCCCTAGTGTCTGCCTTTGATGGATCAAGGAAAATCCTATGTTTGGACAAAAACTTTGCCTCCATCAAAAAAACAGAGGGGAAGGTTCCCACCTTGCTAGATATTTTTTTGTCTTTTGCCTCTGATCATACTTTGTCTCTGTATCATATCCTTGTAATTTTAAAATGGTTTAGAGTACTAAAAATTTTCACTTAAATTAACATCAGTCAGTCTTCTGTGGATTTCTATGTTTCTTTGAATTACACACATTTATGGAGCATTATGGATTTTATGATGCCATGTGTAATGCATTATGTTCTCAGATTTTTGTGCATGTTTAAATTCTGAAGAGGAAAATTAATGTGTTAATGTGCCTGTAGTGTACAAGGCAGCTACTTGGAAAATCTCCAGTGGTGGTTTCAGTTATAGTCACCGAATCAGTTTTTAAATTATGAATGGGGGGGAAAATGGGGAGAGGAAATAAGAATTACATGAAAATGATCTCATAGGTATAACTGAAGTGGAAACGTTATTCCCAACACGAATTTTACCTTGCAATTTTGTGTGTTTATTTCAAAATGTAAATTGTCATCTCCAAATCAATATGCAGGGAGAGCCATCATGCGTGGATCTGTTTCTTCCACTGCGGAATGCCTAGAGCACCATCGTTCTGTTCCCTGGACACTTTTCTATAAATATATTACAAAACACTTCCAGTCACTTACAGTTTACATATGCCAGCGCAGTTAAAGTGAAGTGTGTAGGTTCAATATTTAACAAAGGCTTAACCCCTAGATTTAACTCAATAGAGAGGAGGAGGCCAGGTTCTAGAGGAAATTATTGGATATGGGGAAATATGGGAGATTCAAGGAATGTAAATGAATGCATTTTTTCAGAGAGAATGTTAAGCATCATTGGCTAGGTAGAAGTGATGAGATTTCAGGAAATCCTTGCAGTATTGTAAAAATGTCTACCAGGCAAAACATTAATATTGCAGGTATGTATTACAGCTGAATAAAACATGGTGTTTTCATTCATAGGGAGTTGTGTACAGCTTGTTCCCATTCACATGGGTTCACACCTTTTGGGTTTTGTGCAAAGAAACCCAAAAAAGCTCAAAGCGAATCTCAGCCAAAATCAAAACATTGAGTTTTTACCTGCTGTTCCCAATCCACACACTAATGTAAATCTGCCCAAGAGCTCTCAAAATTTAGCTTATGTTTACAAAAAGGTTTATGAACGTTGGTGATTCTTCCTGCAAAATTGGCCCAAGTTTTGGGATTGTAATGAAACCCCAAGCCTGGTGAATTGCATTTGATTTCAGATTTAGTTTCAGACAACTACAGCATATATGACTGTACTATACCATCCACTGCTGTCTAGTTTCTAAGCTAAATAACTTGTCAATGAGTGAACACATTTAAGATGTTGGGTAAAATTTTCAAAAGTAATTTAGGCACTATTGAAAATTGTAGCCATTTTCTATCTTTTAATTTCACCAGTGTAAATCAGGGGTCAGTAGAGTAATGCCAGAATAGAATAATATCAGTATAGAGTAATACCAGTAATACCAAAACTGCCAGAGCAGAAGCAGACCCTATTATTCTTTCCCAATGAAACCTGATTGTGCTCCATGTTGTGCGCAGAGGAAGATGTGCAGGTACTAATGTTACATTAAACTGAGGGATAACCTATAAGGAACCAAAACTCGAATGCTTTGCTAAACCGATAAAACAGCTGTGATGACATTGCCTCATTAGGGATTTCTGAACATTACCACATTATTTCTTAGTTGGCATCTCTCTGCTTTGCATGAGTTTGAAACGTGGGTATTTTCCAAAGCTAAAATGACTGTCACTCTTGAAGAAAGAATGGCTTCTTCAAAATGATTGTTGCTGTTGGCAGAAGAATTTGAAGCTATATGATAAACAATGTATGGTTTGTGAATGATCCTCTCATTGTGATAGCTGACATGAAATAGGTCATTATGTGTCTAGCAGATAAATGTAACAGATACTAGATTTTGCTTGAATTATAAAGAAGACCTTAGCACAAATACCACTCGAATGTATTTTTCAGAAGTCCCTTATCTTCCAAAAGAAAGGAAGTCCATGTTTAGAGCCCTAGATAAGAATTCAATATCAGGCATGAAAAATCAGAGTTCTATCTATTTTTATTACAATAATGTTGGAGAGCAGTAGAGAGGAAAAATCTACTGTGTGTTGAGACTGATGACTAAGTGCTGGCCTTGAGAATTATAGATGCTGTATGTGTGGTGCACTTTAGTTTTCCTGCAGCTCTGAAAAGCTGCAGTGTTCATCCTGCAGGTGCCTGTTGTTCCATTTTTAAAAACTTAACTGAAAAGGGCACTTAAGGAGAGCAGGCATATACTGTATTCAAAGGCAAAATCAATTTTGATATTGTAGAAAAGGCCAGGCCTTGCTGATATTTTCGTTATTTATGACAGACTTAGGTGAAATTTCCTCAGGGATAATCAAACATACAGCTTCTGCATTAATAAACAAGAAAAATATCGAATCTGGTAGAACTTTGTCAGCTCCATCCTAATTGTTATGGACTCTGACGTACAGTGATTTTGTAGGTGGTACTTTTTCCTACAAGTCAGTGTGCTCCCCCTTCAGGCACAGAGGTGAGGGTCACTAGGCATATATCAAGCGTACGAAAGAACATTGCACTAGGCCAAGCCTCCTGTGACTATACACCCATGTAAGGTGTTCTCTCCGTTTGACTGACTGACAACTGTGTTTGGAATCAGGGCAGATGCCTTGATAATTCTCCATCCTTTTGTTTGAGGAGATACAGCTTTCAGGACTCAAAGATAGTGGCTCAGGTATTTCCCTGACAGAATCATTTTGCCATCAGCATTTGTTTTGATTAAACATCATATTTCTGATCAGTTCAGTAAAGGGAAGAAAGTAAGGTTCCTACTGTTAATATATGTTAATATACATCTGGTGGAGACAATGGGTTTCTGCAAGAATGCCCCTGATATCTGCAGAGAATTTGGGGGAAATGTTGGAGCAGGGGATCAAACTCCTTACTTCTACTGGGAGGCAAATCCCATCCTCCTAGATGTGAAAGACAAGAAGAAACTACCAGTGTAAACTTGTTGAGCTTCTACTCTTATATTCTGCCCACATACATTATCCCTGCAGATTCAGCTGGCTTTTGTCATACCTCTTTGCTTCCTTTCCTGTGCTGTTTTGTGGTGTTGCTGGATGCCATTATACAATTCTTGTGTTTCAGCTCAGAGGCTACTATGATCCAGAGGTGGATGAAGCGATCTGATCCCCATATATTGTTTGTATATCAATTTTTAAAGTAGGTAAGACTCTTTGTGATCCTTCAGATGTAAGGAGCTATAAAAATGTCAACTCTTATTATTATAGTCCAGAATTTGATGGAAACACTGCTCAAAAAGTACAATAGGGAAAAAAACAACCACCAATGAATAGGATTTGTACACGTACACCACCGACTCCAGTGCATTTCTGCACAAACCCGGATTGTCTTACTCTTACGTACTGTCTGTAATTAGCAGTGTCAGGCAAATAGCCAAGCAAACTTTTAAGCATATGGACTGAACTGCCTTGTTTAGAAAAGCAAGTGAGAGAGAGCAATATGCTTCTGAATTCTGTTTTCTTGCCCTTTCGTTCTCAAAAGCCCCATGCTGCCACACTGGAGTCTAAAATTAAAAACTCACTGCATTGGGTTACAGGAGCACTGCTTCCCATCTCTCCAGTGGAGGGAGAGTTTAAACACCACATCCTGAGGGCACAAGAGCACACTAAAATGGTCATTCTCTCTGGATTCCCCTCTCCCCTTTTCCCAAACAGATCTATTTTTCTGGCCTTTTTGGATAGTTACATTAAAAGAGGTTAAATGGACGCAGGCTTTATACATACCTCCCATACCTCCCCCCAGAGGAAGCCAATAAAAAGAAGTAGTGCCAAGCCCTCCTAGTCTGCAGGAGAATGGAAAATATGAAGCAGCAGGAGGAGTGAGACAGTCCTACACTAATGTGAATCCCTGCCAACCCAATACTTACTACCTCTGCATATCTTCCATTCCTGATCTGAATGGGGATGCTGGCATCAAATTGCATCTTCCAATTAACAGTAAGGACTATGCACTCTGTTCCCACAATGGATTTATGTAATACTAGGGCTTGCCTATACGGGTATTTATTTTAGAATAGCCTTCCATTAACTACTCTGGATTAAATCCATGTGTGGAGCTCTTATTCCAGAATAAGAATAGTGCCTTATTCCAAATAAACTGGATTAAAATAATTTGGAATATGGCACTCTTATTCTGGAATAAGAGCATCCACACATGGTATTAATCTGGAATAGTTAATCTGCTCTAAATTCAAATCCTATTTTAATATGGATTAATTTTCATTAAATTTCTATTTTCATTTAATTAATTTCATGTGTAGACAAGCCCTTAAGATGATGTCAGTGTGAAATGTTAAGGGAAAGCTATAATGATGTGTTATAATACCTAAAATAATAAATTCATCTAGACAGACATATATTATGCTAGGGTTGATGGTGATCACTAATATATTTTAAAAGAAGTTAAACTCCACGTACACTAGATGCTCAGTGGAGTTTAAAATCATTATGTAACATCATTTATGAAACTCCTTTTAATATTATTCTGAACAAGGTAAGAGTTTGTGAACTGGTTGGGATGTGATGTGTATGTACTGAATTCACTTATGTATTCTGTTTCTGCTGGCAAGAAATTTCTGTCTCTTTGTCATTCTCTTCCTTGCCCAGTACATGTTCTCCTCAAATATACGAGTTATTGCCAGTTTGGCTTTCGTGATTGTTTTTTGTTTTTGCCTTTTTTTGGGTGGGGGAGGGGTAAAGAGATTGGCCCAAGCCACAAACTTCAAATCCATACTTTCCCAAGGGATTTGTGGGGGGGTTTAGGTTTAAGTTCAGACCATTAAATAGATAAAGACAATCTGTAAATTTTGGATCTGGACCCGAAATTTACCAGAGTGTGAGAGAACTTGGATTTGAAGATCCAAGGGGGGAGGGATAGCTCAGTGGTTTGAGCATTGGCCTGCTAAACCCAGAGTTGTGAGTTCAATCCTTGAGGGGGCAACTTAGGGATCTGGGGCAAAATCAGTACTTGGTCCTGCTAGTGAAGGCAGGGGCTGGACTCGATGACCTTTCAAGGTCCCTTCCAGTTCTAGGAGATAGGATATCTCCATTCTAATTTAGTTCGGGCAGATCCTTGGGAGTTTGGGTTTTTTTTAATTTAAAATGTTGTGGGCATGTTTATTTTGTGAAAGAAAACACACACAACAGCCCCAAACAATTACATTCCATGAAACCAAGTTCAATTGCTTGCTAATCATATACTGGTACAACCATACATTTTAAAGGGGTGTCTGGGTATGTGCCTTTCCTCTGCTGAGAAACACGTAAGTTAGGGCTTGTCTTCATTATCGGGGAGATCGATGCTGCTGCAATGAATGCAGCAGGTGTTGATTTAGCAGGTCTAGTGAAGACCCATTAAATCGACGACAGAGTGGCTCTCTGGTCGACCCCGGTACTCCAGCTCCCCGAGAAGAGTAAGGGAAGTCGATGCAGCAAAGTGAAGACACTGGGGTAAGTCAACTTAAGTTATGTTGACTCCAGCTACGTTATTCACATAGCTGGAGTACCATGACTTGGGTCGATTTACCCCAGTAGTGAAGAAAAGCCTTAGAATGGGGCACAGGCTTCTTCCACGCTAGGGTTAAGATCCTCTTTGCTTGAAGAGCTTGTGGCATAAAGGATACAATTGCTTTGGTAACATTTGACACGTCCATCCACAACCTGCAGTGCTTTTAATGTGCTCAAAATCACTTTTTCACTTAAAAAAGCAACAGCAAGAACAAATGGCTTCAGTGAACTGAAAACATCTCTAGGCAGGCCCCTCTGACTTCCTCCTGAAATAAACTTGTCCTGTAGCACAGTGGTAGATATGAAAGGTGCTGTCAGGTGACTTGTCACTGACAAAAAATGAAAACAGCAGTGAATGCTTTTTTGCATTCTCTTGATGTTAACCCACTGACCTCAACTGATTTGAGGGTTGCTTTAAAGTTCATTGTAGAAACAAAAGACACATTTAGTTGCAGGAATCTGCTGCGTCCCAGAAGCTAATAGCAATACTTGGCCACTTATGCATGCTTTATATCTTCAACGTGCTGTGCAAACATTAACTAATTAATTAATCCTCTCCAGGCCTGTGAGGGACGTTAGTAATATTGTATTGAGACAGACGGTTCAATGTTAAAATGTGGCTCTATTCTGAAAAGTGACTAGAATGGTAACATGGGTCTTTCTGTTTATATATTAAAGATTTCAGAATAAAGTGTTCTCGGTTTACAAATAAAAAGATGTTAATTTTTCCTAACTGCCAGCCCTGCAAACTCAGCCTACTCTTTGAGAGCGAAGACGGGCTCTTATTTCTCTTTTTGCAATCATCATTACTAGTAATAAAAGTTATGCAGGTTACTTACATTCGTGCAGCCACGTTGTCTTCAGATTATGCTCTCAACATCACCTGTGCAACCCCTTTGACTTCAATGGGAGTTGCTGGGTGCTTAGCATTTTTGAAAGTCAGGACACTTATACGAGACTTAGGGTTCTCATTTTAGAGGCTCAGGTTTGAAAATCTGGGCCAACAGTTTTATGTAAACAAAGATCTTGGGTCAGGCACGTAAGGGGTGAGCATGTTACCTTTTAACTCACAATGTTTTATTCACACCTTAAGGGCAAATAATGTTGAAGTGCAGTTCTGCTCCAAACAGTGACTGTAAAATTACATCGTAAGATCTGTGTTTTATTGTGATTCATTGGTTTCTCTTCTTACAAATAAAAAGATTTTTCTAATTGACAGTGCCACAAACTCTTCCTTGGATCTGAAAGACATCTGTGTTCTTTCCTGTTCATACATCAATCCTAGTAATCCTGCAACTGGAGTTTACTTAATAATACTGATAAAGATGCATGAGTCAGAACAGAATGCAACTCACTTTCCCATTTCTGTGTTGGCTCTGCAGTGCTAATTGGAATAAAAACTATCCCTAAATCAGCGATTTCACTTTGAATGCATAGTATGAGGCCATCCATTGAATGCCATTTTTAGATAGTCACTTTCCTAATCTAACTACACTTTGTTAGTCCAGCTAGTAGGGGCAACTGCAGAAATAGCCAAAGCAGGAACCTTCAGACATTCAGAGAACTTTCTATAGTTTTGCCTCGTCTTTCTCAGCCCTTTGCTACAGCTCTCCAACTCCCTCATAGACTCTTTACCTCAGCTTCAATCCACACCTGCCCTTCTTACCGTCTTTTAATCTGCTCTGTCCCCCTCCTCCTCATTCCCTTCAATGTCCTCTCTCCCGTCACTTACTTTCTTTCTATTTAGCTGGTCCCATCTGTAAACTCTCTGGGGTAGATACTTTCTTCCTACAGGGGTATATACTAGTACATTTTGAGTGTCATTGCGATATAAATAATAAATCCCAAGTCCTAAATAAATAAATAAAATAATAACAACAAAAACACAGAATTGGAAAATATAAAACATATGAGAAGTGTTTTTAAAAAGAGAAATGTTTTCAGTTTTCTAGATATCAACTGCTTCTTAAGTCTATTAAACCCACATATCTTCTGATACTGTGACTTCAAACAGTAGTTATAAATTCCATCTCAGACACTACATTTGGTTTCCAGATGTTGGCTCATTGTTCGATAGGTAATGAAAAGAGTGGGTTTAATCAGTGAAAGCTACATCATCCTGCATTACTTGAGCTAGGCACATGCTGCTAACTCATGACAGGTTATTGACAGGAAACAGCTGTGACAGATTTGTTTCCCCAGCAGATATGGGTACAAGGTGATGATATCAAGCAGTCCCTAACACAGAGTAGCGAGCAAAACAAGAGAAGTAAAACAGAAAAAAATAAAACAATCCCAGAGTTCGGAAGTGCCAATGAGATCTGCACCAATTCTTCTTTTAGGGATTTTTTATTTGATTTTTATTTATCCAAATGTTCTGGGTACAGATTTACTCAGCATTCATTAAGGTTTCATTTTCTTTTACATGAGTGCAGTAGGTCTCATGATAAATTGAATAGTTATCAAATTCCGGCATAGCTTCTTTAAGAACTGCTGTACCCTGTTCTGAAATGATAGTTTGTAATTTCTGCCAATGACACTACTTAATGAATCACCATCACTAGCCCTATGTATCCTCTGATAACTGTACTAGGGAAGTGGCTGTCCATGTTTTCATATGGTGACTTCATTTTCCATACTGAGATCCCCTCCCACATAATTGGGATCTCACTCCCATTTAGTACCCTGACTCCTGTTCATGATTCCCACACTGAGGACATCTGTGTTGAAAGGATTACTTTCCCCTCTCTTTCTCCAGAAGGACAAACAGACAGACACACACAGCAGAGACAAGACAGAACTAGTTTAGATCTAGTGTCAATTTTCTGCAAATTAACTTTAATTCTGTTGCAAACTGGATCTAAAGAAGTCTCCTTATGGTTATATTCAAAACAACAAAACACTCCCATTTTCTAAATAAAAAGCGAACCATGCAATTTAACATTTTACCAAATCAAAGCACAACAATGAAGGAATAGACCAGGGGTAGGCAACCTATGGCACGTGTGCCGAAGGCAGCATGCGAGCTGATTTTCAATGGCACTCACACTGCCCGGTTCCTGGCCACCAGTCCGGGGGGGGCTCTGCATTTTAATTTAATTTTAAATGAAGCTTCTTAAACATTTTAAAAACCTTATTTACTTTACATACAACAATAGTTTAGTTATATATTATAGACTTATAGAAAGAGACCTTCTAAAAACGTTCAAATGTATAACTGGCATGCAAAACCTTAAATTAGAGTGAATAAATGAAGACTCGGCACATCACTTCTGAAAGGTTGCTGACCCTTGGAATAGTCTCTTGCCTGTGTTTTGAAAGCATCAGAATGAAGAAGTTCAATAACTCATGTCTGGAACAGGGTAAAAGTCTTAATTCACCAAGCTAGACAGCTGAGGGGAGCATACACACAAAAACAGCAAGCCAAAATCCTTATGTTTTTAACCCTTTTTAAGGATTTCCTGTAGAATGTGTTCACAAAGGGTGAATTTTAATCAGCTGTGGAAGGCTGGTACAGGGCTCTCTGCACTACTTATGGCCCCCATAGAGGCTGAAGTTTTTGTCTATGGGCTTACCCCCTACATGCTGTGGAAAAGGTCTCAATGTTCGTTCTAGATAGACTGTTGTAAAAGGCCACACAGGGGGTGGACTGGGAACAGGCCGAGAAATGAGTCTCAAATTCACAATTACATGGATCCAGTAGCTCAGGCAATGCAGGTATCTGGTGTGGGCTGCTGAACAGCAATTCTGAACCTGGCTTGGAGTGAAGGGTGCACCTCCCCTCCCCACTTGCTGCACACCACCCTGAAAGAGGCTGAATACTTAAGCTCTGCAGGTGAAGTAGGACAAAGGACACAGACTATATCAAAAAGGAATAAAATCTGCAATGTGCACAACCACAAAGTCTCATTTTGTCTCTTCAAGTGGGTTAAAGTTCGGGGGAAAAGGGCAACAGATTAATTTATGCATTAACTCTAATGCTTCTTTGCTGCAATGCAGACATAACAGCTTTCTCTACTACAGTCTGTTCTAGTTAGAACTTCCTCAGCTTGAATTCACTAAAGCTCAGCCACGTAGTGTTCCAATATAGGAATAGCAATGTACCACATCTTAATAATGTCTTTGCTAAATGTCACAAAACTTGCCACCCATCAAGGAACAGAGGTAATTCGTTATTGTGCCTCTAGATGTGCAGGCTTAAATTAGACTTCCAATTCCCCTGCTCAAAATAGTGAAACGCACATTATAAAAAAAAAAAAAAAAGGTAAATGTGTTGGAACTGAGAGTAAGTTAGAGCTGCCAAGAGACAGATCTATTTGCACGGTCAATTTTCCTGAGGTATTCCTTTAGTGTTTATTGTATTACTCAATAAAGATGAGTAACAAGCATAACAGCACCTCAACTGCTTGATGCAAATGATCCATTAAAAATATGAAGCATCTTGTTAATAAAATGCAGTCATCAGAATGCACTGTGAATTCCCACTAACCTGTGTACATTTAAGGTTAGTACATCTCTAATAATCATCAGCAATACTTCGTTTTCTTAAATGGCTATTATTATACCACTTCCCTCAAAAACTTTCCTCTCACAGATATTGTGGTTGCTAAAAGAAAGCAGGAGCAGTAGCAGCCAGATTATTCCAGGTTCTTACATGGGATTGTGGAGGGGAGGGGCACAAGCAGCACATTGCCCTGTCAGCTGCAACAGCCTTCACCTTGATGGTCTGGGAGGCAGGAAGGGTAATGGTGTTATGAACAGCAGGGGGAAGTAGGGCACGGGGGAAGTGCAGAGGATTTAGAAAGACAAATAAGGAGCTCAGATTCAGCCACGCTCTGGGTGAATTGCTGGTGAGACATTCAGGAAGAAAGGTCAAAGAAACTGAAGCCCACTATGCTCTTTCCTCTCTTAGGCTTGGTCTACACTTACCCCCCAATTCGAACTAAGGTACGCAACTTCAGCTACGTGAATAACGTAGTTGAAGTTCGAAGTACCTTAGTTCGAACTTACCTCGGTCCACATGCGGCAGGCAGGCTCCCCCGTCGACGCCGCGGTTCCCCCGTCGACGCCGCGGTACTCCTCTCGTCTAGCTGGAGTACCGCAGTCGACGGCGATCACTTCCTGGTTCGACTTATCGCGTCCAGACAAGACGCGATAAGTCGAACCCAGAACTTCGATTCCCAGCCGCCGAACTAGCGGCTGGGTGTAGACATACCCTTAGTGACTTTTCTAGGACAGGTTTGTAGCTTTAGCAAGAGGAGGAACATCTCAGATTTGCACCATGGCTAGCAGGGATCAGGTGAGCACTATTACATGCTTACTTCTACACTCTGGGACTATGGACTTGATCCAAAGCCCACTGAAGTCAATGGAAAGACTCTCATTGACTTCAGTGGGTTTTAAGCCAGGCTGTGTGTGAACAGGGATGACTGATCATACTGTGTTTGTTGTGATTTTGCTATGTGGACAAATGTCCACTAGGGCCTGGGATATGACCACAACACCCATTTGCATTTGAGTTCTAAACGAGATTTCAAACTGCAGAGAGGGCAGGACATTCAACCGTTGTGCCACTTACCCACTTTGACTGACATTCTAGCAGAGTTAAGAGAGTTTACAGTTGAAGAAGGGGTCAGGGGAATGGATCCTAACACATAGCATATGTGGTATTTAATTAATAACACAGATGCCTACAGTTCCATGACCTTCCCTAGTTCTTTTGTAACCACATTCCACCAAGCAATGGCTCCAAAGAGCAGCTTATTAAGGCAGCTTTACTGTGTACATGGAAGAAAATTAAATTGGAAGTTACCTGGGACTAATTAAAGCCCAGTAGCTGAATGGAGTAAATGAAAATGGACACATTTGTTTTAGTGACTGTGCCCAGCAAAGTTGTGTGTATACTGGCAACATGTGGATCTGGGACTCTCCACTGGTATAGCCCCATAAGTAGTAGCAACAGTGCTAAAAATGCCCATGCTCAGTATACTTGCTGGGTTCCACCATTGCTACCACTGCCAAAGCTACACTGGTGATGAATTACATTTCCATTTTTTCTAGTATAGACATGGCCAGTGTGTTAACCAAGCCGAAAAGACAGAAAATGGTACTGATTGATTCCTCTGCCCGATCTAAAATCAGGTCTTTGCAGTACTGATCTGTGGCCTTACTAAATAAAGTAAAAAACACTGTTGTGCCAACCAAAGTGCTACCCGGAGACAAGCAGCGGGCAAGATCTCACGCATTAGAACAGTTATATACATCGAGTTTTGTCCTGGGGGCCAAATTCCACTCATGGGTACCAGTGAGGGATAGAGCAGTAGCAGTGGCCAAGCACCTTGCCCTGCATTGAGTCTCCTCATTTTCTCCTTTCACTCTACCGAATTCAAACACTGGTGGAAAAGAGATAATTTGCAGGGGTATAAAGCTATTGAATAAAGCCCATGTGTATTCTCTCCTATTCGCTAAAAAAATACATGCCATTTGGCGCATTATGGATTGTACTAAAGCAATTTTTTGTGTCGATGTAATCTGGTGAATTCCCGAGGCAAAATACTTGCTTTTTAAAAAGCGCATATTTTATATCTATATCACACACATACATAGCACCCCTCTCACATACATGGTGCTATCCGTGTGATAAACTGCACTTTAGCCCCTTTCACTACATCACTTGCACTCAATCCAATAATCCATCTCCACCAGGACTATTTCTAACATTCCAGTTCTTCATTAACAAGGGAAGATCTTAAGCAGCTTTCAAACAGCCATCATTATTTTTTTTACAACAAACAAACAAATAAACCTCAAAACACTAGCACCTGCCATAAGTCTTTCCCTCTTTACCCCGAAACAGTCTCTTCTTTCCCACTGGTCTCTGGTCCAAGAGGAGCAATATTGTTTAAGTCTCATTAGAAAAAAGGTACACAAAATCACATGGACTAGCGTCAGGTTAAATTATTAGATCTTAGAAAGTCGGTAATCAGCCTTATCCAGTGGTTTAAGGCACTTGTTCTCCTGGTAGATCTTTGAGATATTGCACCTTAAATCTCCAATGTTATTATGGAGCAGACAGCTCCATAATAATTAACTCACCTGTGTTGTGATGCCTACAAAATACTCAGTAATGGCTACGCGGCTGGCATGCTGTGACCATGGCTCATTACCTCACCACAGTCACCATACTGTTACAGCAGCATAAGGTCTGTTATATTCATTTGTAGCGATATACTTAAACTATGAGTTCTTTGGGACATCTTCTTGTTACGTATATGTACATAACAGTGCTTAGCACAATGGGGCCCTGACCCTTGTTTAGGGCTTCTAGACGGTATCCCCAGGGCTGGCTCCAGCTTTTTTGCCACCCCAAGCGGCAAAGAAAAAAAAAGAAAGAAAGAAAAAAAGAAAAACCTGATTAAACTGCCGCCGAAGAGGAAGAGACGGAGTGAAGGGCCCGCCGAAATACCGCCGAAGACCCGGACATGCCCCCCCAATAACGGACGGACTGCCGCCCCTTTCTATTGGCCGCCCCAGGCACCTGCTTCCTTCGCTGGTGCCTGGAGCCGGCCCTGGTTATCATGACACATATAGTGAATTATAATCCATAGTTAAGTTGAGTGTTTTGGATAATAGAGGGTTTTTATCCTTTTGTAGGGGATGAAAACAAGTGTGTATCAACCCCAAAATTACACCATTTACTTTTAAGGAACAAACGTACAGCCACATTCTCTGCTGGCATAAACTGATGCTGTTGTACTGATATCAGTGGAGCTGACCAGTTTACTGTAGCTTCTTACTAATGATGAATATAACAATAAGTTTAAGTGTACTGACTTAAATTTGGCATCACTGGGTATTTAGAGGCTTGTCAAACTGGCAGGAAAGCTTCCTACAAGCATGTTTATTCGTATGAGTTGTTGACTTCAGTAGGACTGCTCATATGCATAGAGTTAAACACATACTTAAGTGTCTACAACATCACGTCCTGAAATAAGCATTTTAGGACAAGAAGGGGCAGCAACATTAAACCCTACCAGAAGGGGCCGCCGACGGGGGAGGCAAAAGGGGCAATGACGTTAAAGCACTGCCACAGCGCTTTAACATCATTGCCCCTTCCCCCCCGGGCCGCTGACAGGAGCGGGCAAAAGGGGCAGCTGCCCTGGGGCCAGCAATTTAAAAGGCCCCGGGGCTCCTGGCTGCTGCCCCTGACCCTTTTAAATCACCGACGGGGGCCAGGCAGCACGGATGGGCTGGCTGGGGGAGGCTGACCCCTCCAGCCCCGCCCCTTCTTCCAGAGACCCCGCCCCTTCTGGGGGCCGGAGCTGGCCCTCATACTGGTAAGGATTTAATATTACTTTCACCCCTGCCCCCGCCCCATAATTCTCTTTTATTTTTTGGAGGGACGGAGTGAATACGCCAAAGGGGCTAGGAAACCCATCACTTTTGGGGCCCTCTTTATACACTGAAAAAAAGCAAAAATGAGCTCAAACTTTTGCAGGTTATCTTTACTGCTGCTTTGAAAGAATGTGTGTGTGCTTGTTAGGGAGTCCCTTACAACTGTTTCCAGCAAGATCTATTCACCACGAGACTACATTGCAATTAAAGGAAAATACTGAATTGTAATGTGACAGGCCGCACTTTGGGTTGCACCATTGCCTGCCCATGCATACTCACACAAGGATCACAGTGCAGACGTACACCATGTCTTTTATCTGACTTAATTTAAGGAGTACAGTAGAAAAATGAAAAGTAAGGAATTTTTTAAAAGAATAACTATGACTACTACCTTGCTTTAATAAAGCATTAATCTACTGGCAGGATACTTTTTTTTATTCAGGTCAAACGTGAATAATATAAACCAGTTTCACTGAAGTACTTTTTATACCAAGGCAAAGAGCAGAGCAGGTCACATGGGTCAAATTACAAGAATTTTAAAAGTTTCCCTACAGAAAGCCAAGACATGAAAAAATCAAAAAGGAATAAAATTTTCAGTAAGGAGATCAGCTTTCCATTCTAAATTGTTTCATTATTAGGGATCAAACAGCTAAGTGACCAAGTATTTGTCATAAGTATCATGTTGTGGGCTAAACATTTTTCCTATGACTACACCTTCCCCAAATTTTACTAAGCCATGTGACCAATACAGGATTAGCTCTTTCCCCTCACAACTAGCTGTGAAGGTAATGTGAGCTGCTAATAACAGTGCATTCTGACCAGTATCATCATCTACTTCTAACAGTGCTAAAGTACAATCTACTGTAACACGATATTCATTTATAAATTAGATTACAGAGTGTTCATGTTGCAGAAGATTGGGGTTCTCAAACTTTATTTTGCTGGGACCCCCTATGAAAATATTTCAGGCTGTGATGACCCCCTCCAAAAAAGTAAAGACCCCCCCCCCAAAGGATGTCACCCTTACTTCTGGTAGCAGCGCTGCCTTCAGAGCTGGGCGCTGGCCATCAGCCACAGCTCTCGCAGCCCCCCTACAATAGTCTTGCGACCCCCATTTGGGTCAGGACCCCCAGTTTGAGAAACTCTGCTGGGGGCAAGAGAGATACAGTGAATCAGTGCAGCTGCCCTTGCAGACTCTTGGGGGTGGGGCGGAAACAGGGGGCATGCCATGTGCACACATAGGTAACTGTCTGTAGGAGTTAATTTGACCTATTATCTTTCACTAACGAACCATAAATGTATCCTAGCATCCAATTGTCCACAATTCCTCCAAAAGAGGGAATCTGGAATAGAATCTAGATGGGATAGGGCAGATTCATCATAAACTTTGGTACTGAGTAAATTTAAGATTAACACAAATTGAAATTTAATTGGTAGGGTATACAACTTCGTACGCTCTTTTCACATGCAATCTTCTGATTATTCTAACTTCCCCCCCCTAAAAATGCCTACACTAGACTTTCTAATATGGCACAATGTAATCAGTTCTGCAAAATGTAGGTCAATGCAAAAATACAGTCAACATGCATACAGAGTGTTTGAAACAGAACATGGCATGGAATAAACTAACCTACTTCACAACATACATGATGAAAACTATATTCAAAACCTATAAAAATCATTTCCTTACCTAGTAACGCTTTGTTTATCAATCTTTTGGTCTAAAACCTTAAAAAGTGTTTATTTTCTGGAAACCTACTGTGTTCTTCCATAGTGAATTATTTTAGCTTATTTCAGTACAGGCTATTTTGCAAATGCAAAGGATAAATGAATCCCCAAAGCACTGCAAAACTTCCGCAGTAAAAATGTAAATGGATTATCCCTACATTAATATCTCACTAAACAGCAACACTTTAGAAGCAATCATTCATCTGTTGCTCACAACATAAAAGCCACATGATATTTTCTCCATAAATCATCTGGCTGTTATAAGATTAATGTAGGAAGGGGCTGGGTCTCTGCAGGGTTTTCCTACGAGGAAATAAAATATTTAGATAATCTTGCAAGTGGGTTTTCAGATGCCACATTTTCTCTGCCACATACTAAGGCACTAATTTTCAAAAAGCTACAGTTGATGGTCAGGGTGAAAAATATGCGTATGTACACCCACATTTGCTCATGTCATTATCCACTTACATGTGCACAAACTGATTTGCATACACAAACTTGGGTGCACACAGATCTTTGTCTCCACTATGAAATTTTGGTCCCATTTCTGTCCCACCACTTGCAATCCTTGATAATTTTTTCCATATGTTAATCATAATGCTGGGTAAAGCACTGAGGCATCAGGCTGCCTAGAGAGAAGTCACAGCAGTTTTATTAATTACATCAGCATGCAGCCCAGTCTGTGTGTGTGCTCAGGGTTTTGGAAATATCAGCATCATTACTCCTATGCTACCGTCACAGGTCTGGATCCTCATTTGTGATTGAGTTCTCAGCACAGCTCAGTAGAAGGGCATGAGGACAAAAGCAGATTTGAGCCACTTTTTATTTCCCCAATCCTGGGCTGGCCGTGTAATGGTCTGGTGCCCTAAATTAGAGCAGTCTGCACGTTGCTCTAATGTACACCTGCTGCCATTAGGTCTAAGTGGCAATTACAGCAGCCAAGAAGCCCAAGCTATGATCCCTTTCTCCTGGTTACACCCCAAACACTGGCTGCAGGAAATGGGGTGTATCACAGGAGTCATTAGGGTGGCTCTATGCTACCAGAGGATCCCACTACACTGGGGTCATCTTCCCAGGCCTTTACAATGACAGCAAGTTTAAAAGTGGCCCTAATGCAGCGGATAATCTGGCTGATGATACCTATCCTTACTGGAGCAGCTAAATTACCTCTTAGGTTTCCAATCTCTCCAGTCAAGATTGGAGTTTATGGCCAGAAAAGTGACCAAGTTCAAATAGCACCTACTTATTCAACATAACTGCTAGTCATATCTGTTTACTTGTCCAAGAAAGCCACATTTTATACCTGTTAACACTGCAGAACTGAAAAATTGCAGTTATGCAAAAGTGAGTTGGCTTTTACTCCTTCATACATCATTCACAAAATTGCCTGCTAAATTCTGATTACAAAATATTAATATTAATTGATATTAATAGATCACAGGTTGACTCTGCAGTGTTGGGAGTTAGAAATACACTCTTCTTTTGATATGTAAACTGAGCAAATTTAATATGCAAATAACTGAAAGAGAACTCTACAATGTCATTTTTAGAGTCTCTTTTCTAAGTTTAATTGGACAACTACAGCAATTCTCCTTATACTGTATGATCTTTCATAAGAAGTTTGAACATAGAAACCACAAAAGCTTCTAGGGAGAAATCATGTCTGGAAGTTTCTTCTCCTTGGGAACTCCTCCATTTTAGGAGCAGATCCCCTCTGACCTTAAAGTCTATGAGATCTGATTGTCAAATTGCTGTACCCATTTACTGGATTAGATTATGTCGATACTGTCTGATTGACCCTGCTCCCAAACCCAGCCATTTTACCACCAGATTCTAATGCTCTTAAAGGCTGAATAGAAAGAGGGCTACCTCTACTCTGCCTGATGCAACATGGCTCTATTTAAGATGCCTTAAGGGAGTAGCAACTTAAACAAAGCCTGCTGTTCAAGTCATGACTTATTGTACAAAAAAAGAAAGGAGAAAAAGAATTAGCAATTGTTAGATTAGCAAAATAGAAAAAGAATAAATGTATAATAGTTATCCAAGGTGATATTTAGCTGACACTCTCTACAAATTAAATAAAAGAAAAGTTTGCATCTGAATCAAGAATGTATCAGTTGTGTAGTGGTGGATTAATCAGTTTGCAACATACAGTACTGTGCCATCCTTGAACAATGGGCAAATTACTTGAAACACTGCTGTGGTTTTGAGAGATTCTGTTCCGTTCTGAGATGCACCACTGAAATTACCCCATTCATATTTCAGCATTTTGGACTAGAGTTCTGCAGTTTTCAATAAAATGTCCATGCAATTACATGTGGGAAAATCCCTTCCAGGTCTGTGTGGCTGCACTGGTGAGGGAAGAGGATGGTGGGAAGGAAGATGCTCCCCTCCAGTATAACTACAGCAGCATCGAGGCCCAGCTATTGCGTTCATTTGATAGCCACAAGAGGACAATGATATGCTAGCTATGGAGTGTGGCCAGCTGCACAAGGTGTATGCTGTTGTGTGTTACTTATTAGGAGTGTTCCTTCTAAAGTTGCAGCAGTGTGTACCTCACCACACATTATCCTCACCCAGCCTAGTAATTCCACCCTGTGCTATCATCATGGCTCTGCTAAGCACAGCACTGGCAGCACACTTCTCCTCCCCACTAGTTCCAGCAAATAAAGGCAGGGTTTAGGCCTAAATTGGATCTCAAGAGAACTAAGATTCAGCAATATACTTTAGAATTCTAACATTAGCGACATGTCAGGCAGTTTGGATACAATTAAAAAAAAAATAACCCAGAGCTGAGCCTCCACCCTGAGCTCTTACAGAACCTTCCCCAAGAATCTGAGAAAGTTCAGCTTGGACCAGGAATATCATATAACAGTGAGAAAAGCTATTCCCATGGACTTACTAGAACAAGCAGACAAAGAAAGTACCAGAAATCTCTTAAGGCTTTTCCATAAGGAGAAGATAAGAACTCAACTCCCCTGGCTCCTAGGCCTGTGAGCTCTAACTAGGGACTACCCCACAGGTACTGGACCTATTAACAGATCTCCCACTCTTCATCCTTCCTGATAAATCCATCTTAAAGGTGTACGTGGCTGTCATGCTAAGGGAGCTGGAGGCCCGTATGTGTTAGACAGAGTCTTTGAGGAGGGTAAAAGGCAATGGAATTGCTAGGAAGGAGAGAGCCAAAAGACTGTGGGCATATGTCTAAAAAGAAGGAAATGAGAGCCCAGATTGCAGCTGTGGGTCATTTTAAAGATTTGGTTTGTGTAACATGGCTTGCCCCTCAAGGGCTACCATCCTGGGGTGAGCCAACACTGATTATTAAGGAGGCACACCTGAACAGAGATCACATGGTTCCCCTATAAAGACCAGGAACTGGAGGAGTGGGATGAAGGAACGTTCAGTGAGATCAGAGGCTGTTAGGAGTGAATAGCCTCCAGCAGAGAGTTCTGGGCCTTGGGATTGAGACTACAGGCAGGAAAGGCCTCGGCGAAGCCCCAATAAGAGGGTAAATACATGAACTTGAAGAGACTTGAAACAAAGCAGACTCCAGGGGTGTAAGATGGAAAAGACTCCAGCCAGGCAGAGCCTGGCAGTGGTCTGCCAAAGCAGGAAAAGCCTCAGGCAGGAAAAGACCTAGGAGTGGGAAGAGAAACTTTAGTTTGTTTCGACTTTTGTTGGATTTAGGATTTGCACTTTTATTCTGCGTTTATTTTATGTTAATAAACCCAGACCCCAAGGAGGGGTATTTTTGACCAGAAAAAGCCTATGGGTGAAGTTTGCAGAGTAGTCCAAGTGGATAAACTAAGGCAAGGGGCACTAGAGGGTCAATCTTGAGGTCACTAGAGGGTGCCACTCTATGACAGTTTGGAAAAAAATCAATTCACCCATTTTTACTTAAATGTCTTTAATTCTTGCAAGGGAAACATGGAATCCTGAATTGAGGTCTGAAGCAGATAAGTAGATGAGGTTCTTAGAACTAGGATTGGAGATGCGTTCAAACCACAAAATTTGAGTATGATTTGGGACACCAACATTCACAAAATTCTGATCCAAACTTCAAACAACCCAACATTAATGGGTGTTTGGATCAGGCTCATCTATAGAATTGACAATTTTTTAGGTTATGTTTTCCACATGCAAACAGCAAAACAAATACGGTGAGTTTGATTCTCTTTTCTTACTTTTACACAAGTGTATGTCCATTGACTTCAACGGAGATACTCCGATTTACAACAATAAATGAGAGGAGAATCAAGCCCTGTCAATCTATATGAATGTTATATCATATATCATATTAGAGAGGGAGAGGGAGCACAGTGTGCGTTACTCATTCTTTAAGAGCCGTCACAACAGAACCCCCTTACAATTATAGGTGCAGTACAAAGAAAGAAGAGCCCGTCTCCTCTTACATTTACATCACTACAGCCATAGTTATCTTAAAATGTAGTTATAGATGAGTGTGTGCACACACATTTACACAAATACATATATACACAAATGCATGCAAATAACTGGGTGTAGAGTGGGTACACAAACACACACATGGTTTATTTTTATTTATATTTAATGCTTCTCAATACTCTATTAGTAGCAGAGAGCTTCCTTTAAAGATAAGCAACATTGTTTTTCTCTTAGCACGGACTACTTTGTCATCTTACAGTTAAACAGATGTGTTCTGTCCATTAGAGGCAGATCAGTGTTTTGTTTTTTCAGTGGATTTTCTATATTTTGGTGTTACAATTTAGACAATATTTGACCTAGGGCAAATGTGTCAATATTAACTGGAGGAAACCACAGCAGTCCCAGAAGAAGTGATGTTACAATGTCAGTGTCCAAAGACACAATCATCTAGACCAGCTGGGATATATAATTTTTAATAGGATCTTTGGGTTAATAAGATCTTCCCTTGTTAATGAAGAATAAAGGCAGGGGCTAAATCACATTAAGTGCTTCTAAAGAATTTAACAGACAATTTAGCAAAATGAGATTTTCACAATCAGAAATATAGCTCCAATCAGAAAATTTTTACATGCTCTACTATAAAACTATACATAAATCATCTAATGCATGGTAATAAGGCTTATACTGTAGAGTATGTTCTACCAAAGATGACTTTGTAAGTGTCATTATATTACTTACTATAAGTAGGGGCTCCCCCAAGATCTCTTCAACTTGGTTCCCCAAGAATTCAGTATAAATCTAATCTTGTCACCCAGGTTCCTTTATCTGGCACGTAGCAAAGCTATGTTGAGTTGATCAGATTCAAGTGTCGGGGGAGGATATAGGGTGTACCACACATCCACAGTTACACAGCAAACCTCTTCTTTTAAGTACATTTACACATTACCTTGCATTTGCTATACATTGCATTTAACATTTTGGATTGGTTTGGTCACTTTGTAGGAACCAACCCCTGTACAGCATGCTCAGTCCATGCACTGTCCACATAGAATTTACTCTTTACCTCATCTTACGTTCCAGGCTTATTTTATCCATTGTTATCTTGTCCATTGTAAATGGTTCCCTGGGTGATCCCCCTTATTTTAGCTAGTACAGACATTCTTGTTTCCAGCCTGCTGATCCATTTACTTCCTAATCCTCCCAAGAAATGAGGCCTCACCCACGTCCGGTTACTCATGTCAAGCCAGGCCTACACTATATTCCCTAGAATTATTGTATTAAAAGTATTAACACGGATCCCTGAGATTAGGACAAAATACTGGAGGGTGGAACTACTCAAATGAGTAATGTTACCCACATATATAACTTCATCACAATTGGACACATAGACCCCAATCCTGCAATAATTTATACATGTGTTGAACTTGAAACTAGTAAGTAATCCTGGGGACTACTTCTGTGATTAAAATGAAGAGTATGCATAACTCTGTGCAGGATCAGAAGCAGAGTGTGCATTTATACAGGGTGGGCTTAATTTTCTCTGTTATAGCAGTCTATAGAGGGAGTAACTCCACTGAAGTTGCACAGTTTTCCATTTGAGCTTTGATCCCTCCATATTTTGTTGTGAATGAAGATAGGTGATCAGAAAGGAAATGTATGTAAAAACACAGATTCAAAAAAGTACATCAACAATGAACTAATATTGGGGGAAAACTGAATATCCTGAAGACAGATGCCACCGAAAAAGCCCGTAGGTATACAAAACAGATGTTTTATGAAAAAGGAAATAAATGTGATAAGCTCTTGGCTCAAAAACTTAAAGGGATCCAAGAGCAACATATTATTCCACCAATTAAAGACAATCAGCAAAAGATAGTTACACACCCTAATGAAATATGTGCTACCGTTGCTGCTGCTTATAAAAACCTCTGTTTCTCAGATATTCCAAATTCTGAAGTTATTCAAAAATATCTGGAAGTAGCAGGCTTACCGAAGATCCACAAAATTGATAAAGAAATGTTAGATAAAAAAATAACAGAAGAAGTCGTCTTAGAGACAATAGCAAGTATGAAAAGTGGTAAAGCTCCAGGAACTGATGGCTTTCCAGCTGAATTTTACAAAGTATTTAAGGAGATATTAATGGGTCCCTTGAGTGTACCTTCAATGGCATTCTGTTAGGGTAGGAACTTCCACAAGCTATGATAGACGCTATTATTGTTGTTCTCCCTAAAGTTGGAAAAGACAGTACTTTTATACAGCTCTTATAGGCCCCTATCACTGTTGAATCATGACAAAGATGTTAGTAAACAATACTAGCTAGCTGATTTGGTGCACACTTTCAGTTCACATACAACCAGATCAAACTGGATTCATTAAGGACACACAAATGTCAGACACTATTCGAAGAGTACTTGGAATCATCCATAATGCCTTATAAAAAAAAAAAAAAGGTAAATTTCTTTTATCATCACTTTACTTAGAGAAAACTTCTGATAAACTAGAGTAGAACTTTCTTCTTCAAATCCCATCCCACATGGACATTGGCCCCCAGATCCTTAAATGGATCCCAGCTCTTTATATCAGCCCAAAATGAGCTGTGCAACTTAATAGGGTTGAATCTCCCATGTTTGAATTACACAGAGGGATGAAGGAGGCATTTCCATTGTGTCCTTTGCTTTTTTCATTGGCCATGGAGCCTTTTGCACAGAAGATAAGGAACAGTGACTGTCATGGGAATAAAACTTGCAAGAACACATAAGAACATAGCTTTCTATGCAGAGAATGTAATATTATTTTTATCTAAACCAAATATTGTCCTAAAATTTGAATCTAAAGAAATTCATGACTTCGAGAAAGCATCTGGATTTAAAGCAATGTTTGCCAAATCTGAAATGCTAACTATAAATTAGCTAGACTCTGAAATATCATTCCTATAGAAGACAGGCGGGTACAAATGAGTAACAAATTCTATAAAATATTTGGAAATTCAAATCTCAAACAACGTAGAAGAGCTCTGTGATTTAAATATCAAACCACTATTTCATCAAATGAAAAAAAAATCTGGAATGCTAAGACAAGTATGCAATTTCCTGGTTGGGAAGAACAGTCACAGTCAAAATGAATATTTGGCCAAGGAAATCTTTCTTGTTTCAAAATCTCCTTGTAATTATCCCAAATAAAATCCTTGCAGGAATACAGAAGATGTTAGAATTTATATGGAATAAGAAAAGAGCAATAGTGAGTGCATATACTTTGTACAGACCCATTTAACAGGGTGATCTAGCTGTTCCAAATATTTGATGGTACTAACAAGCCAGCTAGCTCAAAGCACTAGTGAATTGGGAGCCAAACACTGGGTATTTATTGAACAAGAAAATTGTGGCAGCGTAAATATTGATAGGCTATCTTGGATTCATTAAAAAAAAAATCACATTCTTCAGAAATTTATACACATGCTTTAGCAAAGCCTACCCTAGGGGTCTGGGATAAAACTAGAGATAACGTAAGTTCCTTTCCCTTGCCAATGACACCCTTTGCAAATAATCAAAATCTTAACCCAAACTGTGAACCAGAGAGCTTTAAGACTGGGAAAGCCATCAAATAAATATGGTTGGACAGCTATTCAGCAAAGAAACTTTTCTAACTTATTTAGAGATCAAAACTAACTTTAACTGGCCCACTCTCCCATGGTACCAGTACTTTCAAGTTAGGCATTATATTTCTCAACTTTCTAGAACAGCTAACTTCAATAGAATGGCTTCTGGTCAATTAGGAAACAAAAAAATTATGGCTAATTTATATCAATGTTTGCAAACAATTTTCCTAACAAAATAATGTCATTATATGTAGGGTGGCCAACTTCCTAATTTGTGAAAATTGGACACTGAGTGCCGGAACCTCCCTCTCCCTCTGCCCCGTCTCTTCCTCCTGAGGCCCCGCACCTGATCCACTTCTTCTCTTGAGGTCCTGCCCACCGCCCCCCCCCCCATTGCTCACTGCTCTCCTCCACCTCACTCCCCCACCAGCTGAGAAGGGCTCTAGGGGTGGAAGGGTGACTGGGGAAGGACGTTTGAGGGAGAGCTGCTCTCCAAGGGTGCAAATGGGGTGACTGGGACAGGATGGGGGAAGGAGAGCCGTGCTCCGGGGGTGAAGTGGTGACTGGGGCAGGACGGGGGGGCAGCACCCCCAGGGCTGGGCACAAATGTAGGGGCTTTTTTGGTTACATAACTGCACTCAAAAACAAAACATTGTAAAACTTTAGAGCCTACAAGTCCACACAATCCTACTACTTGTTCAGCCAATCGCTAAGACAAACAAGTTTGTTTACATTTATGGGAGATAATGCTGCCTTCTTCTTATTTACAATGTTACCAGAAAGTGAGAACAGGTGTTTGCATGGCACTTTTGTAGCTGGCATTGCAAGGTATTTATGTGCCAGATATGCTAAACATTCGTATGCTCCTTCATGCTTTGGCCACCATTCCAGTTGCACTTTCACAATAAAGAGATTGCACTACAGTACTTGTATGAGATGAATTGAAAAATACTATTTTTTAAAATCTTTTTTACAGTGCAAATATTTGTAACGAAAATAATAATATAATGTGAGCACTGTACACTTTGTATTCTGTTTTGTAATTGAAATCAATATATTTGAAAATGTAGAAAAACATCCAAAATATTTATAATAAACTTAAACTGGTATTTTATTATTGTTTAATAGTGAAATTAAAACTGTGATTAATTGCAATTATTTTTTTAAATCTTGTGATTAATCACAATTAATTTTTTTAAAAAGTTTGACAGCCCTAGTTATTTTATCTCTGTATTTCTCACTAGTGCAAATGCTGCTGGAATACTGTGTTCAGTTCTGGCACCCACAATTAAAAAGGATGTTGACAAATTGGAGAGGGTTCAGAGAAGAGACACAACAATAATTAAAGAATTAGAAAACATACCTTACAGTGATAGACTCAAAGAACTCAACCTATTTATCTTAACAAAGAGAGGATTAAGGGGTGACTTGATCATAGTCTATAAGTCCCTACATGGGGAACAAATATTTAATAATGGGGCTCTTCAATCTAGCAGAGAAAGGTATAACACGATCCAATGGCTGAAAGTTGAAGCTAGATGCATTCACACTGGAAATAAGGCATATATTGTTAATAGTGAGGGTAATTAACCATTGGATTTACCAAAGGTCATTGTGGAGTCTCCATCATTGGCAATTTTAAAATCAAGACTGGATGTATTCCTAAAATATATGCTTTAAGAAAGGGGTCCCCAATGTGGTGCCTGCGGGTGCCATGGTGCCCACTGGGGCATTCATGTGTGCCCGCCTACTGGCTGCCGGACAAGCAGCCGCTGAAATGCCGCCGAGAAGCGGCAACGTCAAGAAGCACTACCGCCGAAATGACGCCGAATTTCGGCGGCATTTCGGCAGCAACACCTCTTGATGACGCTGCTTCATGGCGGCATTTCGGCGGTGATGCCTCTTGACATTGCCGCTTCACGGCGGCATTTTGGCGGCTGCTTGTCCAGCGGCCACGGTCCTCGGCGGCTAGTCGTCCGGCGCCCGCCCCACGGAAAAGGTTGGGGACCACTGCTTTAGGAATTATTTTGGGGAATATCTATGACCTGTGTTATACAGCAGGTCAGACTAGATGGTAACAATGATCCTTTCTGGCCTTGGAATTTATCAGTCTATGAATTCATACTGGAATCTCTTGTGCGATTTTAATTGCACGCCTCCTGAAATGCAGTTGGTTCTTTAATTCCACATGGAAGTTTTAACTTGGCAACTTCAAATATTCATGACTTTAAAACTAAGGAATTAAGGTCCTGATACTGCTACCACTTAACTCATTGGAGTAAACTTAAGGATGTGATTAAGCATTTGCAGGATCAGCGTCTTCATTTCTGCAGTCAGAACATGCATTCTTAACTAAGGGGTCAAATCCTATCAGTTTACTTAAAACACTTTCCCCATAGGTCCCACTCATAAATTTTGTACACTGAGATCTTGAAAATGGCTGAAGAACTGGTGACTGAAACTTAGAAAATGCTGAATCAATTTTCTTTGAATTTGGCTTGATTTTAAAGTCTCTATACTACTTTCAAAGCAAGGGAAGTCAGAAGTTTTTGTGTCTGATTCTATACCACTTTGCACCGTATGCAGTCATTTACACCTATGCAAAGTGAGTGCAAAACATTACCAAAATCGAAGTGGTTGCATTTTATCATTCACTTTACACAGGTGTTAATACCTACACAAATGAATAGCGGTGGAGAATCAAGCCCACCAGCTTCAGCCATTTTTGTGTTTTCACACACAAATTTTATGATCAGAACATAACAGGAGTCTTTTAAGTTTACAATATAGTGTGATTTTCAAAGGCCCAGAAACAGTTGCTGAAACAGATCTTGCTCAAACTTTCAAAATAACTCTTAGGCTGAGACCAAGCACGGGCAACTTCTGCCCTAGTCATAGGTGCAACCTGTTCAAACTATAACGACCCTGTGATTAAAGGAAATCAAAGAGCACACATTTAAAGAAGAAGGTTCAGTGACATAAGCCATGGTGGAAGACTGCAGGTGCCCAACCACCTATGTTTTTTGTTTTTTTTATAGGAGGGGTGTTCTTAAATATTTTTTCTTTTGTAACTTGAGATCATGGTATAGAAGACACTGAAAACTACTGCACTAGCTCAATGGATCTCTCCCCAAAGAAAGGAACATTTAATGGCTGAATCCTCAGAGATAGGCCACCCATCCCGGTGAGACTGCAGCACAGATAGTCTTCAGCAGAACTTGCCCCCAAGGAAGACTTTAGTTCCCATCATACATAATCTGATTTTGATAGATCCAGTAGCAGCACTGCACTGGATTAACACTAGACTGACTCATCATGTCAATACAGAACTACTAAAGCTATTTAAGTGGTAGTGGGGGGGAAGGAACGATGGATTTTTTTCTGAAATTTTAAATAGGTAGAACCAAATCCCCCATTAAAAAAAAAAATCACACTTGGCAAAGTTATTTTGCCCTTGAAAGGAAACTATACAATTTATTGTTTATGTCGCACCCTTCATGCAGTTTCCAGTGAAAGTCCATTGCAGATACAGTTAAGAAGAGGAGTGTTTTAATAAAAGATATGGAGACTGTAAATGAGTCAATGGTTCAGAGGGAAGAAGGAAGGTAAGAGATTTTCAGATAGCTGCAGCAGCCTAAGTGAAGGAACAACACCTTCAAGCTATGAAAAGGAGGCCAGGTCTAGAAGAAAAGTGTGAGCAAGTAATGCAGTGAGGGGATGTGGGGCAAGAATATGGGGCGAAACAAGTACATATTGAATTTTGAACCGGATTTGATATGTTTAAGACTGAGTTGTGGTTTTATTAAAAAAGTTACCATTTAAACTATGGTGATATACCATGAATATTTTGTTTCTACCGGCTATTAGATTCAATGTATATAGATTCTTTTGTGCATTCAATACAGTGTACATATATATCATATCATATATACACAGATCTATTTAGAGCTGATCGTATATACATATGTATCTCATAAGACAAAATGCATCAGATAAACTTGAATGTATTATATGAATATTGGCATGTACCTTTTTAAAAAAAAAAAAGTTTTATACCAGTTCTCTGTTCCTTTAATCTTGTATGCTTCATCATTTGGGCCCTCCATCCACCTAATGGACTTCAGTGAGGCTTAGGATGACCAGATGTCCCGATTTTATAGGGACAGTCCTGATTTTTGGGTCTTTTTCTTATGTAGGCTCCTATTACCTCCCACCTCCTGGTCCCGATTTTTCACATTTTCTGTCTGGTCGTCCTAGTGAGGCTCTACACAGGTGCCACAGGATTTCTTGCAAGATCAGGGATTTAATCTATACTAGCCTTAACCCATTAATCAGACATTCTAGTAAAGCAGTTATATATATATTTTCTATAAGCTGCATCCTGTAGAGGGCAATATGATGTCTCCCTCACGCATTTAATAATTTTAATTAATGGAGATATCCTATCTCCTAGAACTGGAAGGGACCTTGAAAGGTCATTGAGTCCAGCCCCCTGCCTTCACTAGCAGGACCAAGTACCAATTTTGCCCCAGATCCCTCAGTGGCCCCCTCAAGGATTGAACTCACAACCCTGGGTTTAGCAGGCCAATGCTCAAACCACTGAGCTATCCCCGCCCCCAATTAATTAGTATTACATGCATACTAATGTAACACACTGTTACAATTGATCATACAGAGATACTTGACTTCTGAGGTATTAAGAAAAGAGGCAGGTCCAAAACTATAAAGACAGAATTATGCAAACCATTATTTTGTAAATCTAAAGGGTATTAATTAGGATTTTTTTTTTTATTACAGAGAAGCAGCAATGGCCCAGTGAACCAACCAAGTGAGCTGGGAATACCCTAGTTCTGCCACTAATTTGCTTTCTCTGGCCTCCTGAAACAAACTCACTGTTCTCATTGACCACACTGTGTAAATAGTGATAATGATACTTACCTCTCTCAGTTGGGTGTTGTAAGTATTGATTAATGTACATACAATGTTTTGGAAATGTAAAGTATTAGATGAGTGCTAAGCATCATTATCATTGGGAAGGTAAGTATATTATTTTAAATTAACTCAGCATTTTACATACAGTACATTGGTCAACACTCAAAAGTTTGTTTGCTTTTTTGGGGGGCGGGGGGGTGAAACAGATTTTTCCCTCTCCCCACTCCCACTAATTCCACCTCACTAACAAGTAAGTTGTAAAGTAATTTTAAAAGAAATCTAACAGGTTTCCTGGGGTGGGGTGGTGATATTCCAGAGAGAAAACTCTTGCACCATAAGAAAGATCCCCCATAAAACAGTTTCTGCACATAGAGACCTTGAAAAAGAAAAGGAAGCAGAAGAACAGTAAAGGCAATGACACTTCTGATATATTTTAAAATGTGCTTAAAATGACTTTGAATGGTGACACTGTCCAATAAACAAGGATCCCTTTAAAAAACAACAACAACCCTCAGCTGTTAGTGAAAGCCTGTAACAACTGAGAAATAATTTTTGTATTTACATCAGTCATTTTTTCCCAATTGTTAAAAAGTTCGAATTTACTTGTCCCTAAATTTTTTTGCTCTGATGGGTACTTAGCTGATTTATCACATCAAACAAATAGAGTCATTAGTGTACTCAAAAGAAAACAAAAATCAATCTTGCCATCTGGTCATAATTTAGTGATTGAGGATTTAATTGTTAAGGAGTCATTCTTTATTTTTTACATTTATATAAGTTTGCTAGCACAAATGGAAGAAAATTAAAGCACTGTAATGTAGGGCCAAATTGTCTGCAGGGGTAAATTGGTACAGTTCTACTGAAGTCAACAGAACTGCGTCAATTTACACCAGTAGAGAATTTGGCCCATAACGTGTCAAGCACTAGAGTTTTGTTTGAGGATTTCATGATACTCAGAAAGAATACAGCTGTGAATCTAGCAAGAAGCAATTAGGATTACAGTTTCAAGTGTTGTCTAAAGGTTCACTCCTGTTAATTCTGTTTAAGTCAATCGGATTCATATGGATCAAGAAATCCACAATGCTTTGAAAGCTTTCCTGGCAATCATTTATTTTGTCTATGATGAAAACAGGCTCTGGCTACTGTCTTCTTTTAGTACAGGAAAAGCAGGCACTTACAGAACCATTGCCATGCTCTGGCAAAGTGTTTTATTCATATCCCATTAAACTATTATGCACTTTTTTTCGTTTCCATTTAGCATCCTTGCTGTTTGGAAAGGTGTTTCACTAAACAGATACCATTCACGCTTCAACTCATCTTATTCTTCCATTTACGAGCCTAATTCATTCAGTAATGCCACAACCCCAGTGTTTCTGATATCACAATTCAGAAACACCGCTGAAGTTTCTTTAATCTCACAAATTCTAAGCCAGTGGTGTAATGGAATGACTCAGGCAGGAGAAACAGGTTGATTGCAATGGGAAAAGCTTCTGTTTCTGTGCATACAAATATCAGCATTAAGGGCAAGGAAATATATAAGAATTACAAGATTAATGAGACATTAAGAGATGATTCGAGCAGTTTTTCTAGAAGTGCCCTGTACATAGCAATTGAAACTACATCACCCATACACATAAATATGAGCAACCTCTCCTACCTTTTTAAAAGCTGAAAACAGCAATCATTGATTTGGTACAAAGCACTTCCTGGGATTAATAACCAACTGAAAATCCAAGCTAGTTATTCAGGGCCCAATCTGCCAAATTTTACTCAGGTAAGTAGTTCCACTGATTTAAAGGATTGCAATATGTGGCCTTACTCGGGGAAGGTTTTGTGCAAAGGCAGTTGTTATATGACAGTTGAATGAGGTTTTGTGAATGTGCATATTTCTAAGGCTTACTCAAATGTGACAATGATCGTTTAATTCTACAGTTATTATTGCTAATCATTTATATTGGGCCATAAATAGTAGGTGACTTGAAAACAGATAACAGGTCCCTGCCCTGAAAGGTTTAAAACCGAAAGGCGCGAAAGACAACAGAAATAAGAAGACAGACAATTTACAGAGAACACAAAGTGTCCATTAGAGCCAAACACATCTTGGAAAAGGGATTTTATTTGAGTGTGTGGAGACAAAGGAAGATGTAGGAATCTTGGGGTATGTCTACACTACAGCCACTTCAGAATCACAACTGCAGCTACGTTGCTGTAGCACTGTAGTGTAGACCTTTCCTATATTGATGGAAGGGTTTTTTGGGGGGCTGTCAAGCGATTAAAAAAATTAATCGCATGATTAATCATGCTGTTAACAATAATAGAATACCATTTATTTAAATATTTTTGGATGTTTTCTACATTTTTAAATATATTGATTTCAGTTACAAGACAGAATACAAAGTGTACATTGCTCACTATGTTTATTTTTTATTACAAATATTTGCACTGTAAAAAACAAAAGAAACAGTATATTTCAATTTGCCTAATACAAGTACTGTAGTGCAATCTCTTTATCATGAAAGTTGAACTTACAAATGTAGATTTATGTACAAAAAATAACTGCATTCAAAAATAAAACAATATAAAACTGTAGAGCCTACAAGTCCACTCAGTCCTACTTCTTGTTCAGCCAGTCACTCAGACAAACAATTTGTTGACATTTGCAGGAGATAATGCTGCCCACTTCTTATTTACAATGTCACCTGAAAGTGAGAACAGGCGTTTGCATGGCACTGTTGTAATCGAGATCACAAGATATTTACGTGCCAGATGCGCTAAAGATTCATATGTCCCTTCATGCTTCAACCACCATTCCAGAGGACATGCATCCATGTTGATGACAGGTTCTGCTCTATAACGATCCAAAGTAGTGCGGACTGATGTATGTTCATTTTCATCATCTGAGTCAGATGCTACCAGCAGAAGGTTGATTTTCTTTTTTTGTGGTACAGGTTCTGTAGTTTCCACATTAGAGTGCTGTTGCTCTTTTAAGACTTCTGAAAGAATGCTCCACACCTCATCCCTCTCAGATTTTGGAAGGCACTTCAGTTTCTTAAACCTTGGGTCTAGTGCTGTAACTATCTTTAGAAATTTCAAATTGGTACTGTGACGGGTTGGATCACAGAACCCTTGGGGCTGCCAACTGATGTGCCAAGACTACTTCTGCCCCTGCTTTCCTGCCCTGGCAGCTTAGGACTTCAGTGCCCTGCCTGGTTTGAGCCAGACCTGCTAGCCTGCTGCAAACCCAGACCCAGGGTCTGAACCACGTCCCCTAACAGCTGTAGGCTTAACTGAAACCAACTTACAGAAATGTTCCTGTCTTTAATACTCAGATGTCCAACTCCCAATGGGGTCCAAACCCCAAATAAATCCGTTTTACCCTGTATAAAGCTTATACAGGGTAAACTCATAAATTGTTCACCCTCTATAACACTGATAGAGAGATATGCACAGCTGTTTGCCCTCCCCCAGGTATTAATACATACTCTGAGTTAATTAATAAGTAAAAGATGATTTTATTAAATACAGAAAGTAGGATTTAAGTGGTTCCAAGTAGTGACAGACAGAACAAAGTGAATTACCAAGTAAAATAAAATAGAACACGCAAGTCTATGTCTAAGAAACTGAATACAAATAAAACCTCACCAGTTCCAGTAAGCTTCCTTTTAGAGACTAGTCTCCTGCTAGTCTGGGTCCAGCAATCACTCACACCCCCTGTAGTTACTGTCTTTTGTTCCAGTTTCTTTCAGGTATCTTTAGCCAGCTGAAGACAAAATTGAGGGGTCTCCCAGGGGTTTAAATAGATTTTCTCTTGCGAGTGGAGACCCCCTCTTCACTCTTATGCAAAGTCCAGCTCCAAGATGGCGTTTTGGAGTCACATGGGCAAGCCACATATCCATGCATGACTCAGTTTTTACCAGCCAAGCCACATTCCTGGGAAGGCGCAGATGTGGATTGGCATCTTCAAGTTCATTGTTGGCTTAAGTGGTTTTTGATTGGGCACTTAATTTGCACTTTTGTCAAGAACTCCCCCAAGGAGTTCAGTCACAAATGTAATTAATGCGGGGGTTCTCAAACTGTGGGGCAGGACCCCAAAATGGGTCGAGACCCGATTTTAATGGGGTCGCCAGGGCTAGTGTTAGACTTGCTGTGGTACAGGGCCAAAGCTGAAGCCTGAGCCCCACCATTCGCGGCCAAAACCAAAGCCGGAGAGCTTCAGTCCTGGGCTGTGGGACTCAGGCTTCGGCTTCAGCCCTGGGCAGTGGGATTCAGGTTACAGGCCCCCTGCGGGGAACTGAAGCCCTTTGGGCTTTGATTCCCCCCACCCCCGCAGAAAGGGAGGTGGGGCTTGAGCTTTGCCCCTCTCCCCCCCCCCCCCCCGTCTGAGGTGGTGGCGCTCAGGTGGGCTCAGGCTTTGGTCCCCCCTCCTGGGGTTGTGTAACAATTTTTGTGATCAGAAGGGTGTCACAGTGCAATGAAGTTTGAGAACTAAATTAACTGAATTAACACATTATTTTTTAACGAGCGTCGTCAGCATGGAAGCATGTCCACTGGAATGGTGGCCAAAGCATGAAGGGGCATACGAATGTTTAGCATATTCGGCATGTAAATACCTTGCAATGTCAGCTACAAAAGTGCCATGCGAATGCCTGTTCTCACTTTCAGGTGACGTTGTAAATAAGAAGCAGGCAGCATTATCTTAGCGATTGGCTGAACAAGAAGTCAGTCCGGAGGAGTCCACGCTGTGGGTTAGTATGCTGTTCAGAGGTATGTTGGAAATATGAATATTTCCAACATACCTCTGAACAGCATACTAACCCACAGAATCCCCCCTACCAGCACTACAAACAAAAGGATTCTGCGTGGACTCCTCCGGACGGTCGAAACAACAGACTGGATTTCTACATAGATTGCTTCCGTCAACGTGCAAAGGCTGAAATTGTGGATAAGCAACATCACTTGCCCCATAACCTCAGCCATGCTGAACACAACGCCATCTACAGCCTCAGAAACAACCCTGACATCATTATCAAAAAGGCTGACAAAGGAGGTGCTGTCGTCATCATGAATAAATTGGAATATGACCAAGAGGCTGCTAGACAGCTCTCTAACACCACATTCTACAGGCCATTATCCTCTGATCCCACTGAGGATTACCTAAAGAAACTACACCATCTGCTAAAAAAACTCCCTGACAAAGCACAGGAACAAATCTGTACAGACACATGCCTAGAACCCCGACCAGGGACATTCTATTTGCTACCCAAGATCCATAAACCTGGAAATCCTGGACGCCCCATCATCTCAGGCATTGGCACCCTAACATCAGGCTTGTCTGGTTATGTGGACTCTCTCCTCAGACCCTACGCTACCAGCACTCCTAGCTATCTTCGAGATACTACTGACTTCCTGAGGAAACTAGAATCCATCGGTGATCTTCCAGAAAACACCATCCTGGCCACTATGGACGTAGAAGCCCTCTACACCAATATTCCACACACAGATGGACTACAAGCTATCAGGAACAGTATCCCCGATAATGTCACAGCTAACCTGGTGGCTGAACTCTGTGACTTTGTCCTCACCCACAACTATTTCACATTTGGGGACAATATATACCTTCAAGTCAGCGGCACTGCTATGGGTACCCGCATGGCCCCACAGTATGCCAACATTTTTATGGCTGACTTAGAACAACGCTTCCTTAGCTCTCGTCCCCTAACGCCCCTACTCTACTTGCGCTACATTGATGACATCTTCATCATCTGGACCCATGGAAAAGAAGCCCTTGAGGAATTCCACCATGATTTCAATAATTTCCATCCCACCATCAACCTCAGCCTAGATCAATCCACACAAGCGGTCCATTTCCTGGACACTACTGTGCTAATAAGCGATGGTCACATAAATACCACCCTGTACCGGAAACCTACTGACCGCTACACTTACCTACATGCCTCCAGCTTCCATCCAGGACACACCACACGATCCATTGTCTACAGCCAAGCTCTAAGATATAACCGCATTTGCTCCAATCCCTCAGATAGAGACAAGCACCTACAAGATCTCTATCAAGCATTCTTAAAACTACAATACCCACCTGCTGAAGTGAAAAAACAGATTGACAGAGCCAGACGAGTACCCAGAAGTCACCTCCTACAAGACAGGGCCAACAAAGAAAATAACAGAACACCACTAGCTGTCACCTTCAGCCCCCAACTAAAACCTCTCCAGCGCATCATCAGAGATCTACAACCTATCCTGAAAGATGATCCTTTACTCTCACAGATCTTGGGAGACAGACCTGTCCTCGCTTACAGACAACCCCCCAACCTAAAGCAAATACTCACCAGCAACCACACATCACTGAACAAAAACACTGACCCAGGAACCTATCCTTGTAACAAAGCCCGATGCCAACTCTGTCCACATATCTATTCAAGTGACACCATCATAGGGCCTAATCACATCAGCCATACCATCTGTGGCTCGTTCACCTGCACATCTACCAATGTGATATATGCCATCATGTGCCAGCAATGCCCCTCTGCCATGTACATTGGCCAAACCGGACAGTCTCTACGCAAAAGAATTAATGGACACAAATCTGACATCAGGAATCATAATACTCAAAAACCAGTGGGAGAACACTTTAACCTGTCTGGCCATTCTTTGACAGACCTGCGGGTGGCTATCTTAAAACAGAAAAACTTCAAAAACAGACTCCAACGAGAGACTGCTGAGCTGGAATTGATATGCAAACTAGACACAATCAACTCAGGGCTAAATAGGGATTGGGAATGGCTGAGCCATTACAAACATTGAATCTATCTCCCCTTGTAAGTATTTTCACACTTGCTTCTTATCAAACTGTCTGTACTGAGCCATCTTGATTATCACTTCAAAAGTTTTTTTCCTCTTACTTAATTGGCCTCTCAGAGTTGGTAAGACAACTCCCACCTGTTCATGCTCTCTGTATGTGTGTGTATATATATCTCCTCAATATATGGTTCACTCTATATGCATCCGAAGAAGTGGGTTGTAGCCCACGAAAGCTTATGCTCTAATAAATTTGTTAGTCTCTAAGGTGCCACAAGTACTCCTGTAATTTTTTTTTAGTTAATTGCGTGAGTTAGCTGCGATTAATCAACAGCCCTAGTTTTTTCCATTGATGTAGGTAATCCATCTCTCTGAGAGGTGGTAGCTAGGTCGATGGAAGAATCCTTCCATTGACCCAGCCAGGTCTACACTGGAGGTTAAGTCGATCTAACTACACGGCTTAGGGTGCAAAAATTTTCACAGTCCTGAGCGATGTAACCAGGTTGTCCTACATTTTAGGTGCAGACCAGGCCTTGGCATATACAATTTGAAGAGTTTAACAAAAGGTTCAAAGGTACTATTATCTTCTGAATACTAAACAGGTTTCAGAGTAGCAGCCGTGTTAATCTGTATCCGCAAAAAGAACAGGAGTACTTGTGGCACCTTAGAGACTAACAAATTTATTAGAGCATAAGCTTTCATGGGCTACAACCCACTTCTTCGGATGCATATAGAGTGAAACATATATTGAGGAGATATATGTTTCACTCTATATGCATCCGAAGAAGTGGGTTGTAGCCCACGAAAGCTTATGCGCTAATAAATTTGTTAGTCTCTAAGGTGCCACAAGTACTCCTGTTCTTTTTGTGAATACTAAACATTACTGAAATAATCTTGAATTCTTTAGGAAAACAAATTATAGAATAGTTTTAGGCATGAAGCAATCCAGTTTTACAGAATTTCACCAGGGTTCTTCAGAACTTACACCAAAACCTTCCATAATTTAATACAAAGTGATATGTTTTCTATACAGTTTTAAGTCATACTATAGAACAAATATATCCCTGCTATAGAATTCTACAGTTTTGCTCAAAAATTCTACAAAAAGGTTATCATTCTCTAGGCAATTTTACAGGACTTTTCCATAAGTGTTTCTGTAAATTGTATTTTCTCCCTGCCCCATGACTGCATAATTTCCACTTACACAAGTCTGGCCAGTTTCAAAATATATAAGCCAAATTTTCTTAAGCACTGAGTGGAACTCTATGGCTTCCTGTTTAATACTGGAGGGTGTTAATGGCTGCCATTAGTCATAGACCTGGTTAAAGTCTATGGGTGTATTAAGCACCCTTCATTCAGGTTAAATAGAAGGAGCAATTAAATGCCCTTTTGTGTAGCAATAGCTGAAAAAATAGAAGCTACTACCCAAGGCACTGACTAGCATGGGTAGACCTGAACAGAAGCTAAAAGCCATGTTGGCAGAGGGGTTTCCCTGGAGACTGACTGCAAATGCAAGGTCTGGGGAATCGATTAGTTGTAGCTGTGTTTGTGAGAGGAAGAAAACCAAAACAAAACCAGCTAACAGCATGGCCCTGATTGGGAGTAGAGACAAGATCTTTGGGGCACAAGACTCACCGGAAAGACAGGTTTGGACACTGTGAACCAGGAAACTTCCTGCTGAGCTCAGGGAACTAGGACTTTGTGTACATTCTGTGTAAATAAACAGGACTGCACCAAAGACATACCTAACTTGTATCATCGTTTTCTGCTAATGGAAATAACTCGGTAAGGCCTAAAATATTGGCTAACTGCTTGAGCCAAAAATTATCGAATCTTAAAATCTCATAGAATTAAAGCCATAAATTGTGAGAGTTATAGATTCACTCAATGTTAGCATAAAACTGATATACTTTCTCACAGGCAGTCCATTGTACTCCACCACTGACCAGTGACAACAGTGATATCCCCAAGTCAGAACTTGCTGGGAAATGAGTGTGGAAATGGAGAGTTAGTAATTTTAGGGGAACAAATATGGAAGTCTAAAAACACGGGGTGGAAAATGTAGGTTAATTTGTTTTTAAAGAAAATGCAGTACATTGGGGCATGTAGATAGAGTTGCCAGGTGTCTGGTAGAAAAGGGACCATGGTGGCTCCGGTCAGCGGTGCTGCAGGGCTAAGGCAGGCTAGTTCCTACTTGTCCTGGCACCGTGCTGTGCCTGGAAGCTGCCAGCAGGTCCGGCTCCTACGTGAGGGGGCCATGGGACTCTGCGTGCTGCTCCCGTCGCAGCATCGGCTCCGCACTCCCACTGGCCAGGAACTGCAGCCAATGGGAGCTGGTGTGTGTGTGTGCCTGCGGGCAAGAGCAGCGCGCGGACTCCGCGAAGGCTCCTAGCCCCCCCACCTAGGAGCTGGACCTGCAGCCTCCTCCCACATTCCGAATCCCTTGGCCCCATCCCCCAGCCTGGAGACCCCTCCTGCATCCCAAACCCATCATCCCCAACCCCACCCCAGAGCCTGCACCCCCAGCCGGAACCCTGAACCCCTCCTGCACCCCAACTCCCTGCCCCAGCCCGTAGCCCCCTCCCATACCCTGAACCCCTCATTTTTGGCCCCACCCCAGAGCCCACACCCCCAGTTAGAGCCCTCACCCCCTCCCGGACCCCAACCCCCTGCTCCAGCCCAGTGAAAGTGAGTGAGGGTGGGGGAGAGTGAGCCACCAAGGGAGGGGGAATGTAGTGAGTGGGGGGTGAGGCCTCGGGGAAGGGGCAGGGCTAGGGTGTTTGGTTTTGTGTGATTAGAAAGTTGGCAACCCTTGAACCCCACATGCAGAAGGGAACTGCAGTGGTAAGTCATTCTTAAAAAAAAAAGAAGGTTTCCATTCATCTTTCAAATATAATCTATGCCATTTAATCTTCTTCAATAGGTGCTACTATATCACTGAACAGCAGGCTGCAATGAGAGGTGAAGGGGGAGGATGGAGACACCTACTCACCGTTATGACAGCTATTGATCTTGAGAACACAGACATAACAGCTGTATACAACATTTTTGGACTATGCAGTTCATCCGTCATTTACTCCTCAATCTAATCTCCAACCATATTGCCATTACCCAGGTCCCATCAAGCTGCACTAAATGAATCTTTCCACAGAAGCCTATGGGGCATGACTTGCTCCTCCTTGCCTGCACCACGGACATCTCTACCCTGATGGCTTTTTGAAGACATCCTCAGTGTTCTCATAAACAAAATTTCTCTTTGCCTCTGTACCCACTAGACAAGTTGGACAGCCAGAATACAGGAAACTGCTAACTGCAAATCAGCTGTGTTTCTAGTCACCCCCTCCTCTGCCACCTTCTTTTCATCCTCTTGCCTTTCTACCTTTACCACAGGCTGCCTCCTGATTGAATTCAGACAGATATTTGGAACCATTATCAAACACAATAGACCACAATGAACAATATGCTCTTGGCTTGAAAAAAAACACAATCTCAAGTCACTGTGTCCTCATTGTTTCTCAATTAAAGGACTGCAAAGTAGATTTAAACACTCATTGTGTCTCTGCAGCAATTGCTCTTAATGCAATCAGGGTTTAGAGATACATTTTTTAAAGGTCAAACAGCTAATTTCAAATAGAAGGGGGGGGGGGGGGACAGCTAAGCCACCTGCAGGAGAGGTGCCCTTATTCCAAAGCACCCATGCAAGTGCAGGCAACACTGCAGTTGGGGAGTGGAGCCACAGCTTCCTATTTTTGCCACTGCTGGTGCTAGTTATCAAAAGGGGACAAGGTGAATTTGGAGCCACGGCTCCACCCCTCTTCTGCCCAGCCAGCACACTGGGAGAGCGAACACACCATACCCATGTCAAGGGCAGAGCTATTACTGTGCTCTGCTTCCTGGGAGCTCTGGGAGGAAGTCTGGCTCCTGCTGCTGCTGCTGCTATGCAGCACCTATGCACTTTATCCAGGGCTCCTCCACCCCCATGCATGTTTCAAAAACTCTTTATAGTCCAGAGGAGCAAAGCTGTGCATGCATGTTTATACATCTCTGAACGGTGTCTCTCTGTCTGTCTATATATCAGAAATCATGTTTATTTACTTCAAATACGAATCTCAATTATAGCACCAAATTATTCTGAGGGGGTAACAACAAAGATGCTGCTTTCAGTCCAACATGGATTTATTTCAAAGCAGTTTTCAACGTGCTCTAAGCAGCAGAAGCTGTAGAATTGTAAAACACAAGGCTGGCTGCCAAGACCAAGCTCTGCTGCAGCTGAGCAGGCAGCAGCTCAACATAAACAAAAATAATTGAAAATGAAAACCAAGAAAGGGATGAGGGGCTAGACAGAAGAAGAAGCTGAAGCCAAGACTTAAAAAAAAGACAAGAGGGCTTTCCAGGGGGAAGTGTGGCTCTTTTTTTTTTTTTAAATCCTCCTAAATATGCTTCTACCAGTGCTTCCAGGAATTTGCATGGCCAGCAACAGATTTTGAATGTGATTGTAATCTAAATAAACTATTGTAATGAGTTAGAAACTGGTTAAAAGACTTCAGAGAATAAGAGGTCAGTTTTCAACATGGCCATAGGTACCCAAAGGATCAGTACCAGAACTGGAATTGCTTAATATATTGATTAATACTTTTTTTTTTTAATTGACATTGAAAGAACATTTAGGTTGCAAAGTTAAACACTCAAAAGCTAGGAAATGCCATTTTACACTTGCAACCTTACTTCTATCCCCTAGTGCAGTGGTTTTCAAACTGCGGGTCGCGGAATGTAAGGCACTGGGTCGCGGTGGCTCTGGTCAGCACTGCCAACCGGGCCGTTAAAAGTCCCATTGGCGGTGCTGCCTGGCTAAGGCAGGCTAGTCCCTACCTGTTCCAACACCGTGCTGCTCCTAGGCAGGGGGGCCATGGGGATCCGCACGCTGCCTCCGCCCCGAGCACCAGCTCTGCAATCCTATCTGGGAACCAGCCAATGGGAGCTGGGTGGGGGGGCAGTGCCTGCGGGTGAGAGCCGCATGGAGCTGCTTGCCTGCCTCCGCCTTGGAGCTGGACCTGCTGCTGGCCGCTTCCAGGGCGCAGCGCGGTCCGCGGTGCCAAGAGAGGCAGGAAGCCTGCTTTAGCACCCCTGCTGCGCTGCTGACCAGGAGCTGCCCGAGGTAAGCCCGCGCCCCAACCCCGTGCCCCAGACCTGAGCCCCCCCAAACCCGGAGGCCTCTTCCTGCACCCCAAACCCCTCATCCCTGGCCCCACCCCAGAGCCTGCACCCCCAGCCCAGAGCCGACCCCCTCCCGCACCCCAACCCCCTGCCCCAGCCCTGAGCCCCCTTCCACACCCTTAACCCCTCATTCCTGGCCCCACCCCACAGCCCTCACCCCTGCACCCCAAACCTCTGCCCCAGCCCTGTGCCCCTCCCACACCCCAAACCTCTGATCCCCAGCTCCGTTGGGTCATAGGCATCAACAATTTTCTTCAACTGGGTCACCAGAAAAAAAGTTTGAAAACCACTGCCCTAGTGCATCTGTCCTGAGCAGAGGTGGGGGCCTGTAATTTCCTGGGGCTCATGTCATTTAAAACTATCACAGCGCGTATGCCCAAGGGGCCAAATTAAGATTGCACGAGCAGATTTTTGCATATCATTTCCTCATTATTTGTTTGCTTGTTTTACAGAAAAAGGTAAAAACCAATTTGGTTATGTACAACTGTAATGACCTCTGCTCATGCATCATCAGCAGGATTTGAACCCTAACCCTTCAGCACATCCCTCTACTGCTTGTAATACATGACCTAACTGATAGCAGAAGAAAGTTATCATCACAAAGGTGGGGGTCCTAGGGCCATGTGCTGGGTTGGGAGAAAGCCTGGCTTTCTCTCCCCAAAGCCTCTACTACATCTGCTATGGCAGCTCCTAGGTGTGTTTCCAGTGAAATGTCATTGTTGTCTGCTGGTGTTGTGGCACTGGACTGGCCTTAGAATGTTCATGCTCCCAAAATTTTCCTGAGGAATGCAAGTGAAAAGGAAAATGGAAATTTAACAGTTTATATAATCTCAGCAAAATCTGAATGGAAAACCAGGGGACAGGCAACAAAGGCACTTCTCTAACCTAAGGGCTTTCCCGTGCTGAACTTCAAAGGCCTGCTGCAAAGGTAGAGGTGTCAGACCTTCTCAAAAAGATCACCAATATTTATAATGGAAAATGTTACACAATGTAAAGGCTGGAATTGCTACCAGTTCCACTAGTGATTTGGAATATGGAGTAAACAGTGAGGTGGCAAAATTTGCAGATGAAAAGTGTGCAGGAAAGAGAGACCTGGACATCATGAACAGCACAATGAAAAAAAATCTACTAAATATGGAAGTGGTCCAAAAAAACCAACAAACCAACCCCAAATAAAATGTTAGGATGTTCTCTAAGAATAGGATAGAAAATAACACTGAAAATATTTTAATGCCTGTATAAAAATCAATGGTATGTCCTCATCCTGAATACAGAGTTTAGTTCTGGTCACCACATCTAAAAATGTAACAGAAAACAAGGGGTCGAGAGAAGGGCAACAAAAATATTAGTCATGAAAAGACTTTCTGCATGAGGAGAGATTGATGAGATTAGGTTTATTTGGTTTAGAAAGGAGATAAATAAGGAGGGGGCACAATAGAGTTATGTAAATAATGAATGGTACAGAGAAAATAAGTTGAGAGCTCATACTCTCATAACACAAAGCAAAATGCAATGAAATGGAAAGAACCAATAAAAAGGAAATACATTTTTACACAACAGATAAATAACCGGTGGGACTCATTGCCACAAAACATCATCGATGCCAAGAGCTTAGGAGGATTCAAACATGATTAGATATGGATAATGAGAACATCCACACAGTTACATTAGATTTAAAAAAGTATGCATGGAATAAACCCTCGTGATTCAGGACATAAACCAATGACTAACTGATGGGGATTAGGAAGAAATTCTCCTACAGGTAGATTATTTCATAATTGTCCATTATGGAGTTTCTTGCACCTTCCTCTGAAGCATCAAGTATTAGCCAATGTTGGATACATTGACACTGGAGTAGATGGACCACTGATCTGACTGGTATAGCAATTCCTATGTTTCTGTTATAGCTTTTAAGCCAGCACTTATGCCTAAGGATAACAAATGTCAGGGTTAGGTTCACTATTACGCTGAAAGGAATGTGCTGGTTTTCTGAGCAACCTAGATTAGACCAAAAAAATACAAATTTTTACAGCCACTGTGACAAACTCAGTCATTTCACTTCCAATCTTCCTAATGCTTAAACTATCCCAAACTCCTTGTTCTCTTTGGGATTTTTGGGGTGTTTATTTTTCATTCTCCCATTTCATCTTTTAATACATATAAACATTTTAATCTTGTTATTTTTTGAGCATCCAGGAAAATACTGCAGGCAATAACAAAAGCAAGAACAGTGCATGTTTTTCATGTCCTAGTGCTGCTATGTATGGTCAACCTTACGGAGCGCACTGCATTACAAATCTGCAAATTTACAATTTTTGAGAACAAGATTTTCTGAAGACAGCAGAGTTTGAAAGGAGGGCATTAGAGTTTCTGAAGAGGAAAATGCTGCCAACCATACCAATGCCTAAAGCAGCCAGTGACTTGCAAATAACACTCCAAGTAACACCAGGCAAGAAATCTATTAGCCATACAAAAAGAGAGCTTACAAAAACTTAGTATAAAGGCAATAAACATGCAAGTCTAGTTTGGCAGGACCAAAGCCTACAATGATGCTTCACCCCTTCCAAAATATTGTATTCTTGCAATATACTGCTGGATATAAAATCATAATAAACACTAGATGAATTGCCATATCTGAGAGTAAATCTAGAAAGTCTAATGTGCCATTTCATATACTTGATCAGACAATCTGCATAGTTAAGCACTATGTCTTAAGTGCAAAAAAACGATAATGAATCTGACTTTCATTTCTGTGAGGCCATAGAAATTTGGACTCTTAGGCCTGGTCTACACTATGAGTTTAGTTCGAATTTAGCAGCGTTAAATCGAATTAACCCTGCACCCGTCCACACAACGAAGCCATTTACTTCAACATAAAGGACTCTTAAAATCAATTTCTGTACTCCTCCCCGATGAGGGGAGTAGCGCCGAAATCGACATTGCCATTTCGAATTAGGGTTAGTGTGGCCGCAATTCGACGGTATTGGCCTCTGGGAGCTATCCCACAGTGCACCATTGTGACTGCTCTGGACAGCAATCTGAACTCGGATGCACTGGGCAGATAGACAGGAAAAGCCCCGCGAACGTTTGAATTTCATTTCCTGTTTGCCCAGCTTGGAGAGCACAGGTGACCACGCAGAGCTCATCAGCACAGGTATCCATGCAGTCCGAGAATCGAAAAAGAGCACCAGCATGGACCGTACGGGAGGTACTGGATCCGATCGCTATATGGGGAGAGGATTCCGTGCTAGCAGAACTATGTTCCAAAAGACGAAATGCCAAAACATTTGAAAAAATCTCCAAGGGCATGATGGAGAGAGGCCACAATAGGGACTCACTACAGTGCCGCGTGAAAGTTAAGAAGCTCAGACAAGCCTACCAGAAAACCAAAGAAGCAAACGGAAGGTCCGGGGCAGAGCCGCAGACATGCCGCTTCTACGCTGAGCTGCATGCAATTCTAGGGGGGGCCGCCACCACTACCCCACCTCTGACCGCGGATTCCGAGGAGGGGGTAATCTCAGCCATGCCTGAGGATTCTGTGGATGGGGCAGATGAGGAGGAGGAGGAGGACGACGAGCTTGCGGAGAGCACACAGCACTCCGTTCTCCCCAACAGCCAGGATCTTTTTCTCAGCCTGACTGAAGTAACCTCCCAACCCTCCCAAGGCATTATCCCAGACCATGAAGCCATGGAAGGGACCTCTGGTGAGTGTACCTTTATAAATATAAAACATGGTTTAAAAGCAAGCTTTTTTTAATGATTAATTTGCCCTGAGGACTTGGGATGCATTCGCGGCCAGTACAGCTACTGGAAAAGTCTGTTAATGTGTCTGGGGATGGAGCGTAAATCCTCCAGGGACATCTCCATGAAGCTCTCCTGGAGGTACTCCAAAAGCCTTTCCAGAAGGTTTCTGGGCAGTGCAGCCTTATTCCGTCCTCCATGGTAGGACACTTGACCACGCCATGCTAGTAGCAAATAATCTCGTATCATTGCATGACAAAGCCTGGCAGCGTATGGTCCCGGTGTTTGCTGGCATTCAAGCAACATCCGTTCTTTATCTCGCTGTATTATCCTCAGGAGAGTGATATCGTTCATGGTAACCTGGTTGAAATACGGGAATTTAATTAAGGGGTCAGAGGTGGCCGTTCCTACTGGTCTGTTTGCCTGTGGCTGAAAAGAAATCCTTCCCTGCAGTTAGCCAAGCGGGGGGGGGGGGAGGGAGGATTGGCGCTGAGCTTTTCGCGTTTGACTAGCAGGGATCTTCCCTCATACCAGCCACACGGTGGGGGGAAGGGTAAAGCGATCATCCCAGAGAATTGGATGGGGGGCGGGTTAGTTTGGTTTCTGCTGCTGCATGTTAACAGGAAAACCGCAGAACTCAACGGACTTTGCTTGGTATGTGGGAAAGGAGGGCGCTGCTTTTCTGAAGGCTGCAGAAGCCGAAAGACAATGGCTTACCATGGCTGCATGCAAGCCGAATTCTGTTGCCCGGACCTGCGTCTGTGATCTCTAACACCAAAGCCGCAGGCACTCAATATTAAGATGCAAAATGCGACCTTGTACTGAAATAACATGTGCTATGTAATGTGAATAGTGTTGTTCACCGTGAAAGAGTATAAGCATTGTTCTGTAAAATGTATCTTTTTAAATACTTCTCTCCCTTTTTTCCCTCCCTCCCGCAGCTGCAAATTTTTCAAGCCTCCCTCCTCCGTCCCGAAGGCTATCTCAGATAAGGCGGCGGAAAAAAAGGATGCGAGACTAAATGTTCTCTGAAATCATGGAATCGACCCGCAATGAAAGAGCTCATCTGAATGAGTGGAAGGACGCGGTATCAAAGTACAGGAAAGGTGCCAGTGAACGTGAGGACCGGAGGGACCAACGTGAGGACATGAGGGACCAACGTGAGGACAGAAGGGACGCTCGAGATGAGAGGTGGCGGTAGGAAGATCAGAGGAGGCAGGATGCAACGCTGGGGCTGCTGCGTGATCAAACGGACATGCTCCGGTGTCTGGTGGAGCTTCAGGAATGGCAGCAGGATCACAGAGTGCTGCTGCAGCCCCTGTATAACCACCCTCCCCCCTCACCATGTTCCATAGCCTCCTCACCCAGACGTGTAAGAACGCGGGGGGGGGAGGCTCCGTGCACCCTCCCACTCCACCCCAGTGGACAGCCCAACCAAAAGGCTGTCATTATTTTGAACTTTTTTTGTGGCCTTTTCCTTCCCTCCTATCCTCCTCCCAAACCCCACCCGGGCTACCTTGTCAGTTCTCTCCCTCTTTCTATAATCAATTAATAAAGAATACATGATTTTTAAATGATAGTGACTTTATTTCCTTTGAAAGCAAGCTGTGATCGAAGGGGGAGGGTGGGTTGCTTACAGGGAATGAGTCAATCAACGGGGCGGGTTTTCATCAAGGAGAAACAAACAGAACTTTCACACCGTAGCCTGGCGAGTCATAAAACCGGTTTTCAAAGTTTCTCTGATGCACCACGCTTCCTGGTGTGCTCTTCTAATCGCCCTGGTGTCTGGCTGCACGTAATCAGCAGCCAGGCGATTTGCCTCAGCCTCCCACCCCGCCATAAAGGTCTCCCCCTTACTCTCACAGAGATTGTGGAGCACACAGCAAGCAGCAATAACAATGGGAATATTGGTTTAGCTGAGGTCTGAGTGAGTCAGTAACGTGCGCCAGCGACCCTTTAAACATCCAAATGCACATTCTACCACCATTCTGCACTTGCTCAGCCTGTAGTTGAACAGCTCCTGACTACTGTCCAGGCTGACTGTGTATGGCTTCATGAGCCATGGCATTAAGGGGTAGGCTGGGTCCCCAAGGATAACTATAGGCATTTCAACATCCCCAACGGTTATTTTCTGGTCTGGGAAGTAAATCCCTTGCTGCAGCCGTTTAAACAGAGTAGTGTTCCTGAAGTCGTGAGCGTCATGAACCCTTCCCGGCCAGCCCACGTTGATGTTGGTGAAACGTCCCTTGTGATCCACCAGTGCTTGCAGCACCACTGAAAAGTACCCCTTGTGGTTTATGTACTGGGTACCCTGGTGCTCCGGTGCCAAGATAGGGATATGGGTTCCATCTATCGCCCCACCACAGTTAGGGAATCCCATTGCAGCAAAGCCATCCACTATGGCCTGCACATTTCCCAGAGTCACTACCTTTGGTAGCAGCAGCTCAGTGATTGCTTTGGCTACTTGCATCACAGCAGCCCCCACAGTAGATTTGCCCACTCCAAATTGATTCCCGACTGACCGGTAGCTGTCTGGCGTTGCAAGCTTCCACAGGGCTATCGCCACTCACTTCTCAACTGTGAGGGCTGCTCTCATCTTGATATTCTGGTGCTTCAGGGCAGGGGAAAGCAAGTCACAAAGTTCCATGAAAGTGCCCTTACGCATGCGAAAGTTTCGCAGCCACTGGGAATCGTCCCACACCTGCAACACTATGCGGTCCCACCAGTCTGTGCCCACCAGTGCGGGCCCAAAATCGGCATTCCACGGCTATAACCTGCCCCATTAACAGCATGATCTCCAAAGCGCCGGGGCCCGCAGTTTGAGAGAATTCTGTGTCCATGTCCTCATCACTCTCGTCGCAGCCTCCTCCTCACCTGGTTTTCCAGGTTCTGGCTCAGCATAAACTGCATGATAATGCGCGAGGTGTTGACAATGTTCATTACTGCTGTCTTGAGCTGAGCGGGCTCCATGCTATGGTATGGTGTCTGCACAGTTCACCCAGGAAAAAAGGCGCGAAATGGTTGTCTGACGTTGCTTTCACGGAGGAAGGGGTGAGGCTGTACCCAGAACCACCAGCGACAATGTTTTTTGCCCCATCAGGCATTGGGATCTCAACCCAGAATTCCAATGGGCGGGGGAGACTGCGGGAACTATGGGATAGCTACCCACAGTGCAACGCTCCGGAAGTCGACGCTAGCCTCGGTACATGGACGCACACCGCCGAATTAATGTGCTTAGTGTGGCCGCATGCACGCGACTGTATACAATCGGTTGCCCAAAATTGAATTCTGTAAATTCGGAGTCATCCCGTAGTGTAAACATACCCTTAGGCTTTCATACTGAAGAAGTTACTTTCACAAGGCATGAAAAAAATGGAATTGATGGCTAAGTAAAGGGCAGATACATACTGCAGTACCTACATTTCATTTGTAGTTCCTCATTATGTGTAAAACCTAATGGCTGAGACCAGAAGCTACTGTAATACAATTATTCATAATTACTACTACTTTATACTACTGAGCAAATAGCAGTGTGCCCCTCTTGACTAACAAGTGTATTTTTATGACTATTATATTTCTTTGTGTGGTAGCAAGGAAGGCCAGGATGCCAGAAGAGAAATGACTGAATTAGTGCAGACAGATTAGGTTTACGAGGAAAGAAAATATTTAGGATATAATCCAAAACTTATTGAAGTCATGGAAAGACTCCTACTGATTTCAATGGCCTTTGGATGAAGTTCTTGGTTCTTGATCCTGCATTTCCTACACACAAATTCCACTGAAATCAACAGGAGGTTTGGGTGCCGCCGAATGCAGGATGGGCCTTTAGACAACTACAGTCATTGTCATAACACCTTAATTTAACTGACATGGTAGTATCAGTAATTAAAACACAACTTTATTTTGTGTATCACTTTTCCTACAACACTTATGAAATGCTTTGGACAGCTCAATAATACAAGCACACAACAGCACAAAGAAAAGTTATAATTTTTTCATATCTCATCATCACAAACACAAAGCTGAACATTTTGATATGCAATATCCACAAAGGTGCTGGAAAGATTTGAGAGTCTGGACAAACTCTTCAGAATACTGCATGGCTACACAGTCCTTAATTTTTGAATCGTGTCCAGAGACGTATGGAGAGATTGTTAAGTCATTGTCTGGAATTGCTAAGGACAAAGCATCCTGAAAGCTTTCTCAACAACGCAGGTGAAGTGAAGGGAAATCTAACTTCTTTAAAAGAGTTGCTCCTACAGTTGTATTGTCATAGTGGATTTGAGGGGAAGTGGAAAACAAGGATCTGAACGGCAATATGACTAGATGAAAATGTCCATCAACAGGAAAGATGGTAAAGAGTGAGGGTCCGAGCCACCGCTGTTATCCAGCTTTACGCCATGTATGTCCGTAGGAGTTACACCAGTGTAATGGTATGTCTACACTATGAAATTAGGTCGAATTTATAGAAGTCAATTTTTTATAAATTGATTTTATACAGTCGATTGTGTCCCCCCCCACTTAAGACCATTAACTTGGCGGAGTGCGTCCACAGTACTGAGGCTAGCGTCTACTTCTGGAGCATTGCACTGTGGGTAGCTATCCCATAGTTCCCGCAGTCTCCGCCGCCCATTGGAATTCTGGGTTGAGATCCCAATGCCTGATGGGTCAAAAACAGTGTTGCGGGTGGCTCTGGGTACATGTCGTCAGCCCCCCCCCCCCCCGTGAAAGCAACAGCAGACAATCGTTTTGAGCCTTTTTTCCTGGGTTACCCGTGCAGACGCCGTACCACGGCAATCTTGGAGCCCGCTCAGCTCACCGTACGTCTCCTGGGTGCTGGCAGACGTGGTACTGCATTGCTACACAGCAGCAGCTCATTGCCTTTTGGCAGCAGATGGTGCATTACGATTGGTAGCCATCGTCGTCGTCTCCTGGACGCTCTTTTAGCCGACCTCGGTGAGGTCTGTCAGGGGCGCCTGGACATAAATAGGAGTGACTCCAGGTCATTCTCTTTTTAAGTTTCGTCTCCTGAAGATTATGACTGCAGGCAGGACTGACTGCACTGTCTTCTGGCGAGCAGCTAGGAGACGACGATGGCTAGCAATCGTACTGCACCGTCTGCTGCCAGCCTAAGATGTATAAGAGAGATGGAGTGGATCAAAACAAGAAAGAGACCAGATTTGTTTTGTATTCATTTGCTCCCCCCTTCCTCCCTCCATGAAATCAACAGCCGACAATCGTTTCGGAGAGGTCTGTCAGGGGCACCTTGAAAAGTTTAATGGCGATTCAGTCCTGCCTGGAATAGTGGCGGGAGGGATAGCTCATTGTTTTGAGCACTGGCCTGCTAAACCCAGGGTTTTGAGTTCAATCCTTGAGGGGGCCATTCTGTGTGATAGTTGTGTGTGTTTCTCCTTGATGCAAACCCACCCCCTTTGTTGATTTTAATTCCCTGTAAGCCAACCCTGTAAGCCATGTCGTCAGTCGACCCTCCCTCGGCACTGCTGCGGGTCCCTGTTATAGCCTCTGTCCTTCATGCCCTTGGAGATTTTTTCAAATGTTTGGGCAATTCATCTTTTGGAACAGAGTTCTGATAGCATGGATTCATCTCCCCATACAGCGATCAGATCCCGTACCTCCCGTTCGGTCCATGCAGGAGCTCTTTTGCGATTCTGGGACTGCATCATGGTCACCTCTGCTGATGAAATCTGCACTCACCGGCAGATTGCCACGCTGGCCAAACAGGAAATGAGATTCAAAAGTTTGCAGGCCTTTCCCTGTCTACCTGGCCAGTGCATCTGAGTTGAGAGCGCTGTCCAGAGCGGTCACAATGGAGCCCTCTGGGATAGCTCCCGGAGGCCAATACCGTCGAATTGCGACCACACTACCCCAAATTCGACCCGGCAAGGCCGATTTCAGCACTAATCCCCTCGTTGGGGGAGGAGTACAGAAAACGATTTTAAGAGCCCTTTAAGTCGAAAAAAACGGCTTCGTCGTGTGGACGGGTGCAGGGTTAAATCGATGTAACGCTGCTAAATTCGACCTAAACTCGTAGTGTAGACCAGGGCTAAGACTAGGGGAAGGCAGTGGAGAATCAGGTCACAACCTGTTTGTCTAAAGGAAGAAATGATTGGAAGAGAATCTCATTTCTCACATTTGCTCAAAGTTCTCCTGTCAGGATATAGGATGCTTTCAGGTGCTGGCACTGATTAGTTTAATACAGACCTACAGGAGCATGTGTGGGGACAAGTGGCACGGGTGCAGAATAAGAAATCTGACAATCTAACATCTTGTAGAAGATTATAGCAGGAGAATAAATCAGACAAATTTCTTTATTCTTTTGTCCAAAGGAAGTTAACAACAACAAAGATATTAAATACTGCACTTAATCCAGGGTGGAAGTTCCCAAACTCTTTAATAGGAAGAAGCCCAACTGGTGATGATCAACTTCAAATGTCACGAAAAATCATGGATATGTTAAGAATTGGAGGAAACTGTTGAGACAAATGAATATGCTAGAATGGTGGCTCAACAAGAGTGACAGGTAATGTGTGCTTTTATTTTTTAATTAAAATCTCTCCGGCACAGCTTAAATGGCACAGCATCTTAGCTCACCTGATAATTTCCCTCTATGATTGTGCTTCAACAAGGTAGTTCTTAAATTTGTTGAATCAGGAAGTTCCAGCATATTCCTAAAATGCTACTGCACTCTGCTGGAAGTAAACTATGCAAATACAGTTGGGTCATCAAACATATGTTTCTTCTGAATTGTTTAATAACAGTTCATCCATTTGATCCTCTGATCAGCAGAGACTACTAGATGGCTTTTAGCACATATCCTTCAAACTTGGAACAACTTTGCTGATTTGGCTGTACTCACTTTTGTTTGTTTTCATATACAGTCTGAGCATTCAACCTTATTCTTGTTACACTTCTTTCCTAAATGTGCTTCTTTTTATGTATAATAATAAAATAAAATAATAATAAATAAATACTAATACAGTAATAATAAACAGCTATACTGTGCTAAATATATCAGCATCCTCTCAACTAATAGAATTAACTAGTTAAATACATCTGATTTCACTGTATGTTAAAACTGATATTATATCTTGTAATTAGAACCCCAACAAAAACAAAACAAACAAACAATAATAAAAAAATAGTAAAGTATATCTAGTTTAGATTTGTAAGTACTTCAAACTGTTATATGATAATGAATTGAGTATTAGAGATAAGATAAAATAGATGAGATGAAAATAGAAATGTTTATATGTTGAATGTAACACAAGAATATTGATAATGCATTTTGTAATGGCAAATTATGTTTGTGAGAAGTTATTTATGAGCCCCAAAAATATACCATCTCTGGGAGGCATGAATTAGCAGTATCTGGGGTGGGATGGATATGTATGAACTCCAATACAACTTACAACTGTGATGGATGCTGTATAAAAGCCCACATTGATAGCGTGAGACAATAAAATTATCCCAAACCAATTCTTCACCTTTGTGATAGAATTTTAACCTGAGGTTTCCAGAAGCCCTGGAAAGACCAACTAGCCCCCCCCCCCCCCAACAACCCAATGCTTTGCATTACAAAACTGCTGCTTCTGAGTGGGGCTGAATTGCTCAGGAGATTAGTAATGGGATATAGCGCCTTTCACTGCTGTCTAGGTTACCAGTCCAAATGCAGCCCGCTGTCGTACTGACTAAAATTGTTATCTTATAGCCTATGAGAAATTAGTTTGATGGTCTCATCCAGTTCCCAGTAGACCAAGGTCTAAATCACAAAAAACAATTACAAGTGACAGTCTTCTTGTAGAACTCAGAGAGGCCAGAGACTGCATGGGCAAAAGGCACACCCCCAACCCCAGAGTAACCTCCTGCCAAATTTTAAGTCCTTGCTCAAAAGCATGGAGGAGCTACAGCTTCTCAGTGAAATGATTCCCAGAAATTTATTTTTTAACATGGGCAAAATGTATCTTTCCCTAAGCTCATTGTGAGAAATGGCTGCGCCATTTTAGTTGAAACTTAAATCTGCCCATAGCAGACATCCAGCATAGAAAATCTTAGTTTGCACAATTAAAGTTTGGCAAAGTTCTAAGCAACTGAAAACAGGGTCTTATAATGGGAAGTGTTGGGCAACCTTAAAGATAGGAGCTGCCACCTGAGTCACCTATAAAGATTCAGCAATATACTTTAGAATTCTAACATTAGCGACATGTCAGGCAGTTTGGATACAATTAAAAAAAAAATAACCCAGAGCTGAGCCTCCACCCTGAGCTCTTACAGAACCTTCCCCAAGAATCTGAGAAAGTTCAGCTTGGACCAGGAATATCATATAACAGTGAGAAAAGCTATTCCCATGGACTTACTAGAACAAGCAGACAAAGAAAGTACCAGAAATCTCTTAAGGCTTTTCCATAAGGAGAAGATAAGAACTCAACTCCCCTGGCTCCTAGGCCTGTGAGCTCTAACTAGGGACTACCCCACAGGTACTGGACCTATTAACAGATCTCCCACTCTTCATCCTTCCTGATAAATCCATCTTAAAGGTGTACGTGGCTGTCATGCTAAGGGAGCTGGAGGCCCGTATGTGTTAGACAGAGTCTTTGAGGAGGGTAAAAGGCAATGGAATTGCTAGGAAGGAGAGAGCCAAAAGACTGTGGGCATATGTCTAAAAAGAAGGAAATGAGAGCCCAGATTGCAGCTGTGGGTCATTTTAAAGATTTGGTTTGTGTAACATGGCTTGCCCCTCAAGGGCTACCATCCTGGGGTGAGCCAACACTGATTATTAAGGAGGCACACCTGAACAGAGATCACATGGTTCCCCTATAAAGACCAGGAACTGGAGGAGTGGGATGAAGGAACGTTCAGTGAGATCAGAGGCTGTTAGGAGTGAATAGCCTCCAGCAGAGAGTTCTGGGCCTTGGGATTGAGACTACAGGCAGGAAAGGCCTCGGCGAAGCCCCAATAAGAGGGTAAATACATGAACTTGAAGAGACTTGAAACAAAGCAGACTCCAGGGGTGTAAGATGGAAAAGACTCCAGCCAGGCAGAGCCTGGCAGTGGTCTGCCAAAGCAGGAAAAGCCTCAGGCAGGAAAAGACCTAGGAGTGGGAAGAGAAACTTTAGTTTGTTTCGACTTTTGTTGGATTTAGGATTTGCACTTTTATTCTGCGTTTATTTTATGTTAATAAACCCAGACCCCAAGGAGGGGTATTTTTGACCAGAAAAAGCCTATGGGTGAAGTTTGCAGAGTAGTCCAAGTGGATAAACTAAGGCAAGGGGCACTAGAGGGTCAATCTTGAGGTCACTAGAGGGTGCCACTCTATGACAGTTTGGAAAAAAATCAATTCACCCATTTTTACTTAAATGTCTTTAATTCTTGCAAGGGAAACATGGAATCCTGAATTGAGGTCTGAAGCAGATAAGTAGATGAGGTTCTTAGAACTAGGATTGGAGATGCGTTCAAACCACAAAATTTGAGTATGATTTGGGACACCAACATTCACAAAATTCTGATCCAAACTTCAAACAACCCAACATTAATGGGTGTTTGGATCAGGCTCATCTATAGAATTGACAATTTTTTAGGTTATGTTTTCCACATGCAAACAGCAAAACAAATACGGTGAGTTTGATTCTCTTTTCTTACTTTTACACAAGTGTATGTCCATTGACTTCAACGGAGATACTCCGATTTACAACAATAAATGAGAGGAGAATCAAGCCCTGTCAATCTATATGAATGTTATATCATATATCATATTAGAGAGGGAGAGGGAGCACAGTGTGCGTTACTCATTCTTTAAGAGCCGTCACAACAGAACCCCCTTACAATTATAGGTGCAGTACAAAGAAAGAAGAGCCCGTCTCCTCTTACATTTACATCACTACAGCCATAGTTATCTTAAAATGTAGTTATAGATGAGTGTGTGCACACACATTTACACAAATACATATATACACAAATGCATGCAAATAACTGGGTGTAGAGTGGGTACACAAACACACACATGGTTTATTTTTATTTATATTTAATGCTTCTCAATACTCTATTAGTAGCAGAGAGCTTCCTTTAAAGATAAGCAACATTGTTTTTCTCTTAGCACGGACTACTTTGTCATCTTACAGTTAAACAGATGTGTTCTGTCCATTAGAGGCAGATCAGTGTTTTGTTTTTTCAGTGGATTTTCTATATTTTGGTGTTACAATTTAGACAATATTTGACCTAGGGCAAATGTGTCAATATTAACTGGAGGAAACCACAGCAGTCCCAGAAGAAGTGATGTTACAATGTCAGTGTCCAAAGACACAATCATCTAGACCAGCTGGGATATATAATTTTTAATAGGATCTTTGGGTTAATAAGATCTTCCCTTGTTAATGAAGAATAAAGGCAGGGGCTAAATCACATTAAGTGCTTCTAAAGAATTTAACAGACAATTTAGCAAAATGAGATTTTCACAATCAGAAATATAGCTCCAATCAGAAAATTTTTACATGCTCTACTATAAAACTATACATAAATCATCTAATGCATGGTAATAAGGCTTATACTGTAGAGTATGTTCTACCAAAGATGACTTTGTAAGTGTCATTATATTACTTACTATAAGTAGGGGCTCCCCCAAGATCTCTTCAACTTGGTTCCCCAAGAATTCAGTATAAATCTAATCTTGTCACCCAGGTTCCTTTATCTGGCACGTAGCAAAGCTATGTTGAGTTGATCAGATTCAAGTGTCGGGGGAGGATATAGGGTGTACCACACATCCACAGTTACACAGCAAACCTCTTCTTTTAAGTACATTTACACATTACCTTGCATTTGCTATACATTGCATTTAACATTTTGGATTGGTTTGGTCACTTTGTAGGAACCAACCCCTGTACAGCATGCTCAGTCCATGCACTGTCCACATAGAATTTACTCTTTACCTCATCTTACGTTCCAGGCTTATTTTATCCATTGTTATCTTGTCCATTGTAAATGGTTCCCTGGGTGATCCCCCTTATTTTAGCTAGTACAGACATTCTTGTTTCCAGCCTGCTGATCCATTTACTTCCTAATCCTCCCAAGAAATGAGGCCTCACCCACGTCCGGTTACTCATGTCAAGCCAGGCCTACACTATATTCCCTAGAATTATTGTATTAAAAGTATTAACACGGATCCCTGAGATTAGGACAAAATACTGGAGGGTGGAACTACTCAAATGAGTAATGTTACCCACATATATAACTTCATCACAATTGGACACATAGACCCCAATCCTGCAATAATTTATACATGTGTTGAACTTGAAACTAGTAAGTAATCCTGGGGACTACTTCTGTGATTAAAATGAAGAGTATGCATAACTCTGTGCAGGATCAGAAGCAGAGTGTGCATTTATACAGGGTGGGCTTAATTTTCTCTGTTATAGCAGTCTATAGAGGGAGTAACTCCACTGAAGTTGCACAGTTTTCCATTTGAGCTTTGATCCCTCCATATTTTGTTGTGAATGAAGATAGGTGATCAGAAAGGAAATGTATGTAAAAACACAGATTCAAAAAAGTACATCAACAATGAACTAATATTGGGGGAAAACTGAATATCCTGAAGACAGATGCCACCGAAAAAGCCCGTAGGTATACAAAACAGATGTTTTATGAAAAAGGAAATAAATGTGATAAGCTCTTGGCTCAAAAACTTAAAGGGATCCAAGAGCAACATATTATTCCACCAATTAAAGACAATCAGCAAAAGATAGTTACACACCCTAATGAAATATGTGCTACCGTTGCTGCTGCTTATAAAAACCTCTGTTTCTCAGATATTCCAAATTCTGAAGTTATTCAAAAATATCTGGAAGTAGCAGGCTTACCGAAGATCCACAAAATTGATAAAGAAATGTTAGATAAAAAAATAACAGAAGAAGTCGTCTTAGAGACAATAGCAAGTATGAAAAGTGGTAAAGCTCCAGGAACTGATGGCTTTCCAGCTGAATTTTACAAAGTATTTAAGGAGATATTAATGGGTCCCTTGAGTGTACCTTCAATGGCATTCTGTTAGGGTAGGAACTTCCACAAGCTATGATAGACGCTATTATTGTTGTTCTCCCTAAAGTTGGAAAAGACAGTACTTTTATACAGCTCTTATAGGCCCCTATCACTGTTGAATCATGACAAAGATGTTAGTAAACAATACTAGCTAGCTGATTTGGTGCACACTTTCAGTTCACATACAACCAGATCAAACTGGATTCATTAAGGACACACAAATGTCAGACACTATTCGAAGAGTACTTGGAATCATCCATAATGCCTTATAAAAAAAAAAAAAAGGTAAATTTCTTTTATCATCACTTTACTTAGAGAAAACTTCTGATAAACTAGAGTAGAACTTTCTTCTTCAAATCCCATCCCACATGGACATTGGCCCCCAGATCCTTAAATGGATCCCAGCTCTTTATATCAGCCCAAAATGAGCTGTGCAACTTAATAGGGTTGAATCTCCCATGTTTGAATTACACAGAGGGATGAAGGAGGCATTTCCATTGTGTCCTTTGCTTTTTTCATTGGCCATGGAGCCTTTTGCACAGAAGATAAGGAACAGTGACTGTCATGGGAATAAAACTTGCAAGAACACATAAGAACATAGCTTTCTATGCAGAGAATGTAATATTATTTTTATCTAAACCAAATATTGTCCTAAAATTTGAATCTAAAGAAATTCATGACTTCGAGAAAGCATCTGGATTTAAAGCAATGTTTGCCAAATCTGAAATGCTAACTATAAATTAGCTAGACTCTGAAATATCATTCCTATAGAAGACAGGCGGGTACAAATGAGTAACAAATTCTATAAAATATTTGGAAATTCAAATCTCAAACAACGTAGAAGAGCTCTGTGATTTAAATATCAAACCACTATTTCATCAAATGAAAAAAAAATCTGGAATGCTAAGACAAGTATGCAATTTCCTGGTTGGGAAGAACAGTCACAGTCAAAATGAATATTTGGCCAAGGAAATCTTTCTTGTTTCAAAATCTCCTTGTAATTATCCCAAATAAAATCCTTGCAGGAATACAGAAGATGTTAGAATTTATATGGAATAAGAAAAGAGCAATAGTGAGTGCATATACTTTGTACAGACCCATTTAACAGGGTGATCTAGCTGTTCCAAATATTTGATGGTACTAACAAGCCAGCTAGCTCAAAGCACTAGTGAATTGGGAGCCAAACACTGGGTATTTATTGAACAAGAAAATTGTGGCAGCGTAAATATTGATAGGCTATCTTGGATTCATTAAAAAAAAAATCACATTCTTCAGAAATTTATACACATGCTTTAGCAAAGCCTACCCTAGGGGTCTGGGATAAAACTAGAGATAACGTAAGTTCCTTTCCCTTGCCAATGACACCCTTTGCAAATAATCAAAATCTTAACCCAAACTGTGAACCAGAGAGCTTTAAGACTGGGAAAGCCATCAAATAAATATGGTTGGACAGCTATTCAGCAAAGAAACTTTTCTAACTTATTTAGAGATCAAAACTAACTTTAACTGGCCCACTCTCCCATGGTACCAGTACTTTCAAGTTAGGCATTATATTTCTCAACTTTCTAGAACAGCTAACTTCAATAGAATGGCTTCTGGTCAATTAGGAAACAAAAAAATTATGGCTAATTTATATCAATGTTTGCAAACAATTTTCCTAACAAAATAATGTCATTATATGTAGGGTGGCCAACTTCCTAATTTGTGAAAATTGGACACTGAGTGCCGGAACCTCCCTCTCCCTCTGCCCCGTCTCTTCCTCCTGAGGCCCCGCACCTGATCCACTTCTTCTCTTGAGGTCCTGCCCACCGCCCCCCCCCCCATTGCTCACTGCTCTCCTCCACCTCACTCCCCCACCAGCTGAGAAGGGCTCTAGGGGTGGAAGGGTGACTGGGGAAGGACGTTTGAGGGAGAGCTGCTCTCCAAGGGTGCAAATGGGGTGACTGGGACAGGATGGGGGAAGGAGAGCCGTGCTCCGGGGGTGAAGTGGTGACTGGGGCAGGACGGGGGGGCAGCACCCCCAGGGCTGGGCACAAATGTAGGGGCTTTTTTGGTTACATAACTGCACTCAAAAACAAAACATTGTAAAACTTTAGAGCCTACAAGTCCACACAATCCTACTACTTGTTCAGCCAATCGCTAAGACAAACAAGTTTGTTTACATTTATGGGAGATAATGCTGCCTTCTTCTTATTTACAATGTTACCAGAAAGTGAGAACAGGTGTTTGCATGGCACTTTTGTAGCTGGCATTGCAAGGTATTTATGTGCCAGATATGCTAAACATTCGTATGCTCCTTCATGCTTTGGCCACCATTCCAGTTGCACTTTCACAATAAAGAGATTGCACTACAGTACTTGTATGAGATGAATTGAAAAATACTATTTTTTAAAATCTTTTTTACAGTGCAAATATTTGTAACGAAAATAATAATATAATGTGAGCACTGTACACTTTGTATTCTGTTTTGTAATTGAAATCAATATATTTGAAAATGTAGAAAAACATCCAAAATATTTATAATAAACTTAAACTGGTATTTTATTATTGTTTAATAGTGAAATTAAAACTGTGATTAATTGCAATTATTTTTTTAAATCTTGTGATTAATCACAATTAATTTTTTTAAAAAGTTTGACAGCCCTAGTTATTTTATCTCTGTATTTCTCACTAGTGCAAATGCTGCTGGAATACTGTGTTCAGTTCTGGCACCCACAATTAAAAAGGATGTTGACAAATTGGAGAGGGTTCAGAGAAGAGACACAACAATAATTAAAGAATTAGAAAACATACCTTACAGTGATAGACTCAAAGAACTCAACCTATTTATCTTAACAAAGAGAGGATTAAGGGGTGACTTGATCATAGTCTATAAGTCCCTACATGGGGAACAAATATTTAATAATGGGGCTCTTCAATCTAGCAGAGAAAGGTATAACACGATCCAATGGCTGAAAGTTGAAGCTAGATGCATTCACACTGGAAATAAGGCATATATTGTTAATAGTGAGGGTAATTAACCATTGGATTTACCAAAGGTCATTGTGGAGTCTCCATCATTGGCAATTTTAAAATCAAGACTGGATGTATTCCTAAAATATATGCTTTAAGAAAGGGGTCCCCAATGTGGTGCCTGCGGGTGCCATGGTGCCCACTGGGGCATTCATGTGTGCCCGCCTACTGGCTGCCGGACAAGCAGCCGCTGAAATGCCGCCGAGAAGCGGCAACGTCAAGAAGCACTACCGCCGAAATGACGCCGAATTTCGGCGGCATTTCGGCAGCAACACCTCTTGATGACGCTGCTTCATGGCGGCATTTCGGCGGTGATGCCTCTTGACATTGCCGCTTCACGGCGGCATTTTGGCGGCTGCTTGTCCAGCGGCCACGGTCCTCGGCGGCTAGTCGTCCGGCGCCCGCCCCACGGAAAAGGTTGGGGACCACTGCTTTAGGAATTATTTTGGGGAATATCTATGACCTGTGTTATACAGCAGGTCAGACTAGATGGTAACAATGATCCTTTCTGGCCTTGGAATTTATCAGTCTATGAATTCATACTGGAATCTCTTGTGCGATTTTAATTGCACGCCTCCTGAAATGCAGTTGGTTCTTTAATTCCACATGGAAGTTTTAACTTGGCAACTTCAAATATTCATGACTTTAAAACTAAGGAATTAAGGTCCTGATACTGCTACCACTTAACTCATTGGAGTAAACTTAAGGATGTGATTAAGCATTTGCAGGATCAGCGTCTTCATTTCTGCAGTCAGAACATGCATTCTTAACTAAGGGGTCAAATCCTATCAGTTTACTTAAAACACTTTCCCCATAGGTCCCACTCATAAATTTTGTACACTGAGATCTTGAAAATGGCTGAAGAACTGGTGACTGAAACTTAGAAAATGCTGAATCAATTTTCTTTGAATTTGGCTTGATTTTAAAGTCTCTATACTACTTTCAAAGCAAGGGAAGTCAGAAGTTTTTGTGTCTGATTCTATACCACTTTGCACCGTATGCAGTCATTTACACCTATGCAAAGTGAGTGCAAAACATTACCAAAATCGAAGTGGTTGCATTTTATCATTCACTTTACACAGGTGTTAATACCTACACAAATGAATAGCGGTGGAGAATCAAGCCCACCAGCTTCAGCCATTTTTGTGTTTTCACACACAAATTTTATGATCAGAACATAACAGGAGTCTTTTAAGTTTACAATATAGTGTGATTTTCAAAGGCCCAGAAACAGTTGCTGAAACAGATCTTGCTCAAACTTTCAAAATAACTCTTAGGCTGAGACCAAGCACGGGCAACTTCTGCCCTAGTCATAGGTGCAACCTGTTCAAACTATAACGACCCTGTGATTAAAGGAAATCAAAGAGCACACATTTAAAGAAGAAGGTTCAGTGACATAAGCCATGGTGGAAGACTGCAGGTGCCCAACCACCTATGTTTTTTGTTTTTTTTATAGGAGGGGTGTTCTTAAATATTTTTTCTTTTGTAACTTGAGATCATGGTATAGAAGACACTGAAAACTACTGCACTAGCTCAATGGATCTCTCCCCAAAGAAAGGAACATTTAATGGCTGAATCCTCAGAGATAGGCCACCCATCCCGGTGAGACTGCAGCACAGATAGTCTTCAGCAGAACTTGCCCCCAAGGAAGACTTTAGTTCCCATCATACATAATCTGATTTTGATAGATCCAGTAGCAGCACTGCACTGGATTAACACTAGACTGACTCATCATGTCAATACAGAACTACTAAAGCTATTTAAGTGGTAGTGGGGGGGAAGGAACGATGGATTTTTTTCTGAAATTTTAAATAGGTAGAACCAAATCCCCCATTAAAAAAAAAAATCACACTTGGCAAAGTTATTTTGCCCTTGAAAGGAAACTATACAATTTATTGTTTATGTCGCACCCTTCATGCAGTTTCCAGTGAAAGTCCATTGCAGATACAGTTAAGAAGAGGAGTGTTTTAATAAAAGATATGGAGACTGTAAATGAGTCAATGGTTCAGAGGGAAGAAGGAAGGTAAGAGATTTTCAGATAGCTGCAGCAGCCTAAGTGAAGGAACAACACCTTCAAGCTATGAAAAGGAGGCCAGGTCTAGAAGAAAAGTGTGAGCAAGTAATGCAGTGAGGGGATGTGGGGCAAGAATATGGGGCGAAACAAGTACATATTGAATTTTGAACCGGATTTGATATGTTTAAGACTGAGTTGTGGTTTTATTAAAAAAGTTACCATTTAAACTATGGTGATATACCATGAATATTTTGTTTCTACCGGCTATTAGATTCAATGTATATAGATTCTTTTGTGCATTCAATACAGTGTACATATATATCATATCATATATACACAGATCTATTTAGAGCTGATCGTATATACATATGTATCTCATAAGACAAAATGCATCAGATAAACTTGAATGTATTATATGAATATTGGCATGTACCTTTTTAAAAAAAAAAAAGTTTTATACCAGTTCTCTGTTCCTTTAATCTTGTATGCTTCATCATTTGGGCCCTCCATCCACCTAATGGACTTCAGTGAGGCTTAGGATGACCAGATGTCCCGATTTTATAGGGACAGTCCTGATTTTTGGGTCTTTTTCTTATGTAGGCTCCTATTACCTCCCACCTCCTGGTCCCGATTTTTCACATTTTCTGTCTGGTCGTCCTAGTGAGGCTCTACACAGGTGCCACAGGATTTCTTGCAAGATCAGGGATTTAATCTATACTAGCCTTAACCCATTAATCAGACATTCTAGTAAAGCAGTTATATATATATTTTCTATAAGCTGCATCCTGTAGAGGGCAATATGATGTCTCCCTCACGCATTTAATAATTTTAATTAATGGAGATATCCTATCTCCTAGAACTGGAAGGGACCTTGAAAGGTCATTGAGTCCAGCCCCCTGCCTTCACTAGCAGGACCAAGTACCAATTTTGCCCCAGATCCCTCAGTGGCCCCCTCAAGGATTGAACTCACAACCCTGGGTTTAGCAGGCCAATGCTCAAACCACTGAGCTATCCCCGCCCCCAATTAATTAGTATTACATGCATACTAATGTAACACACTGTTACAATTGATCATACAGAGATACTTGACTTCTGAGGTATTAAGAAAAGAGGCAGGTCCAAAACTATAAAGACAGAATTATGCAAACCATTATTTTGTAAATCTAAAGGGTATTAATTAGGATTTTTTTTTTTATTACAGAGAAGCAGCAATGGCCCAGTGAACCAACCAAGTGAGCTGGGAATACCCTAGTTCTGCCACTAATTTGCTTTCTCTGGCCTCCTGAAACAAACTCACTGTTCTCATTGACCACACTGTGTAAATAGTGATAATGATACTTACCTCTCTCAGTTGGGTGTTGTAAGTATTGATTAATGTACATACAATGTTTTGGAAATGTAAAGTATTAGATGAGTGCTAAGCATCATTATCATTGGGAAGGTAAGTATATTATTTTAAATTAACTCAGCATTTTACATACAGTACATTGGTCAACACTCAAAAGTTTGTTTGCTTTTTTGGGGGGCGGGGGGGTGAAACAGATTTTTCCCTCTCCCCACTCCCACTAATTCCACCTCACTAACAAGTAAGTTGTAAAGTAATTTTAAAAGAAATCTAACAGGTTTCCTGGGGTGGGGTGGTGATATTCCAGAGAGAAAACTCTTGCACCATAAGAAAGATCCCCCATAAAACAGTTTCTGCACATAGAGACCTTGAAAAAGAAAAGGAAGCAGAAGAACAGTAAAGGCAATGACACTTCTGATATATTTTAAAATGTGCTTAAAATGACTTTGAATGGTGACACTGTCCAATAAACAAGGATCCCTTTAAAAAACAACAACAACCCTCAGCTGTTAGTGAAAGCCTGTAACAACTGAGAAATAATTTTTGTATTTACATCAGTCATTTTTTCCCAATTGTTAAAAAGTTCGAATTTACTTGTCCCTAAATTTTTTTGCTCTGATGGGTACTTAGCTGATTTATCACATCAAACAAATAGAGTCATTAGTGTACTCAAAAGAAAACAAAAATCAATCTTGCCATCTGGTCATAATTTAGTGATTGAGGATTTAATTGTTAAGGAGTCATTCTTTATTTTTTACATTTATATAAGTTTGCTAGCACAAATGGAAGAAAATTAAAGCACTGTAATGTAGGGCCAAATTGTCTGCAGGGGTAAATTGGTACAGTTCTACTGAAGTCAACAGAACTGCGTCAATTTACACCAGTAGAGAATTTGGCCCATAACGTGTCAAGCACTAGAGTTTTGTTTGAGGATTTCATGATACTCAGAAAGAATACAGCTGTGAATCTAGCAAGAAGCAATTAGGATTACAGTTTCAAGTGTTGTCTAAAGGTTCACTCCTGTTAATTCTGTTTAAGTCAATCGGATTCATATGGATCAAGAAATCCACAATGCTTTGAAAGCTTTCCTGGCAATCATTTATTTTGTCTATGATGAAAACAGGCTCTGGCTACTGTCTTCTTTTAGTACAGGAAAAGCAGGCACTTACAGAACCATTGCCATGCTCTGGCAAAGTGTTTTATTCATATCCCATTAAACTATTATGCACTTTTTTTCGTTTCCATTTAGCATCCTTGCTGTTTGGAAAGGTGTTTCACTAAACAGATACCATTCACGCTTCAACTCATCTTATTCTTCCATTTACGAGCCTAATTCATTCAGTAATGCCACAACCCCAGTGTTTCTGATATCACAATTCAGAAACACCGCTGAAGTTTCTTTAATCTCACAAATTCTAAGCCAGTGGTGTAATGGAATGACTCAGGCAGGAGAAACAGGTTGATTGCAATGGGAAAAGCTTCTGTTTCTGTGCATACAAATATCAGCATTAAGGGCAAGGAAATATATAAGAATTACAAGATTAATGAGACATTAAGAGATGATTCGAGCAGTTTTTCTAGAAGTGCCCTGTACATAGCAATTGAAACTACATCACCCATACACATAAATATGAGCAACCTCTCCTACCTTTTTAAAAGCTGAAAACAGCAATCATTGATTTGGTACAAAGCACTTCCTGGGATTAATAACCAACTGAAAATCCAAGCTAGTTATTCAGGGCCCAATCTGCCAAATTTTACTCAGGTAAGTAGTTCCACTGATTTAAAGGATTGCAATATGTGGCCTTACTCGGGGAAGGTTTTGTGCAAAGGCAGTTGTTATATGACAGTTGAATGAGGTTTTGTGAATGTGCATATTTCTAAGGCTTACTCAAATGTGACAATGATCGTTTAATTCTACAGTTATTATTGCTAATCATTTATATTGGGCCATAAATAGTAGGTGACTTGAAAACAGATAACAGGTCCCTGCCCTGAAAGGTTTAAAACCGAAAGGCGCGAAAGACAACAGAAATAAGAAGACAGACAATTTACAGAGAACACAAAGTGTCCATTAGAGCCAAACACATCTTGGAAAAGGGATTTTATTTGAGTGTGTGGAGACAAAGGAAGATGTAGGAATCTTGGGGTATGTCTACACTACAGCCACTTCAGAATCACAACTGCAGCTACGTTGCTGTAGCACTGTAGTGTAGACCTTTCCTATATTGATGGAAGGGTTTTTTGGGGGGCTGTCAAGCGATTAAAAAAATTAATCGCATGATTAATCATGCTGTTAACAATAATAGAATACCATTTATTTAAATATTTTTGGATGTTTTCTACATTTTTAAATATATTGATTTCAGTTACAAGACAGAATACAAAGTGTACATTGCTCACTATGTTTATTTTTTATTACAAATATTTGCACTGTAAAAAACAAAAGAAACAGTATATTTCAATTTGCCTAATACAAGTACTGTAGTGCAATCTCTTTATCATGAAAGTTGAACTTACAAATGTAGATTTATGTACAAAAAATAACTGCATTCAAAAATAAAACAATATAAAACTGTAGAGCCTACAAGTCCACTCAGTCCTACTTCTTGTTCAGCCAGTCACTCAGACAAACAATTTGTTGACATTTGCAGGAGATAATGCTGCCCACTTCTTATTTACAATGTCACCTGAAAGTGAGAACAGGCGTTTGCATGGCACTGTTGTAATCGAGATCACAAGATATTTACGTGCCAGATGCGCTAAAGATTCATATGTCCCTTCATGCTTCAACCACCATTCCAGAGGACATGCATCCATGTTGATGACAGGTTCTGCTCTATAACGATCCAAAGTAGTGCGGACTGATGTATGTTCATTTTCATCATCTGAGTCAGATGCTACCAGCAGAAGGTTGATTTTCTTTTTTTGTGGTACAGGTTCTGTAGTTTCCACATTAGAGTGCTGTTGCTCTTTTAAGACTTCTGAAAGAATGCTCCACACCTCATCCCTCTCAGATTTTGGAAGGCACTTCAGTTTCTTAAACCTTGGGTCTAGTGCTGTAACTATCTTTAGAAATTTCAAATTGGTACTGTGACGGGTTGGATCACAGAACCCTTGGGGCTGCCAACTGATGTGCCAAGACTACTTCTGCCCCTGCTTTCCTGCCCTGGCAGCTTAGGACTTCAGTGCCCTGCCTGGTTTGAGCCAGACCTGCTAGCCTGCTGCAAACCCAGACCCAGGGTCTGAACCACGTCCCCTAACAGCTGTAGGCTTAACTGAAACCAACTTACAGAAATGTTCCTGTCTTTAATACTCAGATGTCCAACTCCCAATGGGGTCCAAACCCCAAATAAATCCGTTTTACCCTGTATAAAGCTTATACAGGGTAAACTCATAAATTGTTCACCCTCTATAACACTGATAGAGAGATATGCACAGCTGTTTGCCCTCCCCCAGGTATTAATACATACTCTGAGTTAATTAATAAGTAAAAGATGATTTTATTAAATACAGAAAGTAGGATTTAAGTGGTTCCAAGTAGTGACAGACAGAACAAAGTGAATTACCAAGTAAAATAAAATAGAACACGCAAGTCTATGTCTAAGAAACTGAATACAAATAAAACCTCACCAGTTCCAGTAAGCTTCCTTTTAGAGACTAGTCTCCTGCTAGTCTGGGTCCAGCAATCACTCACACCCCCTGTAGTTACTGTCTTTTGTTCCAGTTTCTTTCAGGTATCTTTAGCCAGCTGAAGACAAAATTGAGGGGTCTCCCAGGGGTTTAAATAGATTTTCTCTTGCGAGTGGAGACCCCCTCTTCACTCTTATGCAAAGTCCAGCTCCAAGATGGCGTTTTGGAGTCACATGGGCAAGCCACATATCCATGCATGACTCAGTTTTTACCAGCCAAGCCACATTCCTGGGAAGGCGCAGATGTGGATTGGCATCTTCAAGTTCATTGTTGGCTTAAGTGGTTTTTGATTGGGCACTTAATTTGCACTTTTGTCAAGAACTCCCCCAAGGAGTTCAGTCACAAATGTAATTAATGCGGGGGTTCTCAAACTGTGGGGCAGGACCCCAAAATGGGTCGAGACCCGATTTTAATGGGGTCGCCAGGGCTAGTGTTAGACTTGCTGTGGTACAGGGCCAAAGCTGAAGCCTGAGCCCCACCATTCGCGGCCAAAACCAAAGCCGGAGAGCTTCAGTCCTGGGCTGTGGGACTCAGGCTTCGGCTTCAGCCCTGGGCAGTGGGATTCAGGTTACAGGCCCCCTGCGGGGAACTGAAGCCCTTTGGGCTTTGATTCCCCCCACCCCCGCAGAAAGGGAGGTGGGGCTTGAGCTTTGCCCCTCTCCCCCCCCCCCCCCCGTCTGAGGTGGTGGCGCTCAGGTGGGCTCAGGCTTTGGTCCCCCCTCCTGGGGTTGTGTAACAATTTTTGTGATCAGAAGGGTGTCACAGTGCAATGAAGTTTGAGAACTAAATTAACTGAATTAACACATTATTTTTTAACGAGCGTCGTCAGCATGGAAGCATGTCCACTGGAATGGTGGCCAAAGCATGAAGGGGCATACGAATGTTTAGCATATTCGGCATGTAAATACCTTGCAATGTCAGCTACAAAAGTGCCATGCGAATGCCTGTTCTCACTTTCAGGTGACGTTGTAAATAAGAAGCAGGCAGCATTATCTTAGCGATTGGCTGAACAAGAAGTCAGTCCGGAGGAGTCCACGCTGTGGGTTAGTATGCTGTTCAGAGGTATGTTGGAAATATGAATATTTCCAACATACCTCTGAACAGCATACTAACCCACAGAATCCCCCCTACCAGCACTACAAACAAAAGGATTCTGCGTGGACTCCTCCGGACGGTCGAAACAACAGACTGGATTTCTACATAGATTGCTTCCGTCAACGTGCAAAGGCTGAAATTGTGGATAAGCAACATCACTTGCCCCATAACCTCAGCCATGCTGAACACAACGCCATCTACAGCCTCAGAAACAACCCTGACATCATTATCAAAAAGGCTGACAAAGGAGGTGCTGTCGTCATCATGAATAAATTGGAATATGACCAAGAGGCTGCTAGACAGCTCTCTAACACCACATTCTACAGGCCATTATCCTCTGATCCCACTGAGGATTACCTAAAGAAACTACACCATCTGCTAAAAAAACTCCCTGACAAAGCACAGGAACAAATCTGTACAGACACATGCCTAGAACCCCGACCAGGGACATTCTATTTGCTACCCAAGATCCATAAACCTGGAAATCCTGGACGCCCCATCATCTCAGGCATTGGCACCCTAACATCAGGCTTGTCTGGTTATGTGGACTCTCTCCTCAGACCCTACGCTACCAGCACTCCTAGCTATCTTCGAGATACTACTGACTTCCTGAGGAAACTAGAATCCATCGGTGATCTTCCAGAAAACACCATCCTGGCCACTATGGACGTAGAAGCCCTCTACACCAATATTCCACACACAGATGGACTACAAGCTATCAGGAACAGTATCCCCGATAATGTCACAGCTAACCTGGTGGCTGAACTCTGTGACTTTGTCCTCACCCACAACTATTTCACATTTGGGGACAATATATACCTTCAAGTCAGCGGCACTGCTATGGGTACCCGCATGGCCCCACAGTATGCCAACATTTTTATGGCTGACTTAGAACAACGCTTCCTTAGCTCTCGTCCCCTAACGCCCCTACTCTACTTGCGCTACATTGATGACATCTTCATCATCTGGACCCATGGAAAAGAAGCCCTTGAGGAATTCCACCATGATTTCAATAATTTCCATCCCACCATCAACCTCAGCCTAGATCAATCCACACAAGCGGTCCATTTCCTGGACACTACTGTGCTAATAAGCGATGGTCACATAAATACCACCCTGTACCGGAAACCTACTGACCGCTACACTTACCTACATGCCTCCAGCTTCCATCCAGGACACACCACACGATCCATTGTCTACAGCCAAGCTCTAAGATATAACCGCATTTGCTCCAATCCCTCAGATAGAGACAAGCACCTACAAGATCTCTATCAAGCATTCTTAAAACTACAATACCCACCTGCTGAAGTGAAAAAACAGATTGACAGAGCCAGACGAGTACCCAGAAGTCACCTCCTACAAGACAGGGCCAACAAAGAAAATAACAGAACACCACTAGCTGTCACCTTCAGCCCCCAACTAAAACCTCTCCAGCGCATCATCAGAGATCTACAACCTATCCTGAAAGATGATCCTTTACTCTCACAGATCTTGGGAGACAGACCTGTCCTCGCTTACAGACAACCCCCCAACCTAAAGCAAATACTCACCAGCAACCACACATCACTGAACAAAAACACTGACCCAGGAACCTATCCTTGTAACAAAGCCCGATGCCAACTCTGTCCACATATCTATTCAAGTGACACCATCATAGGGCCTAATCACATCAGCCATACCATCTGTGGCTCGTTCACCTGCACATCTACCAATGTGATATATGCCATCATGTGCCAGCAATGCCCCTCTGCCATGTACATTGGCCAAACCGGACAGTCTCTACGCAAAAGAATTAATGGACACAAATCTGACATCAGGAATCATAATACTCAAAAACCAGTGGGAGAACACTTTAACCTGTCTGGCCATTCTTTGACAGACCTGCGGGTGGCTATCTTAAAACAGAAAAACTTCAAAAACAGACTCCAACGAGAGACTGCTGAGCTGGAATTGATATGCAAACTAGACACAATCAACTCAGGGCTAAATAGGGATTGGGAATGGCTGAGCCATTACAAACATTGAATCTATCTCCCCTTGTAAGTATTTTCACACTTGCTTCTTATCAAACTGTCTGTACTGAGCCATCTTGATTATCACTTCAAAAGTTTTTTTCCTCTTACTTAATTGGCCTCTCAGAGTTGGTAAGACAACTCCCACCTGTTCATGCTCTCTGTATGTGTGTGTATATATATCTCCTCAATATATGGTTCACTCTATATGCATCCGAAGAAGTGGGTTGTAGCCCACGAAAGCTTATGCTCTAATAAATTTGTTAGTCTCTAAGGTGCCACAAGTACTCCTGTAATTTTTTTTTAGTTAATTGCGTGAGTTAGCTGCGATTAATCAACAGCCCTAGTTTTTTCCATTGATGTAGGTAATCCATCTCTCTGAGAGGTGGTAGCTAGGTCGATGGAAGAATCCTTCCATTGACCCAGCCAGGTCTACACTGGAGGTTAAGTCGATCTAACTACACGGCTTAGGGTGCAAAAATTTTCACAGTCCTGAGCGATGTAACCAGGTTGTCCTACATTTTAGGTGCAGACCAGGCCTTGGCATATACAATTTGAAGAGTTTAACAAAAGGTTCAAAGGTACTATTATCTTCTGAATACTAAACAGGTTTCAGAGTAGCAGCCGTGTTAATCTGTATCCGCAAAAAGAACAGGAGTACTTGTGGCACCTTAGAGACTAACAAATTTATTAGAGCATAAGCTTTCATGGGCTACAACCCACTTCTTCGGATGCATATAGAGTGAAACATATATTGAGGAGATATATGTTTCACTCTATATGCATCCGAAGAAGTGGGTTGTAGCCCACGAAAGCTTATGCGCTAATAAATTTGTTAGTCTCTAAGGTGCCACAAGTACTCCTGTTCTTTTTGTGAATACTAAACATTACTGAAATAATCTTGAATTCTTTAGGAAAACAAATTATAGAATAGTTTTAGGCATGAAGCAATCCAGTTTTACAGAATTTCACCAGGGTTCTTCAGAACTTACACCAAAACCTTCCATAATTTAATACAAAGTGATATGTTTTCTATACAGTTTTAAGTCATACTATAGAACAAATATATCCCTGCTATAGAATTCTACAGTTTTGCTCAAAAATTCTACAAAAAGGTTATCATTCTCTAGGCAATTTTACAGGACTTTTCCATAAGTGTTTCTGTAAATTGTATTTTCTCCCTGCCCCATGACTGCATAATTTCCACTTACACAAGTCTGGCCAGTTTCAAAATATATAAGCCAAATTTTCTTAAGCACTGAGTGGAACTCTATGGCTTCCTGTTTAATACTGGAGGGTGTTAATGGCTGCCATTAGTCATAGACCTGGTTAAAGTCTATGGGTGTATTAAGCACCCTTCATTCAGGTTAAATAGAAGGAGCAATTAAATGCCCTTTTGTGTAGCAATAGCTGAAAAAATAGAAGCTACTACCCAAGGCACTGACTAGCATGGGTAGACCTGAACAGAAGCTAAAAGCCATGTTGGCAGAGGGGTTTCCCTGGAGACTGACTGCAAATGCAAGGTCTGGGGAATCGATTAGTTGTAGCTGTGTTTGTGAGAGGAAGAAAACCAAAACAAAACCAGCTAACAGCATGGCCCTGATTGGGAGTAGAGACAAGATCTTTGGGGCACAAGACTCACCGGAAAGACAGGTTTGGACACTGTGAACCAGGAAACTTCCTGCTGAGCTCAGGGAACTAGGACTTTGTGTACATTCTGTGTAAATAAACAGGACTGCACCAAAGACATACCTAACTTGTATCATCGTTTTCTGCTAATGGAAATAACTCGGTAAGGCCTAAAATATTGGCTAACTGCTTGAGCCAAAAATTATCGAATCTTAAAATCTCATAGAATTAAAGCCATAAATTGTGAGAGTTATAGATTCACTCAATGTTAGCATAAAACTGATATACTTTCTCACAGGCAGTCCATTGTACTCCACCACTGACCAGTGACAACAGTGATATCCCCAAGTCAGAACTTGCTGGGAAATGAGTGTGGAAATGGAGAGTTAGTAATTTTAGGGGAACAAATATGGAAGTCTAAAAACACGGGGTGGAAAATGTAGGTTAATTTGTTTTTAAAGAAAATGCAGTACATTGGGGCATGTAGATAGAGTTGCCAGGTGTCTGGTAGAAAAGGGACCATGGTGGCTCCGGTCAGCGGTGCTGCAGGGCTAAGGCAGGCTAGTTCCTACTTGTCCTGGCACCGTGCTGTGCCTGGAAGCTGCCAGCAGGTCCGGCTCCTACGTGAGGGGGCCATGGGACTCTGCGTGCTGCTCCCGTCGCAGCATCGGCTCCGCACTCCCACTGGCCAGGAACTGCAGCCAATGGGAGCTGGTGTGTGTGTGTGCCTGCGGGCAAGAGCAGCGCGCGGACTCCGCGAAGGCTCCTAGCCCCCCCACCTAGGAGCTGGACCTGCAGCCTCCTCCCACATTCCGAATCCCTTGGCCCCATCCCCCAGCCTGGAGACCCCTCCTGCATCCCAAACCCATCATCCCCAACCCCACCCCAGAGCCTGCACCCCCAGCCGGAACCCTGAACCCCTCCTGCACCCCAACTCCCTGCCCCAGCCCGTAGCCCCCTCCCATACCCTGAACCCCTCATTTTTGGCCCCACCCCAGAGCCCACACCCCCAGTTAGAGCCCTCACCCCCTCCCGGACCCCAACCCCCTGCTCCAGCCCAGTGAAAGTGAGTGAGGGTGGGGGAGAGTGAGCCACCAAGGGAGGGGGAATGTAGTGAGTGGGGGGTGAGGCCTCGGGGAAGGGGCAGGGCTAGGGTGTTTGGTTTTGTGTGATTAGAAAGTTGGCAACCCTTGAACCCCACATGCAGAAGGGAACTGCAGTGGTAAGTCATTCTTAAAAAAAAAAGAAGGTTTCCATTCATCTTTCAAATATAATCTATGCCATTTAATCTTCTTCAATAGGTGCTACTATATCACTGAACAGCAGGCTGCAATGAGAGGTGAAGGGGGAGGATGGAGACACCTACTCACCGTTATGACAGCTATTGATCTTGAGAACACAGACATAACAGCTGTATACAACATTTTTGGACTATGCAGTTCATCCGTCATTTACTCCTCAATCTAATCTCCAACCATATTGCCATTACCCAGGTCCCATCAAGCTGCACTAAATGAATCTTTCCACAGAAGCCTATGGGGCATGACTTGCTCCTCCTTGCCTGCACCACGGACATCTCTACCCTGATGGCTTTTTGAAGACATCCTCAGTGTTCTCATAAACAAAATTTCTCTTTGCCTCTGTACCCACTAGACAAGTTGGACAGCCAGAATACAGGAAACTGCTAACTGCAAATCAGCTGTGTTTCTAGTCACCCCCTCCTCTGCCACCTTCTTTTCATCCTCTTGCCTTTCTACCTTTACCACAGGCTGCCTCCTGATTGAATTCAGACAGATATTTGGAACCATTATCAAACACAATAGACCACAATGAACAATATGCTCTTGGCTTGAAAAAAAACACAATCTCAAGTCACTGTGTCCTCATTGTTTCTCAATTAAAGGACTGCAAAGTAGATTTAAACACTCATTGTGTCTCTGCAGCAATTGCTCTTAATGCAATCAGGGTTTAGAGATACATTTTTTAAAGGTCAAACAGCTAATTTCAAATAGAAGGGGGGGGGGGGGGACAGCTAAGCCACCTGCAGGAGAGGTGCCCTTATTCCAAAGCACCCATGCAAGTGCAGGCAACACTGCAGTTGGGGAGTGGAGCCACAGCTTCCTATTTTTGCCACTGCTGGTGCTAGTTATCAAAAGGGGACAAGGTGAATTTGGAGCCACGGCTCCACCCCTCTTCTGCCCAGCCAGCACACTGGGAGAGCGAACACACCATACCCATGTCAAGGGCAGAGCTATTACTGTGCTCTGCTTCCTGGGAGCTCTGGGAGGAAGTCTGGCTCCTGCTGCTGCTGCTGCTATGCAGCACCTATGCACTTTATCCAGGGCTCCTCCACCCCCATGCATGTTTCAAAAACTCTTTATAGTCCAGAGGAGCAAAGCTGTGCATGCATGTTTATACATCTCTGAACGGTGTCTCTCTGTCTGTCTATATATCAGAAATCATGTTTATTTACTTCAAATACGAATCTCAATTATAGCACCAAATTATTCTGAGGGGGTAACAACAAAGATGCTGCTTTCAGTCCAACATGGATTTATTTCAAAGCAGTTTTCAACGTGCTCTAAGCAGCAGAAGCTGTAGAATTGTAAAACACAAGGCTGGCTGCCAAGACCAAGCTCTGCTGCAGCTGAGCAGGCAGCAGCTCAACATAAACAAAAATAATTGAAAATGAAAACCAAGAAAGGGATGAGGGGCTAGACAGAAGAAGAAGCTGAAGCCAAGACTTAAAAAAAAGACAAGAGGGCTTTCCAGGGGGAAGTGTGGCTCTTTTTTTTTTTTTAAATCCTCCTAAATATGCTTCTACCAGTGCTTCCAGGAATTTGCATGGCCAGCAACAGATTTTGAATGTGATTGTAATCTAAATAAACTATTGTAATGAGTTAGAAACTGGTTAAAAGACTTCAGAGAATAAGAGGTCAGTTTTCAACATGGCCATAGGTACCCAAAGGATCAGTACCAGAACTGGAATTGCTTAATATATTGATTAATACTTTTTTTTTTTAATTGACATTGAAAGAACATTTAGGTTGCAAAGTTAAACACTCAAAAGCTAGGAAATGCCATTTTACACTTGCAACCTTACTTCTATCCCCTAGTGCAGTGGTTTTCAAACTGCGGGTCGCGGAATGTAAGGCACTGGGTCGCGGTGGCTCTGGTCAGCACTGCCAACCGGGCCGTTAAAAGTCCCATTGGCGGTGCTGCCTGGCTAAGGCAGGCTAGTCCCTACCTGTTCCAACACCGTGCTGCTCCTAGGCAGGGGGGCCATGGGGATCCGCACGCTGCCTCCGCCCCGAGCACCAGCTCTGCAATCCTATCTGGGAACCAGCCAATGGGAGCTGGGTGGGGGGGCAGTGCCTGCGGGTGAGAGCCGCATGGAGCTGCTTGCCTGCCTCCGCCTTGGAGCTGGACCTGCTGCTGGCCGCTTCCAGGGCGCAGCGCGGTCCGCGGTGCCAAGAGAGGCAGGAAGCCTGCTTTAGCACCCCTGCTGCGCTGCTGACCAGGAGCTGCCCGAGGTAAGCCCGCGCCCCAACCCCGTGCCCCAGACCTGAGCCCCCCCAAACCCGGAGGCCTCTTCCTGCACCCCAAACCCCTCATCCCTGGCCCCACCCCAGAGCCTGCACCCCCAGCCCAGAGCCGACCCCCTCCCGCACCCCAACCCCCTGCCCCAGCCCTGAGCCCCCTTCCACACCCTTAACCCCTCATTCCTGGCCCCACCCCACAGCCCTCACCCCTGCACCCCAAACCTCTGCCCCAGCCCTGTGCCCCTCCCACACCCCAAACCTCTGATCCCCAGCTCCGTTGGGTCATAGGCATCAACAATTTTCTTCAACTGGGTCACCAGAAAAAAAGTTTGAAAACCACTGCCCTAGTGCATCTGTCCTGAGCAGAGGTGGGGGCCTGTAATTTCCTGGGGCTCATGTCATTTAAAACTATCACAGCGCGTATGCCCAAGGGGCCAAATTAAGATTGCACGAGCAGATTTTTGCATATCATTTCCTCATTATTTGTTTGCTTGTTTTACAGAAAAAGGTAAAAACCAATTTGGTTATGTACAACTGTAATGACCTCTGCTCATGCATCATCAGCAGGATTTGAACCCTAACCCTTCAGCACATCCCTCTACTGCTTGTAATACATGACCTAACTGATAGCAGAAGAAAGTTATCATCACAAAGGTGGGGGTCCTAGGGCCATGTGCTGGGTTGGGAGAAAGCCTGGCTTTCTCTCCCCAAAGCCTCTACTACATCTGCTATGGCAGCTCCTAGGTGTGTTTCCAGTGAAATGTCATTGTTGTCTGCTGGTGTTGTGGCACTGGACTGGCCTTAGAATGTTCATGCTCCCAAAATTTTCCTGAGGAATGCAAGTGAAAAGGAAAATGGAAATTTAACAGTTTATATAATCTCAGCAAAATCTGAATGGAAAACCAGGGGACAGGCAACAAAGGCACTTCTCTAACCTAAGGGCTTTCCCGTGCTGAACTTCAAAGGCCTGCTGCAAAGGTAGAGGTGTCAGACCTTCTCAAAAAGATCACCAATATTTATAATGGAAAATGTTACACAATGTAAAGGCTGGAATTGCTACCAGTTCCACTAGTGATTTGGAATATGGAGTAAACAGTGAGGTGGCAAAATTTGCAGATGAAAAGTGTGCAGGAAAGAGAGACCTGGACATCATGAACAGCACAATGAAAAAAAATCTACTAAATATGGAAGTGGTCCAAAAAAACCAACAAACCAACCCCAAATAAAATGTTAGGATGTTCTCTAAGAATAGGATAGAAAATAACACTGAAAATATTTTAATGCCTGTATAAAAATCAATGGTATGTCCTCATCCTGAATACAGAGTTTAGTTCTGGTCACCACATCTAAAAATGTAACAGAAAACAAGGGGTCGAGAGAAGGGCAACAAAAATATTAGTCATGAAAAGACTTTCTGCATGAGGAGAGATTGATGAGATTAGGTTTATTTGGTTTAGAAAGGAGATAAATAAGGAGGGGGCACAATAGAGTTATGTAAATAATGAATGGTACAGAGAAAATAAGTTGAGAGCTCATACTCTCATAACACAAAGCAAAATGCAATGAAATGGAAAGAACCAATAAAAAGGAAATACATTTTTACACAACAGATAAATAACCGGTGGGACTCATTGCCACAAAACATCATCGATGCCAAGAGCTTAGGAGGATTCAAACATGATTAGATATGGATAATGAGAACATCCACACAGTTACATTAGATTTAAAAAAGTATGCATGGAATAAACCCTCGTGATTCAGGACATAAACCAATGACTAACTGATGGGGATTAGGAAGAAATTCTCCTACAGGTAGATTATTTCATAATTGTCCATTATGGAGTTTCTTGCACCTTCCTCTGAAGCATCAAGTATTAGCCAATGTTGGATACATTGACACTGGAGTAGATGGACCACTGATCTGACTGGTATAGCAATTCCTATGTTTCTGTTATAGCTTTTAAGCCAGCACTTATGCCTAAGGATAACAAATGTCAGGGTTAGGTTCACTATTACGCTGAAAGGAATGTGCTGGTTTTCTGAGCAACCTAGATTAGACCAAAAAAATACAAATTTTTACAGCCACTGTGACAAACTCAGTCATTTCACTTCCAATCTTCCTAATGCTTAAACTATCCCAAACTCCTTGTTCTCTTTGGGATTTTTGGGGTGTTTATTTTTCATTCTCCCATTTCATCTTTTAATACATATAAACATTTTAATCTTGTTATTTTTTGAGCATCCAGGAAAATACTGCAGGCAATAACAAAAGCAAGAACAGTGCATGTTTTTCATGTCCTAGTGCTGCTATGTATGGTCAACCTTACGGAGCGCACTGCATTACAAATCTGCAAATTTACAATTTTTGAGAACAAGATTTTCTGAAGACAGCAGAGTTTGAAAGGAGGGCATTAGAGTTTCTGAAGAGGAAAATGCTGCCAACCATACCAATGCCTAAAGCAGCCAGTGACTTGCAAATAACACTCCAAGTAACACCAGGCAAGAAATCTATTAGCCATACAAAAAGAGAGCTTACAAAAACTTAGTATAAAGGCAATAAACATGCAAGTCTAGTTTGGCAGGACCAAAGCCTACAATGATGCTTCACCCCTTCCAAAATATTGTATTCTTGCAATATACTGCTGGATATAAAATCATAATAAACACTAGATGAATTGCCATATCTGAGAGTAAATCTAGAAAGTCTAATGTGCCATTTCATATACTTGATCAGACAATCTGCATAGTTAAGCACTATGTCTTAAGTGCAAAAAAACGATAATGAATCTGACTTTCATTTCTGTGAGGCCATAGAAATTTGGACTCTTAGGCCTGGTCTACACTATGAGTTTAGTTCGAATTTAGCAGCGTTAAATCGAATTAACCCTGCACCCGTCCACACAACGAAGCCATTTACTTCAACATAAAGGACTCTTAAAATCAATTTCTGTACTCCTCCCCGATGAGGGGAGTAGCGCCGAAATCGACATTGCCATTTCGAATTAGGGTTAGTGTGGCCGCAATTCGACGGTATTGGCCTCTGGGAGCTATCCCACAGTGCACCATTGTGACTGCTCTGGACAGCAATCTGAACTCGGATGCACTGGGCAGATAGACAGGAAAAGCCCCGCGAACGTTTGAATTTCATTTCCTGTTTGCCCAGCTTGGAGAGCACAGGTGACCACGCAGAGCTCATCAGCACAGGTATCCATGCAGTCCGAGAATCGAAAAAGAGCACCAGCATGGACCGTACGGGAGGTACTGGATCCGATCGCTATATGGGGAGAGGATTCCGTGCTAGCAGAACTATGTTCCAAAAGACGAAATGCCAAAACATTTGAAAAAATCTCCAAGGGCATGATGGAGAGAGGCCACAATAGGGACTCACTACAGTGCCGCGTGAAAGTTAAGAAGCTCAGACAAGCCTACCAGAAAACCAAAGAAGCAAACGGAAGGTCCGGGGCAGAGCCGCAGACATGCCGCTTCTACGCTGAGCTGCATGCAATTCTAGGGGGGGCCGCCACCACTACCCCACCTCTGACCGCGGATTCCGAGGAGGGGGTAATCTCAGCCATGCCTGAGGATTCTGTGGATGGGGCAGATGAGGAGGAGGAGGAGGACGACGAGCTTGCGGAGAGCACACAGCACTCCGTTCTCCCCAACAGCCAGGATCTTTTTCTCAGCCTGACTGAAGTAACCTCCCAACCCTCCCAAGGCATTATCCCAGACCATGAAGCCATGGAAGGGACCTCTGGTGAGTGTACCTTTATAAATATAAAACATGGTTTAAAAGCAAGCTTTTTTTAATGATTAATTTGCCCTGAGGACTTGGGATGCATTCGCGGCCAGTACAGCTACTGGAAAAGTCTGTTAATGTGTCTGGGGATGGAGCGTAAATCCTCCAGGGACATCTCCATGAAGCTCTCCTGGAGGTACTCCAAAAGCCTTTCCAGAAGGTTTCTGGGCAGTGCAGCCTTATTCCGTCCTCCATGGTAGGACACTTGACCACGCCATGCTAGTAGCAAATAATCTCGTATCATTGCATGACAAAGCCTGGCAGCGTATGGTCCCGGTGTTTGCTGGCATTCAAGCAACATCCGTTCTTTATCTCGCTGTATTATCCTCAGGAGAGTGATATCGTTCATGGTAACCTGGTTGAAATACGGGAATTTAATTAAGGGGTCAGAGGTGGCCGTTCCTACTGGTCTGTTTGCCTGTGGCTGAAAAGAAATCCTTCCCTGCAGTTAGCCAAGCGGGGGGGGGGGGAGGGAGGATTGGCGCTGAGCTTTTCGCGTTTGACTAGCAGGGATCTTCCCTCATACCAGCCACACGGTGGGGGGAAGGGTAAAGCGATCATCCCAGAGAATTGGATGGGGGGCGGGTTAGTTTGGTTTCTGCTGCTGCATGTTAACAGGAAAACCGCAGAACTCAACGGACTTTGCTTGGTATGTGGGAAAGGAGGGCGCTGCTTTTCTGAAGGCTGCAGAAGCCGAAAGACAATGGCTTACCATGGCTGCATGCAAGCCGAATTCTGTTGCCCGGACCTGCGTCTGTGATCTCTAACACCAAAGCCGCAGGCACTCAATATTAAGATGCAAAATGCGACCTTGTACTGAAATAACATGTGCTATGTAATGTGAATAGTGTTGTTCACCGTGAAAGAGTATAAGCATTGTTCTGTAAAATGTATCTTTTTAAATACTTCTCTCCCTTTTTTCCCTCCCTCCCGCAGCTGCAAATTTTTCAAGCCTCCCTCCTCCGTCCCGAAGGCTATCTCAGATAAGGCGGCGGAAAAAAAGGATGCGAGACTAAATGTTCTCTGAAATCATGGAATCGACCCGCAATGAAAGAGCTCATCTGAATGAGTGGAAGGACGCGGTATCAAAGTACAGGAAAGGTGCCAGTGAACGTGAGGACCGGAGGGACCAACGTGAGGACATGAGGGACCAACGTGAGGACAGAAGGGACGCTCGAGATGAGAGGTGGCGGTAGGAAGATCAGAGGAGGCAGGATGCAACGCTGGGGCTGCTGCGTGATCAAACGGACATGCTCCGGTGTCTGGTGGAGCTTCAGGAATGGCAGCAGGATCACAGAGTGCTGCTGCAGCCCCTGTATAACCACCCTCCCCCCTCACCATGTTCCATAGCCTCCTCACCCAGACGTGTAAGAACGCGGGGGGGGGAGGCTCCGTGCACCCTCCCACTCCACCCCAGTGGACAGCCCAACCAAAAGGCTGTCATTATTTTGAACTTTTTTTGTGGCCTTTTCCTTCCCTCCTATCCTCCTCCCAAACCCCACCCGGGCTACCTTGTCAGTTCTCTCCCTCTTTCTATAATCAATTAATAAAGAATACATGATTTTTAAATGATAGTGACTTTATTTCCTTTGAAAGCAAGCTGTGATCGAAGGGGGAGGGTGGGTTGCTTACAGGGAATGAGTCAATCAACGGGGCGGGTTTTCATCAAGGAGAAACAAACAGAACTTTCACACCGTAGCCTGGCGAGTCATAAAACCGGTTTTCAAAGTTTCTCTGATGCACCACGCTTCCTGGTGTGCTCTTCTAATCGCCCTGGTGTCTGGCTGCACGTAATCAGCAGCCAGGCGATTTGCCTCAGCCTCCCACCCCGCCATAAAGGTCTCCCCCTTACTCTCACAGAGATTGTGGAGCACACAGCAAGCAGCAATAACAATGGGAATATTGGTTTAGCTGAGGTCTGAGTGAGTCAGTAACGTGCGCCAGCGACCCTTTAAACATCCAAATGCACATTCTACCACCATTCTGCACTTGCTCAGCCTGTAGTTGAACAGCTCCTGACTACTGTCCAGGCTGACTGTGTATGGCTTCATGAGCCATGGCATTAAGGGGTAGGCTGGGTCCCCAAGGATAACTATAGGCATTTCAACATCCCCAACGGTTATTTTCTGGTCTGGGAAGTAAATCCCTTGCTGCAGCCGTTTAAACAGAGTAGTGTTCCTGAAGTCGTGAGCGTCATGAACCCTTCCCGGCCAGCCCACGTTGATGTTGGTGAAACGTCCCTTGTGATCCACCAGTGCTTGCAGCACCACTGAAAAGTACCCCTTGTGGTTTATGTACTGGGTACCCTGGTGCTCCGGTGCCAAGATAGGGATATGGGTTCCATCTATCGCCCCACCACAGTTAGGGAATCCCATTGCAGCAAAGCCATCCACTATGGCCTGCACATTTCCCAGAGTCACTACCTTTGGTAGCAGCAGCTCAGTGATTGCTTTGGCTACTTGCATCACAGCAGCCCCCACAGTAGATTTGCCCACTCCAAATTGATTCCCGACTGACCGGTAGCTGTCTGGCGTTGCAAGCTTCCACAGGGCTATCGCCACTCACTTCTCAACTGTGAGGGCTGCTCTCATCTTGATATTCTGGTGCTTCAGGGCAGGGGAAAGCAAGTCACAAAGTTCCATGAAAGTGCCCTTACGCATGCGAAAGTTTCGCAGCCACTGGGAATCGTCCCACACCTGCAACACTATGCGGTCCCACCAGTCTGTGCCCACCAGTGCGGGCCCAAAATCGGCATTCCACGGCTATAACCTGCCCCATTAACAGCATGATCTCCAAAGCGCCGGGGCCCGCAGTTTGAGAGAATTCTGTGTCCATGTCCTCATCACTCTCGTCGCAGCCTCCTCCTCACCTGGTTTTCCAGGTTCTGGCTCAGCATAAACTGCATGATAATGCGCGAGGTGTTGACAATGTTCATTACTGCTGTCTTGAGCTGAGCGGGCTCCATGCTATGGTATGGTGTCTGCACAGTTCACCCAGGAAAAAAGGCGCGAAATGGTTGTCTGACGTTGCTTTCACGGAGGAAGGGGTGAGGCTGTACCCAGAACCACCAGCGACAATGTTTTTTGCCCCATCAGGCATTGGGATCTCAACCCAGAATTCCAATGGGCGGGGGAGACTGCGGGAACTATGGGATAGCTACCCACAGTGCAACGCTCCGGAAGTCGACGCTAGCCTCGGTACATGGACGCACACCGCCGAATTAATGTGCTTAGTGTGGCCGCATGCACGCGACTGTATACAATCGGTTGCCCAAAATTGAATTCTGTAAATTCGGAGTCATCCCGTAGTGTAAACATACCCTTAGGCTTTCATACTGAAGAAGTTACTTTCACAAGGCATGAAAAAAATGGAATTGATGGCTAAGTAAAGGGCAGATACATACTGCAGTACCTACATTTCATTTGTAGTTCCTCATTATGTGTAAAACCTAATGGCTGAGACCAGAAGCTACTGTAATACAATTATTCATAATTACTACTACTTTATACTACTGAGCAAATAGCAGTGTGCCCCTCTTGACTAACAAGTGTATTTTTATGACTATTATATTTCTTTGTGTGGTAGCAAGGAAGGCCAGGATGCCAGAAGAGAAATGACTGAATTAGTGCAGACAGATTAGGTTTACGAGGAAAGAAAATATTTAGGATATAATCCAAAACTTATTGAAGTCATGGAAAGACTCCTACTGATTTCAATGGCCTTTGGATGAAGTTCTTGGTTCTTGATCCTGCATTTCCTACACACAAATTCCACTGAAATCAACAGGAGGTTTGGGTGCCGCCGAATGCAGGATGGGCCTTTAGACAACTACAGTCATTGTCATAACACCTTAATTTAACTGACATGGTAGTATCAGTAATTAAAACACAACTTTATTTTGTGTATCACTTTTCCTACAACACTTATGAAATGCTTTGGACAGCTCAATAATACAAGCACACAACAGCACAAAGAAAAGTTATAATTTTTTCATATCTCATCATCACAAACACAAAGCTGAACATTTTGATATGCAATATCCACAAAGGTGCTGGAAAGATTTGAGAGTCTGGACAAACTCTTCAGAATACTGCATGGCTACACAGTCCTTAATTTTTGAATCGTGTCCAGAGACGTATGGAGAGATTGTTAAGTCATTGTCTGGAATTGCTAAGGACAAAGCATCCTGAAAGCTTTCTCAACAACGCAGGTGAAGTGAAGGGAAATCTAACTTCTTTAAAAGAGTTGCTCCTACAGTTGTATTGTCATAGTGGATTTGAGGGGAAGTGGAAAACAAGGATCTGAACGGCAATATGACTAGATGAAAATGTCCATCAACAGGAAAGATGGTAAAGAGTGAGGGTCCGAGCCACCGCTGTTATCCAGCTTTACGCCATGTATGTCCGTAGGAGTTACACCAGTGTAATGGTATGTCTACACTATGAAATTAGGTCGAATTTATAGAAGTCAATTTTTTATAAATTGATTTTATACAGTCGATTGTGTCCCCCCCCACTTAAGACCATTAACTTGGCGGAGTGCGTCCACAGTACTGAGGCTAGCGTCTACTTCTGGAGCATTGCACTGTGGGTAGCTATCCCATAGTTCCCGCAGTCTCCGCCGCCCATTGGAATTCTGGGTTGAGATCCCAATGCCTGATGGGTCAAAAACAGTGTTGCGGGTGGCTCTGGGTACATGTCGTCAGCCCCCCCCCCCCCGTGAAAGCAACAGCAGACAATCGTTTTGAGCCTTTTTTCCTGGGTTACCCGTGCAGACGCCGTACCACGGCAATCTTGGAGCCCGCTCAGCTCACCGTACGTCTCCTGGGTGCTGGCAGACGTGGTACTGCATTGCTACACAGCAGCAGCTCATTGCCTTTTGGCAGCAGATGGTGCATTACGATTGGTAGCCATCGTCGTCGTCTCCTGGACGCTCTTTTAGCCGACCTCGGTGAGGTCTGTCAGGGGCGCCTGGACATAAATAGGAGTGACTCCAGGTCATTCTCTTTTTAAGTTTCGTCTCCTGAAGATTATGACTGCAGGCAGGACTGACTGCACTGTCTTCTGGCGAGCAGCTAGGAGACGACGATGGCTAGCAATCGTACTGCACCGTCTGCTGCCAGCCTAAGATGTATAAGAGAGATGGAGTGGATCAAAACAAGAAAGAGACCAGATTTGTTTTGTATTCATTTGCTCCCCCCTTCCTCCCTCCATGAAATCAACAGCCGACAATCGTTTCGGAGAGGTCTGTCAGGGGCACCTTGAAAAGTTTAATGGCGATTCAGTCCTGCCTGGAATAGTGGCGGGAGGGATAGCTCATTGTTTTGAGCACTGGCCTGCTAAACCCAGGGTTTTGAGTTCAATCCTTGAGGGGGCCATTCTGTGTGATAGTTGTGTGTGTTTCTCCTTGATGCAAACCCACCCCCTTTGTTGATTTTAATTCCCTGTAAGCCAACCCTGTAAGCCATGTCGTCAGTCGACCCTCCCTCGGCACTGCTGCGGGTCCCTGTTATAGCCTCTGTCCTTCATGCCCTTGGAGATTTTTTCAAATGTTTGGGCAATTCATCTTTTGGAACAGAGTTCTGATAGCATGGATTCATCTCCCCATACAGCGATCAGATCCCGTACCTCCCGTTCGGTCCATGCAGGAGCTCTTTTGCGATTCTGGGACTGCATCATGGTCACCTCTGCTGATGAAATCTGCACTCACCGGCAGATTGCCACGCTGGCCAAACAGGAAATGAGATTCAAAAGTTTGCAGGCCTTTCCCTGTCTACCTGGCCAGTGCATCTGAGTTGAGAGCGCTGTCCAGAGCGGTCACAATGGAGCCCTCTGGGATAGCTCCCGGAGGCCAATACCGTCGAATTGCGACCACACTACCCCAAATTCGACCCGGCAAGGCCGATTTCAGCACTAATCCCCTCGTTGGGGGAGGAGTACAGAAAACGATTTTAAGAGCCCTTTAAGTCGAAAAAAACGGCTTCGTCGTGTGGACGGGTGCAGGGTTAAATCGATGTAACGCTGCTAAATTCGACCTAAACTCGTAGTGTAGACCAGGGCTAAGACTAGGGGAAGGCAGTGGAGAATCAGGTCACAACCTGTTTGTCTAAAGGAAGAAATGATTGGAAGAGAATCTCATTTCTCACATTTGCTCAAAGTTCTCCTGTCAGGATATAGGATGCTTTCAGGTGCTGGCACTGATTAGTTTAATACAGACCTACAGGAGCATGTGTGGGGACAAGTGGCACGGGTGCAGAATAAGAAATCTGACAATCTAACATCTTGTAGAAGATTATAGCAGGAGAATAAATCAGACAAATTTCTTTATTCTTTTGTCCAAAGGAAGTTAACAACAACAAAGATATTAAATACTGCACTTAATCCAGGGTGGAAGTTCCCAAACTCTTTAATAGGAAGAAGCCCAACTGGTGATGATCAACTTCAAATGTCACGAAAAATCATGGATATGTTAAGAATTGGAGGAAACTGTTGAGACAAATGAATATGCTAGAATGGTGGCTCAACAAGAGTGACAGGTAATGTGTGCTTTTATTTTTTAATTAAAATCTCTCCGGCACAGCTTAAATGGCACAGCATCTTAGCTCACCTGATAATTTCCCTCTATGATTGTGCTTCAACAAGGTAGTTCTTAAATTTGTTGAATCAGGAAGTTCCAGCATATTCCTAAAATGCTACTGCACTCTGCTGGAAGTAAACTATGCAAATACAGTTGGGTCATCAAACATATGTTTCTTCTGAATTGTTTAATAACAGTTCATCCATTTGATCCTCTGATCAGCAGAGACTACTAGATGGCTTTTAGCACATATCCTTCAAACTTGGAACAACTTTGCTGATTTGGCTGTACTCACTTTTGTTTGTTTTCATATACAGTCTGAGCATTCAACCTTATTCTTGTTACACTTCTTTCCTAAATGTGCTTCTTTTTATGTATAATAATAAAATAAAATAATAATAAATAAATACTAATACAGTAATAATAAACAGCTATACTGTGCTAAATATATCAGCATCCTCTCAACTAATAGAATTAACTAGTTAAATACATCTGATTTCACTGTATGTTAAAACTGATATTATATCTTGTAATTAGAACCCCAACAAAAACAAAACAAACAAACAATAATAAAAAAATAGTAAAGTATATCTAGTTTAGATTTGTAAGTACTTCAAACTGTTATATGATAATGAATTGAGTATTAGAGATAAGATAAAATAGATGAGATGAAAATAGAAATGTTTATATGTTGAATGTAACACAAGAATATTGATAATGCATTTTGTAATGGCAAATTATGTTTGTGAGAAGTTATTTATGAGCCCCAAAAATATACCATCTCTGGGAGGCATGAATTAGCAGTATCTGGGGTGGGATGGATATGTATGAACTCCAATACAACTTACAACTGTGATGGATGCTGTATAAAAGCCCACATTGATAGCGTGAGACAATAAAATTATCCCAAACCAATTCTTCACCTTTGTGATAGAATTTTAACCTGAGGTTTCCAGAAGCCCTGGAAAGACCAACTAGCCCCCCCCCCCCCAACAACCCAATGCTTTGCATTACAAAACTGCTGCTTCTGAGTGGGGCTGAATTGCTCAGGAGATTAGTAATGGGATATAGCGCCTTTCACTGCTGTCTAGGTTACCAGTCCAAATGCAGCCCGCTGTCGTACTGACTAAAATTGTTATCTTATAGCCTATGAGAAATTAGTTTGATGGTCTCATCCAGTTCCCAGTAGACCAAGGTCTAAATCACAAAAAACAATTACAAGTGACAGTCTTCTTGTAGAACTCAGAGAGGCCAGAGACTGCATGGGCAAAAGGCACACCCCCAACCCCAGAGTAACCTCCTGCCAAATTTTAAGTCCTTGCTCAAAAGCATGGAGGAGCTACAGCTTCTCAGTGAAATGATTCCCAGAAATTTATTTTTTAACATGGGCAAAATGTATCTTTCCCTAAGCTCATTGTGAGAAATGGCTGCGCCATTTTAGTTGAAACTTAAATCTGCCCATAGCAGACATCCAGCATAGAAAATCTTAGTTTGCACAATTAAAGTTTGGCAAAGTTCTAAGCAACTGAAAACAGGGTCTTATAATGGGAAGTGTTGGGCAACCTTAAAGATAGGAGCTGCCACCTGAGTCACCTATAAAGAGCTCTTATCTAAACTTGTGTTTCCACCACCAAAGAGAAGATTTTGTAATATATATTTTCGTTAGCTTTAAAATACTGATAACTTGAAGCCTATCAAGTGGGCTGTGCTCCCACAGCCAAGCAAGGTGAAGCCTAATCAGTACTTGAATGACAAACATCAAAGGAACAAACCAGGATGCTCCAGGAAGTACTGCTGATGGTTTAAGAGTTTGTAATGTACTCTACCTTTTGAGTTAGTACTGAACCAATGCCCTGGGCTAACACTAAGGGCTCTGTGCTGCAGGAAATGCAGTCTCAGGCCTGGTTTACACTACAAGTTTAGTTCGAATTTAGCAGCATTAAATCGAATTAACCCTGCACCCGTCCACACAACGAAGCCATTTACTTCGACATTAAGGGCTCTTAAAATCGATTTCTGTACTCCTCCCCGACGAGGGGAGTAGCGCTGAAATCGACATTGCCATTTCAAATTTGGGTTAGTGTGGCCGCAATTCGACGGTATTGGCCTCTGGGAGCTATCCCACAGTGCACCATTGTGACCGCTCTGGACAGCAATCTGAACTCGGATGCACTGGCCAGGTAGACAGGAAAAGCCCCGCGAACTTTTGAATTTCATTTCCTGTTTGCCCAGCGTGGAGCGCTGATCAGCACAGGTGACCATGCAGTCCCAGAATCAAAAAAGAGCTCCAGCATGGACCGAACGGGAAATACTGAATCTGATCTCTGTATGGGGAGATGAATCTGTTCTATCAGAACTCCGTTCCAAAAGACGAAATGCCAAAACATTTGAAAAAATCTCCAAGGCCATGATGGACAGAGGCCACAACAGGGACTCAACACAGTGCTGCGTGAAACTTAAGGAGCTGAGACAAGCGTACCAGAAAGCCAAAGAATCAAATGGACGCTCACGGAGGGAGGGACGACTGACGACTGTAGCTATCCCACAGTTCCCGCACTCTCCGAAAACCATTTGAATTCTCGGTTGAGCTCCCAATGCCTGAAGGGTCAAAAACATTGTCGCGGGTGGTTCAGGGTATATGTCGTCAGCCCCCACCCCCCACCCCCTGTAAAAGCAAAGGGAAAAAAATCGTTTCTTGCCTTTTTTCACTGTCACCGTATGTCTACTGGATGCTGCTGGCAGATGCAGTGCTGCAGCGCTACACAGCAGCATCCCCTTGCCTTGGCAAGTTAGCAAAGACGGTTACCAGCCATACTGTACCGTCTGCTGCTTTGCAAGTTGGCAAAGACGGTTACCAGCCATACTGTACCGTCTGCTGCTGTCATGGGTGCTCCTGGCCGGCGGACGGCAGACGGTGCAGTACGACTGGTAACCGTCATCGTCGTCCCGTGGGTGCTCCTGGCTGGCCTCGGTGAGCTCGGTCGTGGGTGCCTGGGCAGACATGGGTGCTCCTGGCTGGCCTTGGTGAGGTCGGTTGGGGGCACATGGACAAAAAAGGGAATGACTCCAGGTCATTCTCTTCTTTAAGTTTTGTCTAATGGAGATTCAGTCCTGCCTGGAATATCATGCCAGCTGGAGACTTCTGCCTCAGGCTGATCTCCCAGTCAGTTGCACCTACCCCAGCCTACCCCTTGCTCCCAATCAGATATTTTTTGCTGCAAATAAAAAAATAAAGCTGCCGTTTAGAACTGTCCCCCAACATACATATCCTGGGACATTTTGTATTTTACCAGTGTCAACCAAAGGCCCACACACAAATGGAGATTCAGTCCTGCCTGTGCTTCTATCCTAGTGCTTATCACAGATTCCCATTTTCAGCTATAGGCTGAGCAAGTGCAGAATGGTGGTTCACTCGACTTCGCTGTAAGCCAACCGCCCTCCCCTCCCCGCTTTGGTCTCTGCTCGCAGAGGCAATAAAGTCAGTGTTGTTTCAAATTCATGCATTCTTTATTACTTCATCACACAAAAGGGGGGATAACTGCCAAGGTAGCCCAGGAGAGGTGGGGGAGGAGGGAAGCAACGGGTGGGGTTGTTGTAGGGGCACCCCCTAGAATGGCATGCAGCTCATCATTTCTGTGGGATGTCTGGGGCTCTGACCCGGAGCGGCCATTTGCCTCTCTGGTTCTTTAGTAGGCTTGCCTGATATTCTAGGCAGGACTGACTCTCCATTAGACAAAACTTAAAGAAGAGAATGACCTGGGGAGTCATTCCCATTTTTGTCCAGGCGCCCCCAACCGACCTCACCGAGGCCGGCCAGGAGCACCCATGACAGCAGCAGACGGTACAGTATGGCTGGTAACCGTCTTTGCCAACTTGCAAAGCAGCAGACGGTACAGTATGGCTGGTAACCGTCTTTGCTAACTTGCCAAGGCAAGGGGATGCTGCTGTGTAGCGCTGCAGCACCGCGTCTGTCAGCAGCATCCAGTAGACATACGGTGACAGTGAAAAAAGGCTGAACAGGCTCCATGGTTGCCGTGCTACGGCGTCTGCCCGGCAATCCAGGGAAAAGGGCGCGAAATGACTGTCTGCCGTTGCTTTCACGGAGGGAGGATTGACTGACGACATTTACCCAGAACCACCCGCGACCAATTTTTGGCCCCATCAGGCATTGGGATCTCAACCCAGAATTCCAATGGGCGGGGGAGACTGCGGGAACTATGGGATAGCTATGGGATAGCTACCCACAGTGCAACGCTCCGAAAGTCGACGCTAGCCTCGGTACATGGACGCACACTGCCGAATTAATGTGCTTAGTGTGGCCGCATGCACTCGACTTTATACAATCGGTTGCCAAAAATTGAATTCTGTAAATTCGGAGTAATCCCGTAGTGTAGACATACCCTCAGATAAGACAATACCAAGGTCCTGAGCGTATGTATTAATGAAACATCCTGTGGCAATTTTTTCTTTTGTTTTTAAAAATAATTAACGGGAGAGGGGAGATTACAATGATCTGAAAAAAAATTAATATGGTTACATCAAATTACTGAAATTATATTATAAATACAAATACTATCAATAGATATTAAATCCCATATCAGTCTTCACATAAAATTACTATTACAGGACTGTTCATCTTAAGATTTCAAAGTGATTTACAGCACTATCATCATCTACATTTTACAAACAGAAAGGCTCAATATTTATGTAAGGTTACATAGCCAGTCATGTGCAGAACTCGGAATAAAACTAAGATTCTCATTTAACTCTCTGCTGGAAAAGCAGACGCTGCTGGCAAAATTCTAGTTTGGTAAATTAGCCTTTGGGCTAATAACCTACCTAAAATCCTATCTGTAATTTCTATATTATTCCACATCTCCTTCTATGTGTTAATCAGCTACCATATTCCATCCCAGAAGGGTCTAAGTTTCAGTGATTGATGCAGGTATCCTTGTATGTAGTATAGATATTTGTTGCATTTGCAAGGCACTTGGAAGTGCTTTTGGATGAAAGGCATGACTATAGAGATAAACACCTACATCTAAATTATACAGTAAAAATAACCTATGTAAATTATTGTTCTCATAATAATCATCGGATATCCCTGATTTTTTTTTATAAATTTTAGCCAAGATTTGCAAAAGTGATGAGTGATCTTTGGTGCCTTCAGTTTTCACTACTCAAGTTGAGACATCTGAAAAGGGCCTAATTTTCACAGGAGTGGAGCATCACACTTCTATGACTCAGATTCCTTTAATGTGTCAGGTTGCCCCGCCCCCCAAAATCATTTATCATGTTTGCAAATATTGGCTCTTATGTTTTAAATGCAACATTTATAAAAGGAAAAAGTTACTCAGGACTGTACCTCCTTTCCCTCTAATCAGCTGCATTTGCAGATTTTACTTTTTTTGATCATTCAGCTTTTGGAATCCAGCCCCCGTTTGAAAAATCCAACACGAGAAACAGTGCAGAATTACTCTAGACCTCTGACACCAATTTCCTTGCAGACTGTCTGATGGGAAACGCAATATATAATCAACCAATCAGGAAAGAAAGACACAAATCTCTCCTCCCACTCTCAACATTCTGACAGCATACAAATAACAATTCTTAATGGCTTGCCATCAAAGACTGCGGTTTCCTTCAAACCACTGTATTCAGATCCATTTTGGGTCAGGCTATGTTCTGTTATGCAATCCAGGGCTCTTCTGAGAGTACACAGCAAAAGACATTTTTCACTGTTAGAAAAATGTTACTGTTAACAGGCTTCAGTAGGAGTCCCATCATTCTTCTTTGGTTGGAGGTTGCGGGCTAAGACATGATAACTTGTGGGAAGAATGGTACAGAAGAAAGGAAAAAAGATAAAGAGGAAACCATAGGATTCCATTAGGGGGAAAAAAACAAACAAAACACCTGAAGTGTGATATATCACCAGTGATATTCCATTAGAAATGTAATCACCTTTCATGGGTAACAAGAACAGAGGAAACCTTAAGTGCATGAGCCACATGGAAGAACATGTGGACTCACTTATTCAGGCAAATGCAGAATATTGCTCTGTTATATAGAAAAGGGATAGCCAGAATCACACTGAATCTTTGTAAGAAGCTACAGCCGGAGAGCTTCACCTTTTCTCACTATGTTATCTGGAAGTCAGTCCTTAACAATCAATCCTCAGACACATCCCAGAAACCTTTGCAAGAGTTCCCAAAGCACTTCACAGGAATTAGTACTGTGATTCATTGGATACTTTTAGCATGCAATGGGCTGGTGAAAAGTGGCTAAACAAATCAGCTACAACAGGACACAAGGGATAGAAGCAGGCTCCAGCCTCCAGACAGTTGCAGGTGAATGGCTCCCCTTGTGGTCCACAGGCTGAGATCTAGTGCTCTACAGAATCTCCCACAAGAGCTGTCTCCCACAGCACACAACTGTAGGCGTTATGGGAGTCTGAGAAGCATTATAGTGGATATGAATATGTTCGTGAAAAGATAAACTAGTAAAAGCCTTTGTAAGCAGATTCAGTGAGACAACACCCCTTGATAGTGTTATATCCAAAGCCATAAAGACAGAAACTCATTACATGCCATAGAGAATGGGAGGAGTGAGGAAATTTTTTTCTGTCCGGTTTCGGATCTTTGTCCATAACTTTTTTATTTTTTAAAGTTAGCAGGATCAGCTGCTCTGTACAGCTTCCATTCTGCCCTTAAATTAAGTCTCTTGTTTAATGCATAATGCACTTGCTTTGCCTTATATTAATTTAGATTTGTGAAGTGGCTCAGATACTTATCAGTAGCACCTACTTTAAACCCCAAAGGTCTCAAGTTCCTCTTAAGCATATATTGAGAAAAATTCTACCCTTCCCTATGGGAGCTGCATGGCGAGGCAGGAATGGGGTGGTAGTACTGGTGTCAGCCACTCAGGGCCGGTTCTAGGTTTTTTGCTGCCCCAAGCAAAAAAAAACCCAACCGTCGAAGCAAAAAAAACCCCAAAAACCAGAATGCCGCCCCTGGAATTGTGCCCCCCCCCCAAGCATGGCTTTGCTGGTGCCTTGGTTTGCTGGTGCCTAGAGCCGGCGTTGCAGCCACTTCTCTGTCACAAGAATCATTCTACTCATGCAAGGCACAATGATTCCAGTCAGAGAGCCACAGTAAATTACCAAGCAAACCTTTCACGAGGAGCACAGCAGTCTTTTGCTCCTGCATACTGTTTATCGCAGTGTGACAGATATGACAATATCCTTATGGAGTTAAGTTAAACCTTATTGGATTACACTTAATACCTTTAGGGTCCATTGTATTGAAAATGTAAATGTTTGTGTACTATTGTGTGATTCTATAGAGCTTCTTTAGCAGAAAGACAGAACTCATGCAATCTCTTATTAGGAACTTTTCAGGACCGTTGGGGATAGTGCATGTGTATTGTGCATTCCTAGGAATATTTAGGGGAATACAAATGACCCACTTCAAATTCATCCTTTTGAAGCTACGCCCTGGGAAGAGAAACCAATTGTATACCTATTACCCGCTCCTGAGAACTCCAGTTCAAAGACCTCTGAACTGTGTAAATGATGGACTAAACTTCTCATGAGTGTTCTTGTTCTGAGCAAAGAATATTTTTAATATATTTTTTGTAGTCCTTTTACTTTAATAATCAAATATACTTGCTTAGAAGAATGGTGTGGTAGCTTAACTGTGGGCAGTGACGCTGCTATTAGTCTCTGAAGATAAAGCAAGCAGGTCTGCTTAGGCAGTCTGTCTTTGTCTAGGAATAAAACAGCGAAGACAGGAAGCTGTTTAGCATGGCAATACCCGGTCAGAAGGGAGAGAGACAAGTCTCCACCCAAGAAAGGCAATGGCTAGGGAACTGGAAGCCTGTGACTGTGTGCCCTTGCTGAATCACTAAAGGAAAATACAGGTGCAGTTGCCCTGAATTACAACTTACAGTATATGTAATTGCCAGCTGGAGCTCTGGGCTTCTGGTCTTACCTGCAGACCACGCCCCCTTGGAGCTGTGAAGTGCCAGCTGGCATGGTAGCCAGGCACTTCTTAGACTGCCTTGAGGCTAGGAATAGACTCTATAATGCTATTTATATGGGAGGGAAGGGGAGAAAGTCCCTATGCCCCTCTTCACCCCTTACTGTAACTTCACAGAAGAGAGATGAATCTAGCACTAAATAATTAATTCTGCCCTTCATCTTTGATGGCTCCAGAACTAATTTTTGTAAGAAAAAAAACTCTCTATGGCTAGGAAGGATTTTTAAAAAGTCGATCCACTGCAATAAACAGCTGAAAGGTTAATTATCTCTATGCTGGAAAATGTTAACATTTAGACCAAAGAAACATGTTTTCGTAATTTCAGAACAAATAAATGTCAGCATTCCTGGAAGAGATCACAATGTTTTCAACTTGTTTGTTTTGTACTTGGTGGATATTCTATACTAACAATGAATTTGTTTAAAGTTACCGGTCTACGAAAATGATTACCAAGTCCTGTAAGGTTCTGATCACCCTCATCTCCAGATGGCTAATGGGATTCAGGGCACTAACCACCCTTTAGGAGCTATATGTTACAGAGATGGGCCTGAGCTGCAAAGCTTGCATTTGGATCAAGACTTCTCTAAAGATCATAACTCCTCTAAAATTTAGGTATCTCTAATGCAGTATGTTAATGTTAACAGTACTGTCTGTGTTAGCCATTTGCAATTGATCCATGTTCGTAACTTTCTATTATTTATATTAGGCATAACACGTAAAAGCATGGCAAAGCATCTTTTACATTTTAAGTAATTTTGAGGGTGAACGTAAATTGTGTATTTATACTTTCATACCAAAAACCTGAAAAGAAAGAATACAGCTCACCAAAAAAATAAATAAATGAAATAAAATAAAAAAAGCAGTTTAAAAATATACAACCAGCATAAGCTGGAAGTAAATGTAGAGAGAAGAAACAGATGTCCATTTTATACCTTTTACTGTACTGATGTGATGAAAAATTACTTTTTTCTAAGCAAATACCAAATAGAGGCTATATAGAGACTAATTTATGAACCTAATTCTTTGCATTTACTTAACACCATTACAAGTGAGTATTTAAAGCACTTTACAAACATTAATTAAGGTATTATCATACTCATTTTGCAGATGGGGAAAAAAAAGACGTTAAGTGACTTGTCCAAAGTTCCACACAGCAAGTCTGTACTTCTACTCCCAGATCTACTCAGAAAACTAAGTATCAGAGGTAGCACTGAGTAGTAGGGATGAATAGCGAGATAGTTCAAAATTAGTTAGGGTTTTCAAAACTAGGGAGGACTTAAGTACTCCAGGATCTCACAAAACATAGTAATCCTCAGATTCAGTTCAGCATTGCCAAGTCCAAGGTAATGCTGTGACCCAAGAACCTCTAACTAAAAGATAACTAAAAGGTAACTTAAAAAAACTAATTAAAATACTTTGCATAGTGTATCAAAAACTCCATGCCACTGAAAATCTTCCAGGCAAATAAGCTCAGTAAGATTTTAAAAATAAGAGTAGTATCTACAGTTGCACTAAAATTAGAAGGTCTGATAAATCTCAAGCTTCAGAACACAAGGTGACACCAGTATGGAGTCAGAATGAAATTGTACCATGAATCATAGACCTGCAGAATCTGGGACAGCATGGTGATTTTACATGCACCTCTGAAGCAACTGGTACTGGACAATTCTATAGACAGGATATTGGACCAGATGGTGTCTTGGTATACTCTGGTATGACAATTTCTATTTCTGTATTTTTAAATCCATACAATACCTACACTATCATAGGCTTCCTTTTTTATTGGATAATGTCCCCAGTGGACCTCAGTGTGTCCTTCTGGGCCACTATAGTCTATCATCTAAATATGAACTATAGTTATATGTACCAAATGTGAAAATGAATATTAATCCAGTAGATTATTACAATAGCTATTATGATCTATCATGTAAATATGCTTTTAGACAATTTTAAAGTGGTGGATAATTGATATTGCATATTTCAGCTTTTCTGGTCTTTTGACTGCTAGCCCAATTGCTGGGGATGGTTTTGAAGTAAATCCAGTTTCAACCCAGGGAGAATATTTTACGGCTGAGTTTTAACGCTGGACTGATAGAAGTAGATGGATGAGCCTCGCTAGTTTGAGGTTTTACTAACTTCACATATTTTGGGGTTCTCAAATCTATTTGAAGATCATGCATATTGTCCCTGTAATTTAAATCCATGCTTCCCCTCCCACACAAGGACAATTTTTTTTAAAAAGTGATTTTCTAGCTAAAGAGATATCTGTTCTATAAATTTGAGATAGAACCCAACATTCTAGGTTAGCACAAAGTGGGTGACCTATATATGACATATATAATGCCTACTTGTAGTTATTTATTACTTAATTAGATTTCTCTTCTCACCCTCACAGTCTAAAGATTTCAATCTTGTCTCCTCTGTGAACCATGCTCTAATAAATTTGTTAGTCTCTAAGGTGCCACAAGTACTCCTGTTATTTTTGCGGATACAGACTAACACGGCTGCTACTCTGAAAAAATGCTCTAATAAATTTGTTAGTCTCTAAGGTGCCACAAGTACTCCTGTTATTTTTGCGGATACAGACTAACACGGCTGCTACTCTGAAATCTGTGAACCAGTTTCACTTTGTTTCTCCGCACATGGATTTTATTCTCTGCCACCATTCTGCTCTTTCCTCCCAATTTGCAATCTTTTCTACAGCAAGCAGAATGCATACCCTATAGTGTTGGAGTCAGAGTTGAAATTTCAAACCCACGATATTCCCATATGTAAAAAACGAAGCAAACTGAGGGCTTGTCTTCACTAGGAGGTAAGTCCAGCTAAGTTACATCACATTTGTCAGGGCTATGTACTTCCTCTAACCAGAAAAATCACCTTGTGTGCTTGTATCCTTTACTGGAATTGCTGCCTCACAAGAGGGGCAATACTTAAAGCCAGGAGACTTCAACTTCTCTGATCAGAGAAGAAAAAATACAAAAAGAACAACTTCCAAAAGGCTGTCGATTTATCTGCCAATGATAAACTACCTAACTAATGCTAATACACACACAATTATTCACAGCTAAGGAAAACAGAAGATGCGGACACCGAGGAGTTCGGTTTTGCAGCCATGGGTGATGAGAAGGAACTGAGTGGCAGTTGGGTCTGCTCTGCCCTTTACATCCTCAGTCGCAGGGGCGTAAGGATGCCCAGGACACAAACACAACCTGAAAGGACACTGCTAGCCAAAAGACACTGATCTTTGGTGTATGCATGCCAAGAGTGGAATGCCAATGCATGAGTGATCCAGGAACCATCTTCATTACTAGCATTTTTTTGGTTTTTTTTTGGTCATTTTGAGGGCTATGAGACAAAAGCGAAACATGGAGAGCTTCTCATTCACTGAAGAGAGTAAGTTGTGCTATTTTGTGTGGGAGGAAAGGGAGAGAAGAAATGGGGCCTTCGCCGGCTTTTACAAACCACTGTGTAATCTTCAGAGGCTTGCTCGATTACTGGGGTTGATGAAAAGGGCCAGAAGCCAGCCAATAGTCTTCAAAAGACCCTGATATAAATTATTAATTTAATGCAGAAATATTAGTCTTCCGTTTATTTGACCAAAGAAATGAAAAGCTCCAGAGCACTAAAGCACACAGCTCATTAAAAGGAGGCCTCTATCCTCTGATAGCTCTTGTCAAGCCGTCTCTGCTCTTCTGGTGATCTTTGCAGAGAAACTACAACTGGGACTCTGCCAGGTCAGCAGTTAAAGGTAATCTCAGAGAATCCCTCAGCAAACTGTAATGTACTCAGGATGAAGAACAAGGAGTTCAGGGACTGAACTAATTGTGTTTTAATTTGTGTAATACTAGCCAGCAAACAGGGTTTCAGTGTTATTCCACTGTAATTCACCTCTTGCAGAAGCAAAACAAAAACACAACAGAAAAATATCCCTGTTAAAGAACCAAGCTCTAAAAGTATTTGTGTTTGTATTGCTTGATCTGCATTTTTTGGGGGGGAGGAGGCAGGGGAAAGGAAGCACAGTATGGCAAGAAAAGAGAAAATAAGGAGATGTACCATACATTGGCTTTTATACAATCTAATCAGGAGGTATGGGAGCAATGTGACAGACTGTGGTAGAAGATGGAATCTGTTGACTTCTCCCTACCCCACTACAAATCTGCCCCCTTTATCAATTAATATGGCAGGCAAAGAGGGATGGAGAAAGGATCAGACAAGATACTGGCCATCTGATTATTCTATATCCAGGACATTTTGAAATGGTGGTAGTTCCTATTTTAGTATTTATACTAGGGGTGGGCAAATTTTTTGGCCTGAGGGCCACATCTCGGTATGGAAATTGTATGGAGGGCCGGCTGGGGCAGGGGATTGGGGCGCATGGGGGGATGAGGGCTCCGGCTGGGTGTGCAGACTCTGGGGTGGGGCTGGGGATGAGGGGTTTGGAGTGCAGAAGAGTGCTACGGGCTGGTATCAAAGGGTTTGGAGGGCGATTAGGGGTGCAGGGTCTGGGCGGCGCTTACTTGAAGCGGCTCCTGGAAACAGCGGCCCGTACCCCCTCCAGAGGCGGGGCCACACCGCTCTGCGCACTGCCCCATCTGCAGGTACTGCCCCCGCAACTCCCATTGGCTGGGAACCACGGCCAATGGGAGCTGCAGAGCCGGTGCTTGGGGTGGGGGCAGCGTGCAGAGTCCCCTGGCTGCTCCTGCTTCTGGGAGCCGCGCGGAGCAGAGCAAGGCAAGCCCCCGACCCTGCTCCCCGGCTGGAGCACCGGAGTGGGGAAAGCTCCCAACCACGCTCCCTGGCGGGAGCTCGAGGGCCAGATTAAAAGGTCTGACAGGCCGGATGTGGCCCATGGGCCGTAGTTTGCCCATCCCTGATTTACACATTTACAAGTGTACAACTGTCTCCAGAAAGTACACAAGAAATTCATTCAAAGACAGGAATAACCTTCCTTCACTACTCCCTTGCCGTCTTTTTAACACTGCATGTGAAAGGGAGCAAAAGAAAATGTCCTGCTTATACTTTCCCATACTGCCTTTTCAGGGTATTTTTAATTGTTCTGATTAAAAATTTACTTTGTTAAATACCACTGAGAAGTTCATTTCTGGTTTCCAGTTTTATATATTTCTTTCATGTAACAGGACCTGAAGAAGAGCTCGGTGTAAGCTCAAAAGCATGTCCCTCACCAACAGAAGTTGGTCCAATAAAAGATATTACCTCACCCATCTAGTCTCCATGTAACAGGGTCGTGACCATTCCTGCTCCCTGTTCTTGAACCCTCGTCTTCGCCCTCGGCTTGATTTGGACCTCGCCTCTTGACCCACACACTGAAACCTGAACTGGACTCTGATCCTTGGTATTGATCCCTGCTCAGGTGTGTCTACTTAGTAACTAGGGAAGGCTGGCTCTGCGGCCTCTAGCCCTTAAAGGGGAAAGTAGCACTGTTACACTTCATACCTTCCTACTAATCTCACAGGGAGAATTTTTGTGTCAAACTTAAAATTGGGGCCCAGATCCTGTACTGGAAAAATTTATCCACAAGAGACTGAACAAACTTTTCAGAACACATGATTCCATGGTGTCCTGCACCATTATGGAGTATGTAAAGGGGCTGGGCTGAGATGTGTTGCTCAGGCAGGAAAGTGCACACAAAGGTGGCTTTAACCAGAGAAGTACAAAGACTCTGACTTCTGGGTTCAATTCTAGGTTCTGAAGGGAAGTGTGTTCTAGTGGTATAGATCCTTCTGCCCCTGTGCCCACAACCTGCCACCAGCCTCTTCTCCACCTATCCACCCCTGCCATCAGCCAGGCCAATAGGCTGTTCCACCAATCATGGGCTGTCCTGGCCATACCCATTCCTCCCAAGACATATCACTTGTACTAGGAGCTGCTACAGTGGCTATATGTCACCGGAGGACTTCCCTGTTCAAATGCAATCCTCCAGAGGTGGCTATGCTGGTGCACTTTCCAAACTGCCACACTGTACTGGAGCCACTGTACACTCTGCAGTTTATTTAGCAACACTAGTTTAAAACTTTTAAGTCTGAGAAAACACATTGCTGGTATAGCCTTCAACTCATTTTCAAAAGATCAGCATTCAGTCACTTCTGTTTTAGAATAGAATCATAGAATATCAGGGTTAGAAGGGACCTCAGGAGGTCATTTAGTCCAACCCCCTGCTCAAAGGAGGACCAATCCCCAGACAGATTTTTGCCCCAGATCCCTAAATGGGTCCCTCAAGGACTGAACTCACAACCCTGGGTTTAGCAGGCCAATGCTCAAACCACTGAGCTACCCCTTTTAGGCATCTCTTTTAAACAGTATGAATTCCTACGTATTGTTCTCCCAACCTTTCCTTATTGTTACCCATAATGATACAGGATAAAATTGAGAGGGTTTTTTTGTTCTAAACTGATTGTTTCACCCATGTCATGTCTTCTGGTTTAAAATGAGACAGTACAGCTTATTTTCTATTATATATATATATTGTCAACTTTATTTCACTTTGTGGTCTCTGTTGGAAGTTTGGGCATTATTGATTGATGTTTCTTTTATTATTTCAGGCATGTGCATTCTCATTATCTTCACTGGAATATCATCTCTGCATGAATGCATTACTGATATTAATGTCTCAGCAATTTCATATACTCTTCTTACTGGAATGTTTTGGATGGCAGCAATTTTGCTTACTTAGGAGAGGCATACATCTTTCCTCTATTTGCCTGCTTTTTGGACAACATTTTTTTCCTCTGTGAAAACCAATTTCTTTTGCGAAATTAGCAAAGTCTTGACCATAAAAGGAGGACCACATTCTGATTTAACTATTGATGGAATTTCAAAAATATTGGATAGATTATCTCATACAACAAGTACTGAATTTATGGACATGGATAGCACCATTGTTACTGCAGGACATCTGGAAATGTTTACCAACTGCTGTCCACTCAGGAACGTTCCATAAAATTCTAAGTATTCACAACCCTTTTTGATTTTGAAAACATTTGCATGAAAACATTTTTGTTCACCAGCATGTTGGAGAAAAGGGAAAATGTCACAAATACTTGTGGAAATATGTATTAATGAAGTATTTGCACAGACATCTTGCATTATGGATATGCAAGTAGTCGTTCAATCAGTTAGCAGAAACAATAACATATGACTGAGGGGACTAGTCATAGCTCAATACTGAAAACAATATTCACAATGAATAGTTTTGCAAGCAATCCATTGAACAGACAAATATGTTCACATAAGCTATTAATCAAGTAATTTTGAATTGCAAATACATTCATAAAAATCTAAATGTGCTGCAGATAATTTACAAGCAGAAAAAGGATGTGGAAGGCTCTGATCCAAATAAAAAGGACAAGGTGGGAGCAGCACACATGGGGGGAGGAGGGGAGACCCTATGCAGGAACCTGCAGCCTTTACATGCTACAGAGATCATCACCATCAAAGCTCCTACACCCTAGCATGCAAGAGTTCTAGATGGCAATAGGCTGGGAGGTCCTGAGACAAGGACAGCTGGGCCATGACTAGGCCATGGTGCCTGAAGTGAGGGAACATGCTGGGTGAGGGGACTACTGCAGCCTCAAGGCTGCACTAGTAGCCATAGAGCAACATGGAGACAGAGGACTCTTCCATCCCCCAGCCTCTGTAGAGACCTTAGCTCACCCCCTGCTGCATGATGGGAGTTCAGAATTTTGCCCAAAGAGAATGGTTAGTAACAAAGGCAATACCACATTTTTAATTACAGTATCCTGAGAAGATAGCAACCAACACAAAAACTGTCAATGGAACAGACATTTTACCTGGAGTAAAAACATAGAATTAGCATATAGGAAGTTAGACTAGTTCTGGACAGGTCTTTCCCATTTTTACATAACAACTTTCTGATGCTTCTTTTATTGTATCAACACTGATATGAAGACTGGCAATTAAAATGTATTTTCAGCAACATCAGTGCGCCTAGTTTTCAGGTCTATACATTGTCTTGTGATAACTGACAATGCGGTGCATGGCTGCAACAAACTTGTTCTTCACAGTCTCCATAGTTAATAATCCTATTTCTCTTTATGGTGAGGTGCACTCATTATCTGATCATAGACTATATTGTTCTCCTGGATATTTGACTTTCAGTCTGGAGGTATTAATTGAAAATCCTGTTCACAGCAGGAGACATCACTTAAATGTTAGGAACGCTTAGGGACTAGAAATGCAGAGATTTTAGATGACTCCATAAATTCAAGTGCCACATCCGTTTCTTTGCATAAATGAAATTCTGTTTCATACAACGCCAAGCCCACTTTAAGGAAAATGCCAACAAACAACCAAAACTTATTCACCTGTTGAACCACGATAACTACCAGGCCAGAAAAATAATTGAGCCATCCAGCATACAATGTACAACAAATTCAAGAGAACAATGGGGTCAAATGTCTGATTGTGGTAGGAAAAGCCTGCAGGATGCAGGGCATAAACTGATTATCAGCTAGGTTTAGGTCAGAAATTTCCCTTCACCCCTGAGATAATATTGCACAATTAGATTCACAGCCCCATCAACCTACAAGAACAAAAGAAGACCGAAAATAAATCATTTTTAAAACCCAATTTTTAAAATGGTTTCAGCTAATAAAATTTTACCTCTTACCCTCCCTGAAAGGGCATAAGGTAGTTTAAACTGTGTGAAGGATGATTTCAAAAACAGTTTTATCTGCAACATCGGGCACTTGTCACTGTTAGAGATAACAGACTATATTAGATGGACCACTCTTTTTTTCCAGTATGATAATTTCTGTGCTCCTATTCGAACAGGAAGGAATTCTGATGCCTGGAAGTGTGAATTGTTCCAGTTACATGGCTGGCTAATAGAAAAGAGAGCAAAATCTAATCTCCCTCCTCCCACACACTAAATATAAACAATATTCGTATATTACCCAATACTATTCTTGTCATGCACGTTCGGGATACATGTATGGACCAGACCACAAGGAAGGAAGGAGGGAAGAAACAAACAAATAGCAGTCATGGCTCAACAGTCTAGGACTAGAATGGGGATGTTGTGGGTGAGGTACACTGGCAGATCTATGTGGGAAGTTGGTTTTCAGCCAGCACTATCCCTCCTTAGCATAAATTCAACATTCATACAAAACTTTAAAAGGAAAATGAAGTTTTTATAAAATAAAACCCATTTTTGAAAACAGTGCTGTAGAAAACATTTTGGAGCTATGAAAATGTAAATGTACAGCCACTGTAATAACCAAGCATGTTTTTATACATTTTTCTAGATAACACATATCATCATCTGACAATGGGGAAGAAATATTTCAAGAGCTTTACTTACTTGGGATGCGTGAATTCGTCAATGAGGACAACCTTTTCCACCAAGTCTCCTCCAATGGTTCGGACTAAATCATAGAAGTCATTTTCAGAGTATTTCTCAGAGGGCAGCCAAAAGGAGATGTCATTTATCACAGGAGGATATTTGCTGAGAGGCTAAAAAATAAAAAATATGTATATACACATCTATATAAATGTTTGATTTGGATAGAGATACTTAAAATTCTATTTTATGTTTCTAATAACATGTAAACTAAGCTTTCATAGAGTTAATTCCTTCAAATTTTGAAAACTTTGTGCACTGTTTTTAGAAGCACAAACTGAATTGTCAAGCAGCTAAAGTGCAGTTCTAAGCTGAAAAGCTAATCTCTCAAAATGGCATTGTGGGGTTCCAATGTTCATTGTCTCAGTGCCTCCTTTGCTCAGTTCACAAGTAAAAAGATATTTCTTCTAGCTGCCATTTCCGCAAACTCATTCAACCTTAATTCCTTCTTGCACATCACCACTAGCAACCAAGGCTCTGTAAGGCAAACAATGCAGGTACACTGTGCAACCCTTCCCTATCTTTAATGAGATTGAACAGGTGTACTCAAAAAATAAAATATGGCTCTGCAGTTAGAATAAACATTAATTCTGCTAATTACTTGTGAGCAGGAATAGAATTCATCTGCCTCTTTCCTAGATGTGTTGGTTCTGCAGGTCTAACAGCTCTAGGTCTAACTACATAAGAACAAGTCTACCTACATAAGAGTAGTAAGAACTTATTTTTGTCACTTTAGTCAACATTTATGACCTTTAAACACACAGATGGAGCAGATCTGTTCAATAAGAGGAGGCCATTTCATCACAGTAATTTTCAAGGTAGAATCAGTTTAAAGATTTACACAGTTCTTTTCACATATTCAAAAGATACTTATCACATTCATGCATAACATTTCCATGTAGTGTATTTTACCGTGTTTATCTCATTTATCTTCTGTAATGTTTATCTTCTGCAATGTCCAATTTAATGCTAAAACAGTCTGATTTACAGTTCTTGGTGCATTCTTATTTGTAGACAAAGCAAAGAACATGTTTAGACTCAAAAAATGGGGATATCAGTTAATTTCCTCTATTGGTTTTAGTTACAATAAAACCCTTAAGATTAAAAAAAATACAGACTATTTTAAAGATAATTAATATTTTCATAATCATTACAATATGTTCTCTAAGCATGCAGTGGTAAATGTGTCACCTTTGCTGTAGACTAGAAGACCCTGTCTCATGATCTAAGTAGTCAGGAGAGCATGCCCTGATATTTTCAAGATCACAGAGGGAGGAACAAAATGAGGCCAATGTTTACATGCACTGGACTTTTAAGGCCCAAGCCAAAGCCCACTGAAGTCAATAGGCTTTGGATCTGGCCCTTAATGAGATTTTTTTCTTTAAATCAATCCTTATTTTGAACAAAAACCAGAACCAGAGAAGCAGTGGTTCTCTTCTCCTATTCCTGCTTAACTTTCTAATTATTTGTATTACCATAGCACTTAGGAGCCCTAGTCACAGACAGGATCCCATTGCGTTAGGTGATGTACAAACACAGAACAAAAAGACAGTCCTTGCCCAAGGGACTTAAAATCTAAGTACAGGACAAGAGACAACAAACGGATACAGATAGAAGACTGCAAGTAAACAGTGAGACAATATTGGTCAGCATGGTAGGTAGTGGTCTCTGTATACTAGCAGACTAACTGTTGTCAAGTTTAATGTAGGAATCAAGCAAAGGAGATTTTTGAGGATGAATTCAAAGGTGGATAATGAGGTAGCTTCACTGCTGTTTGCACGGAGTGCTTCTAAAGCATCTTGGGCAACATGGGAGAAAACACAAAGCTGTTTGTTTGAAAATGTAACAAGTGGGCAGTGGGGGCTACCATCACAAGGTGATGGGAGGCAAGCGTCTTATTTCCTGCCTTCCCACTAAAACGTTGCATCTTACATATATACAGGATCTTTGGGTACTACAAGGGTAAATTGCTTTTCTTATTTTGTTTATACAAATTCAACAATTCATATGTAGGCATTGGTCCGTACAGTACATTATCTCAATAAAAAATGTATTCTATGATTGGGAATGTTTTATGATAGAACAGTGAAATCCTAAGTGAATACCTGATAGAGCAATAAACCTGTTAGTAGGACAAATTTACAGTGCCCAGATTTATACAAATCCTGTTACGTACAGTGTAAACCTTTCAATGAATATCTGATAAGAAATATAGTGCAAGTTTTAAATTAATAACCCCCGGGGATCAAACTGTGAATCACAAATGATTATCCAACTTGTTACATGAATAAACTTGCCAAACAAATTCATCTCCTGTATACCAATTTCAAAACTCCACACAATAAAGCCATCATACAGGAGCTCTTGAGACAATACCAACTCTAAATGAATAAAAGGAATACACCTCTTACACCACAGCCAGAGCTGTGGATGTTGGAGACACCCTAGACTTACTGTGTTAATACAAAGTTAATGAACATTATGTTGTTAAAGATACCAATGTGATAGGACTCCTGTTTTAATATATTTCCCTCTCACCCCGCAAGTTACATTACATTACATTCTCCACTACCAAAGAACCGTAGCAACTTATTGAACTAATTTCAAGGTATTTAGGGACTAATCCAAAACCCATCGAAGTCACAACTCTGTATCAGGTCCTTTATTTTGAGACAAGCAGGAGACTTGCCTGGAATAAATACGAACACAATCTGCAGCTAATCCAGATGGTAGCTATGTATTTCATGCTTAGAAGTATGATGTTAAACAGCGATACTGCAAAAAATACATATAAATGCTGTTCATTAATGCCTTGAATCTGAAAGGTGCTGAGCACCCCCAAATCACGCTCAAGTCTTTTGCTGTTGATTTCAGTGGAAGCAGGATTGGACTATTAACATGGAGCACTACTATTCCCAGCTAAACTCAGACTTACAAGGCCAGATCCTTCAAAAACACTTGAGAGTAACCTTACTCATGTGAGTAATGCCGCTGAACTCAATGAGACTATGTACATAGTAAAGCTACTCATGGACATAAACATTTACAGGATCTGCATTACCAAGTCTCCAGGAAAACTAAATGTATCCTAAATGTATCCTTGGAGAATTAATCAAACCATGAAATTACTGCCTTAGACTAACAAATGTATTTTTTTTTTTTTTAAACAGAGCTGGAAAGAGTATTAGCCTTTTATCTCCAAACAGACAAATATAGTTTAAACACTATCAAATAGTTAACAGATACCTCAATGCTCCTTAATATTTTTGTAAAAGGTATTCTTTTACTCAGGCTTACAATATAGAAAACTCCAGTATGTTCAAAGATAAAAGGCAATAGTCTTATATTCTTGTCACTCTTTGCCATCTGACTGCAGTCAATGGCACTGGATAGGTATGAAGTCAGTGCCCAATTTGGTTCCAAATGTGGACTACCTAGTTCAAAAGTGCAGTTGGTTAAATAGTTGTAAAACTAGATGGTAGGACACTATCCCCACCCACAAATGGTGGACATATAAAAGGGACAGTCCTAGATTTTTTAACTGGGAACCTAAAATTAGGCTCTTAAATCCATATTTAGACACTTAAGTAAGTGACCTGAATTTCAAAAGTGCTGAGCGCCCAGCAATTCCCAATAGCATCAATAGGCCCTGTTGCATCCAGATGTGCAGGTTCATTAACTGAGATACCACAGAATCTCAAATCCTTGTTATTTTATGAGACTGTGGTTTTTTTGTGTGTGACTTAGCACAAAACCCTGAACTGGCTGGCAAACGGGTGGTTTCCTTTACTCCCCAAATACATGAGAGGAGGCCATCTAACCTGTTTTCCCTTTTACCTCCCCCCCAGTCCTTCAAGACCCAGGTGAGAAACGCAAATGAGCCTCACACCTCTTGAAAATGCTAGAGGGGAGCCATTCTTCCTCTTGCAAAAAGGCAACAAAATAAGCAGAGGATCCTAGGGAAAAGGTCACAAGGGGGAAATGCTGGAACCTCCTCTGTCACCCTAGAGACAGGTGTCGGAGAAAAACAGAGTTCTCACTCCTTTGGTTGGGTACAGCAAGTCAGATACTTTATTATCTCTAGCAATTGCATGGAGGGAGAGAGCTAAACAGGTCTCTCTTCAGACAAACAATTACAGCAAGCATTTATACTTTTTGTTACAAACAATAATGTGCAACAGCTGCATTTTGTTTATACATAGGTCATCCTGATATCTTATTTTTCTCACCAATTTAAACTATAGTCTACATTCCATACTTATCTAACTCAAGGTTGCAACAACTTCTCACACAGTTCTTTCCCACTCGCCTCACACAATCCTCGCTTCTACAAATCTCGCGTTATTAGGGTTACAGCTTAGCCTGACAATTGCTCACAGAGGGGACTGTTTGCATTGAAATCCCCTTCAAATCCCTGTCAGTTCTTTCTCTACTTCCACACAGGGATGTGGGAAGTCCTTTACCAAACTTTTCCACACTTCAAAAGATGAGCAAAGGGTTAGAGGTGAGGACGTTCTTGTATCCAGACTAATTTGCCCCTCTGTAACATTTATAACTGAGTACTTCAATGTTCATAACTTACAAGAAAAATATGCTTTTTTCTAATCCAAAAAGAAATAAAATTGTAGTACGCTGCAAAGCTTGTGGGGGCAAGTGTTCCTTCAGCTAATAAAACCAAGAAGGAAATTCCAACCAAAGAAAGTTCTCTTCAGAGCTTTTCCTAAACCCAACGTTCCTTCCGTTTTCAGGTTCAAGGCAAACAATAGCCCCAAACTCCCTTTCCTCAAGGTTTAATAGAAATTGACAGTTGTCTCAGTGGTTTTATCTGCAAACCCCTCGACACTGCTGTTTGACTCTTGATTGCCTCTTCCTCCTCCCTCGATATACTCCAGGCAGGTTTCCTCAGAAGCTAATGGGCTCCAGTAGCTTCTAAGCTAAGCCCTGCTTGCTAACCCTTGCCTCCCAGTTCTAAATGCCAGGGTTTCTTGATGCAGTTCCTTCCTGACAGTCCCAGGACACAGATAAGTAGTAGGCCCTGCCACATACCCCACATATGAACTTTTTTTGTTTTTAAGATTTGAGAGTAACTTGAGAGGCCTGAGAAACTGTAGAACCATTTGCAGAACATGGTCAGACATTTTTCAGGATTACTATACAGCTCTGGCAATGCACTGCAAACCACAGTTGCCAACTTTCATGTAGTAAATAAGCACCTCGACTTTCACAATAAGCCAAAAAACAAGCTAATCCCATTTCAAAACAAGGCCAAAACAAGCTAATCCCTAAGAACCCCAACACCCTATGTGACTAGATCACCCTGGTGTGCAATCTGGAACTGTGGTGGGCCGACTCTCTCACCCCCTTGCCCCTGCTTGCCCCTGCCTGCCGGGAGCTGATAAAAAAAAAGAAGCAACAAGCAACAAGCTACAAGGAAAAACTAGCCAGCAAGCAACTCACAAGCCAATGAAGCCAAAAATAAGCCCAATTTCTGCATTTTTTTTGCGGGTTCGGCATGTCTGCTGCAAACTCTATGCTATTTCCTTTCCCCAGTCGACATTTTTCTATATAATGACCTTTATAGTTGTGCTATTTTAGATTATCTCTACACACCTCCATTTTCAAAGATTACAGCACATGTACCTTACACACTTTTCAGTAGTCTCAGAAAACTAGATAAAACTAGATACATGACTACATTATCCACAAGGTATTTCCAGGGAATACTGCAAATACCTGAGAAAACATTATGTAATTAACCAGGCAAAATTGGAAAGTATTTAAGGGTGAGCATTGAATTATTAAATACAATAGACGCTTTTGAGGATCTATGCCCAATGATACATGTTTACAGTTAGAGATCAAGAACAACAATAAACCATAAATCATTTTCTGGCTGCCCTCTAATAAAAAATAAACAAAATGCATCTTAACACTGCAGCCACGTTCATGGTACTTACTGTCATATGAAATGGGGAACTGGGTATCCTGCTCTGCCAACCTGTAAAGTATATCTACCTATACTTATTAGGTATATCTGATATACCTAACCACCTTGGCAACTAAGTACCAAATGCAAGTCCTTAGAGCCTCTAACGTCACCAGATCTGCAGGAGAAACCTGGTGATGGATTCAGGCTACGGGAATCACGTGCTGATCACAAGGGTACTCTCTGCTTGTTCGAACAGAGCAGGATCCGCCAACTAAACTGAACCAAGATTTCTTCCAGTCATATAAAAGAGAAGCCTCACAAGATACTACTTTACTTACAAAAGAGAAAGACCTGCATATGGTACCTTCCTGTCCTTGGGGAAAATGCTGTCTGAGAACAAAGAAGGGTTAGTGCTAGGAGTGAAGATGACACATCAGTACCAATAATCACTATTTCATCCTAGCCTAAAACCCTAAAAAGCTGGTAGCACTGCACAGTTTTTGCCCAATGCTTTTCACAAATATTTCGCATTAGTATTATATGTTTTTCCAAATACAGTGATCAAACTGCAGCATGCTGAGGGGAACAGGAGAGGAACTTTTTGATACGGTGTTTCACTAAAATTCTCTCTCTTAGCTCCTACGGAGACAAAATGACACCATGAAAGAGTCACAATGAACTGTAAATTGAAAAAGTGGGAAAAAAGCTTAACTTGTATTTTAACAGCTGTGACACAAATATGATTTTAATGCACCAAAAACTGGGTTAGCAATTCCACAACAGTCAAACTATTAAAAAAGCCAACTGTGTTTTACTGTCATCTCTGTTCTAGCCAGAAAATAAATAAATGAAAACTATCAGCATTATTGCGGCCACAGCTTTAATAGTCCTGCATTGCCTGTATTTTGGAGAAATGTACATAAACTGCATAGGGTTTTAAAGTGACATAATATTCTCACGCCTGTAACAGATAACCCTTTCTCAATACATTCAGTGCTGAAGCTACACCAATCCACTGTTATGGTTGGAAATTTACACCCACAACAGACATGAAATTCAAATTTGCAACTGTAGCTTGATCCATTTGCACATACAGTAGTATTTTGTATTAGTGAATATGCTGTTAAATTTATGCTTTCATATTTATGCCCAACGTAGCCAATTTACAGTTGCTGCAGAAAGCATAACTTTGCATTTCTCGGCTGTCATGGGTGTAAATTCCTAGTCATAATGTTCCATTAAGGGAGGGTCCTCCCCCCATCAAATTTCACTTTCTTTTTTATATTCCAGTAAAGAGGTAAAAGTACAAACAAGCAAAAAAAAATTGATGTCACAGACAAATATATTCAGTATGGCCCTGGTCCTGCAAAATACCTTCAATTCCCAGTAACACTCAGCACCTTGCAGGATCAGGCCATTTTCCAGCATACAACCTGAGTTATTTCGCTGACCACACCATTACCCATTCAAATCAATGCTTGAGAATACTGTGGGCTAGACTGTGGAATTTAACCAACAGGCTGGATTTGGGGGTAGCACACTGCTTTACTCTCCCAGAAGGAGCTCTGGGAGAGACTGTGCTTCTAGAGGCAGGATCCCACACTGAGGAACCCAGATGTAGGGGGAGCAGACATGATGTACCATCTTTGGATGGTGCAGTTTGCTCCCTCCTCAACACACCTGTGCAGCTTTCCTTATAGCAATGGCTTTCCTTATAGCAAGGCCCAGGCACAACCTACCCTATATTTGAAGGTCTGCTATATGAGGTACATGCAGGGGCGGCTCTATGTATTTTGCCACCCCAAGCACGGCAGTTAGGCGGCTTTCGGTGGCATGCCTGCGGGAGGTCCGCCGGTCCCGCGCCTTCTGTGTACCCGCCGCCGAATTGCTGCCGAAACCACGGGACCAGCGGACCTCCCGCAGGCATGCCGCCGAAGGCAGCCTGACTGCCGCCCTCATGGCAATCAGCAGGCCGCCCCCCGCGGCTTGCCGCCCCAAGCACGCGCTTGGTGCGCTGGTGCCTGGAGCTGCCCCTGGGAACATGAATACCAAAGAAGTGTTTGAAAAACAATTAAGTGTGACAAACACCCTTTTTACTGTGCTCTGACAATTCCACCAAAGCCAAAGGAAATGTCACCAATTTTTCCCAGTTTACTTCATTTTTCGGCCAAGAACAAGCATAGTGAATGTAGTCTGGGCCAGGGAGCCCAGCCCACAGTGGAGAATGGGGGCATGGGGCACATGGACTACAACTTCTAGGAGGTTTGGCAGCCGTATTATCAAGTCAAAATTTTCAGTTTTTTATTTTTTGCTGAAAAGTTGAAAATTTCCATGGAGACACCCCCATTTTCAACCCAGCTCTGTTCATTACAAATGCCAGGGACCCCAGACATAGTTTTAGTACTTGGTGGCTGATCAGAACTTTTGATTCCTAAGCTGCATTTAACAACACACAAAAAATGCTGACACTGCCCTTCTGTTTCAGATGAGAACCCAAATTAAAGCCAGATCCTACCACAACAAGCATTTGTCTGTTAATTCGGTTACTGATTTGAATGCCAATATTCACCAACACGTTGCATCAATCAAACAATATCCAGGTTTCCATTCCATTTATAACAGTTAATATCCCCCTGACTTGGGTGATACAGAGAAGGGAATGTCAGATTCCCCTCCTGAGATCAATACCCTGAAGAACAATTGCACATTTGGCAGCAAGGGCTGATTTGTTTGTCAGCAGCAGTCCACACAATTAAAGCAACATTGGATTACAAATAGCTGCTGCTTCTGATCTTGGCAAACACTTTTTTTTTTCTTTTTCATTTTTTCCCTCTCCATACAAAAAAATAAGGAAATATTTTGTGGTTATGAATCAGCGCTCAGTACCTTAGCCACAACACTGCCTCCTCCCCAGGTGAGGTAAGTCTTAGCAGGAGAAGCTACCAGATACAAGGGCTTTTTGAAAGTAAGAGTTGATAACATGATGATATCGTATCTCAGGCTCCCTGCAGGTATAACACAGGAGAACATTTAAAAAGATGTGTTCTGTTTAGGCTCCTAGGTTTCCAACTAACTTCTTCCCATCCCATTCAGCCACCTACTCCATTGCTGCTGAAATAATCACAAACAGCATGAAACAAATACATTCTTGTTCTTTTGTCACAATGAAACCCAAACCTAACAACAGCAAACAGCACCCTTCCCGAACATTGATGCGGTTATGGTTCATTACAGAAGCAGCCACCTAGCTTAGAGGAGGTGGAAAGGGCAAGTGGTGTTCAATATGACATTGAAGGATTAACATGTGGAACAACTGAAGGGAAGTTCAAAGTGTTATAGATGAGTATATCTCAGCAGCTCCAGCCTGCCTGAACCACAGCAAAGACCAACAAGAAGAATGGTGCTCTAGCAGAACTCAGATGCGTAGTCAGTGGGGCCGGTAAACACTGAAGAGGAGAGGGCAGAATGCACAAATCTATGAGATATCAGGGAGGGCTGCGCTCCTAAAACTGAAGGCTGTAGAGCTGAAACAATATCTTACTGTACTAAGCACCCGTGCATGTTTGTCATTCTAGACAGAACATAGTAAATATACCTTTTTAAATGGTGTGTTTAGATAATATTTTAACATGTGGCTATCTGGGGAAAAATGTGACAAATTACAGAGATAGTCTGAGAAAAAATAGCTGCTGCCCGCTGTCAACTATCTGTCTTTAGACACAGAAAAGAGAAGTCACTTTTTTCTTGAAAATTCTGTATATTAAAAAATAGTAATAGCTGTCTCCCACATATAACCCACAACAGACCAGTCTTCACACCCACGTATGAACCATCCTTTCTGATCCATGTTAAGCCATTTAATAACTTAAAACATTTATGAGATTAATAATCATAACAACTGGAAAAGGAAGGTAAGGCACAGTATTCATACCACCACATGGACACAGGCACCCATGGACAGATGCTGTGCATCTTGGCAAAGCACTGCACAAAACAGAAATCTAAAACAGTGTCTGACCTGGGAGCTTCTGCTTGGCACAGCAATTAATGCGTTTAATATTTTAAAAGTAAAACTGTTCCCCAGCTGTCATTTCAGGGACCAGCACAAACACACACACAAAATAACACAATGGGGGGAACAATTCATACTTTTTACTGACAAGTACGTATTAAAAATCCTTACAGTGTATTAATGTCAAGTTCATGTTGGCACAAGAGTAGAACATACAGAATTAAAGTTCAGTTATAATCTGAAGAGAGGCTGGAAAAATGGCATTGTGGCATTCCATAATTATTGTGCCTCTGACTCCAGTTCAAATGTGCTCAGCCTGCCCATAAGAAAGATGGGTTTGCCAACTGCCGTCCCTGCAAACTCAACCTGGCATCTAGAAGTTCTTCCCTGCTTGTGCATTGTCACCAAATATAAAATATTCTGCAGGCCAAATTAGACCCCGTGTGACAACTATGAACTGAATTCAATGGAGTTACTCCAGATTTACATCTGTAAATTGTTTGGTGTAAATAAAAACAGAATTTGACGCAGAGCCTATAAAGGGAATTTTTAAGAAGCTGGGCATTGAAAGTACATGGGTTGTATCATATCCTGATTTGGCTTCAAGGAATTTATTATTAATAACAACCGAGACAACAATAATAATACCACCCAGCCCTTCACCTAGCACACCACTTTTCAATTAAGAGTCATCCTTTCCTGATACTTAGAGATTCAAACTTTGGTACCATTAAGGGCCAACCACACAAAGTGTAGATATGGGTACAAAACCTAGTAATTTTCTAAAATAAGGGCATGAACCCTCAACTTTCTGCACAAGTGCAGTCCCACAAAAGTCAGTGGGATGAAGTCCTAAGAGCCCAAACACTTCACAAGTTATATAGACTTTCTGCAATAGATCCTGGGCAATTGTCTAATCACACTCTCCTGTTGCTTGTGGCTCTGAGAATGAGCTTAAATAGGAGTTGAGAAAGTCTATATCATTGCAGGCTATTGTGCGTTTCTAAAGTTAGTTGAAATAAACATAGTGCTCATATTCATTACACTATTTTAAACAACGATTTTGTTATTTTAAAAGTTAAATTTAATCAAACTTGTTACTGTTTTACTTCTCTGAATGCAAAAAGCATCTTGTTTTTTAAATAGATCTCTAGGGTCAGATAATTCAAAAAGCTGGATGGACTTTAGGGAACTTTCCACATACAAAAAAATCACTTCTGTTTCTACTACAAAGTCATTTTTATACTCTAGTAAGTTATAAACAATTGAAGGGGGAAGGGAATAGAGGGGTATACATAAACGAAAGGGCCAGTTTAACCTTAACTAAAGCATCAACATTATACTGTATACAGCACAGAAATACTCACACGCACCGCTGCAATATACACACACAGTGCTCTTTCGGAAAACTTCCCAAGAGCAGTAGCCAACATGCAAAGTGTCACAGTTACATTACTAGTCAGAAGACATTTAGTGAAAGTAAAATTAGTCTTTTGGAACACCAAGCAATGTTTCAGTTACAGATATTTTAACCTTATACTTTTAAAAAAAATTCAATCAGTTGTTGGGGCCAGTATAAATGAACATCTTGATGTGACTAGAGGGGCACCAGCATGTTAATGACATTCACAGGTGACATTGAACTAGAAGGCGTTTGAATATCACTAAGGACAGAGGGGTTCCAGAGAGATTATAAATATGTCCAGAAAAATCAAAAACAAAATAAGATTCAATTTGAAAATATGTCTGGGGGAAAATAATTTGAAACACAGATAGTTCAATAAGAAAGAAACCTGGAAAGCAATAATGCAGGAAGAATCTTAGTGGGATAGCGGCCAGCAAATTATATACAAGTCTGAAATGTGAAACAGCTGTAAAAAAGCTCTGGTTCTACACTTCATACCAAGGGGGTAAACAGATACACAGCAGGGAGGCGACAGTCCCTCTCTAGACATCACAGGTGAGAGTACACTGGCGATACTACTATCAGGTCAGTAGGCAGCCCAGTTACAGAAGGGTACTAACCAACTGGCTGGTGTTAAGACAAGGGAAGCAGAGATGGTTAGGGACCAGGAGGAACTGACTTCTGAGGATAGGTTTAAAACTCAGCTTGTTACAGCACTATAAATTGTTCTGTAACTCCCTCTCCACAACATATCCGCAATGCAGTGAATGTCTACCCAACCCCCTCCCAATGAAATTCCCTACTACAACCAGGATCTCCCTTCTAACCTATGGCCCGCCAACCACCACCCAAATTCAAATAAATAAATAACATTTTTAGTATTTGTTAATTACTGGTAATGTGCTCAATGCTGGGCAAAGCAAAAATAAACAGCCCATGCCATGGGACAGGCAAGACTAACAGGTGACTTAAAATTCCCTCCCCCATCTCCTCAGTTTCTTACAAACCTCTTGAAAATGTTGGGATGGAGAAGACGTTTGACAAGGGCTCCTCTGGCAACATTAACTCTACCACCTGAACATATACATTCTGTTCATGTGGCTTTCTCCAGTCTGAGGAGCACTTACGGTCTGCAGAGCTAGTTGGTTATATGATTCTAGCTCTCCTCCTGGTTTCAAGCAGCTAAATATCATTAAAAGACAGCTACAAGCATATCCATACTTTTCTGATATTATTTGCCCATTTAAGCAATTGCTGTGGGATCATATGCAATCACAAGTGGCAGGAGAGGTGGCTCTCCCAGTAGGAAAGGGGGTATGAAATGGAATGGACTCTCTCTTTCTCAGAAGCTAATCTCTGGGGACAAATTCTGGTCCCCAAACACAACTAAGTAAATGGGATTTCCATAGAGGTATGGGAGAATAAATCATAGAGCCACAGGATTAGAAGGGACTGCAAGGGTAATCTAGTCTAATCCCCTGCCAGGATGCAGGATTTGTTGTGGCTAACCATCTAAGACAGATGGCTAGCCAACCTCCTTTGGAAAACCTCCAATGCAGGAGCTATCACAACTTCCCTAGGCAGTGTGTTCCATTGTCCTACTGTTCTTACAGCTAGGAAGTTTTTCATGAGATTTAATCTAAATCTACTATGCAATGAAACAGAATCCTTTCCCCGCCTGGCCGAGTGTGAGCATAAGCTGCCCTGGAGCTGCTACTGAAGCAGCTCCATACCTACTGTACCCCTCTCCATGGGAGGACTGACTAATGGCTAGAGATTGCCTTTTGCACATTGTCTCCACAGGCCGTCCCGCACAAAGAGAACTGCACTGGATCCATTGCAGTTGGGTAGAAGGCAACCAGGGGTGGGAAAAGGTTCATAAAAAGCAAACAGTTAAGCAAGAAATATCATATACATATAATGTAAGTCTCAGACCTGGACTTTTCTAAGAACTACTTATCATACCTGGGGGGAGCTGGCAATTGGTTGATATACTCAGTAAAAACCCAATTTATCAGCAGATACTACGGGCCTGAGTTTAAGAGGTGCTGAGCACCTGCAGCTTCTACCAAAGTCGATGGTAACCTGGGGTCAGCATCTCTCAGGTTCAGATGTCATATTTTCTTGTTTTGGTACCTACTTTTTCTTGTTATGCTTAATAACAACCCCGAGATAAATCGCTCAGTGGGATAAAATATTGCACTTATCAACAATTCCCATCAGAGCTTTATATATGAATAAAAAATGCAAGTCTTAGAAAACTGACTTAAGCAACAGGAAGACATTCTTTTAAATATATAGCTTAACAATATAAACAAATCACATCCAACATTTTATTTTAACTCAGAAGAGAAATATCATTGGGCACATTCTGTTGAGAACATTTCCTTTCCCACTCATTACGTTCCACCAATGTGGAAAGCGGTTTTCTAAGCAGTAGCTTCTCCACAACACCCAAGCGGGACTTGCACCAATGGTCCGTGGACATCTGAATATGCAGGAATTACTGCACCAAGAACCCTGTGGCCAAATGCAGCATGTGTAGAAGCTCCTCTATGCCCTCTAGCAAGCTGTAATGTTTAAAAAAAAACAGCAAAGAGATTTCCAAGTGATGGTGCAACATATTTCCTTGACAGATGCAGCTTTACACAATGCCCTGGACATTGCTGTAGCTCTAGTGGAATGAGCCTTTCTAGTAAATGGGAGGAAAATACCCCCATCCCTGTAAGCCTCTCAGACACGAGCTGATCTGTATTGCTTAGGAAATGTTACTATATATGGTGCCATAAGAGCTATGCTCCCTAAGGCTCGTGGTCTGAGCATATCAGTGATGGCTCTGAAATACTAATGGGGATTTCCAATGCCACTAGAATGGCAACACTTCTTCCTCTGTTTGGGGGGAAGCTTCAAAACTAAGAGCAAAATGTTTGGTCATTAAAAGAATGTCCAGCCTAAGAAGCTGTAAGTGAAGGAAAGCAACTAAACTGACAGTCTTCACTTTTTTTCTCTTATTTAAAAGGTGGGGGGAAAGCCTTTCTCATTTCCTTTTAGAAGGAAGACGAACATTCCTAAAGCAATGTCCTTGTTTCCCTCAAAGTGACATAGAAATCTAGAGTCCTCTTAACCCAACAACACAACAGGGCAAAAAAGTGCATGAAGTGAATACAATGTTTTTATGATCAACAACACAATCTAACAAAAGTATAAATGTTACGTGCTCCCTCCCCCCTTTATGAATAAACAGAACCTCTGAATGCCAGAGCTAACAGGTTTTTCCATTCTACTTTTCAAAGCACCAATAGGAAAATGGGTTCAATATTACTGTATTAGGAGAATATGTTTAACTTGGAAACAAATATGCAAACTAGACTTTAAATCTGTGTGAAGGTGCTACAGGATGGAAGTAATCAATGGTAATTAATTTATTTATTTTTAAGTGAAATTGCAAACAATCCCTCTCCAGTCTACAAGATCCTAGGTTGTTGTTTTTTTTACGTTTTGTTCCCTGCAGTGACTACTAAGTGTCACTTGTACCACATTCCAGAATGACAAAGGAAACAGGAGAAGGGTATTACAATATTGATATAGCTTCTTTTTTCCCCATACCATGCCTTTGTTTGGCTTTTCTCTGTAGCCTAATTCTTATTCTGATCAGAGAAGAAGTAGCTGAAAACCAGATTTTTATTAACACCATATACATCCAACGGTGCTCATGCCCACACCTACATCCATACAAACATATGCACAATCCCCTCCCATTTTCTAATGATACCTTTCACAGCTGAGCTGCTGTGGCTAATCATGATGATTGAATGGGATTTGTGGATGGATATTAGAGCACTCTTTATCAAAAGCTCTTTGCAAGATGTATTTTTGTGTAAAATGCTTCCACAAATGTTAAAATAGCCATCAAGTAAACTCATCTTTGATAGAATCCAAAATACCCTTCTCCCAGAGCATGGGTAAAAGGAACATAGAGTGGTATTAAAAACTCTCTCTCTTTCTTTATTTTATAATGTATATACGTGCACACACATACATCTAAATAAATTCACATCTCTCTCTCTCTATATATATATGTTTATTCACAAATGAAATGTCTATGCACACTCACATACATAAAATGTATCATTGATAGTACTACTATTATTATTGTGGTAGCACTTACGGGCTCCAAACCAGAAATCAGGGTCCCATTGTGCTAGGCAATTTACAAACACAGAACATAAAGAGCTTACAATTTAAAGGTACGTCTACACTTACGGCAACGTGTACAGCACGGTCACTGCATGCCCAGCTAGCACGAGTATAAACAGCAGTATAGACGATAAAGCACAGCTTAGTAGAGGGCCCTACATGCCAAAACCTCATGGTATATACCCGACACAGCTCTCTACACGTACAAACAGTGCCGCCAATGTCTAACATTGTTATTTTTACGCCCCCCCCCCCCGCCAGAGCCTTTCCCCGCCTAAGTGAAAGGCTCTGGTAGTGGGGTAAGGCTCTGGCAGTGGGGAGGCAGCAGGGAAAAGTTCTGACATCTTTCTGCTGCCAGGGCCTTTCCCTGCTGCCACCCCCCGGCAGAGCCTTACCCTGCCGCAGTGAAAGGCTCCAGCAGCGAGAAACTGCCAGAGCATTTCCCACTGCTGGAACCTTTCCTTGCTACGTGTAACTACGCACCACAGTGACAAGTGCGGGGACAGCCTGATATTCACTGTGGCATGCAGCTGTACTGTACATGCCATCGCAGGTGTAGACATCGCCTAAGTATAAGATCAGAGACAACAGGCAGATACAGAAAACAGATTGGGAGAACACAAGATAACAATGGAGCAATTACGAACAGGAGTGGAAACAGAAGCTCACAGAGGTGAAGTGACTTGCCCAAAGTCACACAGCAGCTCAATGACAGGGCTTGCAATAGAACCCTGCTACGCTGAACTCCGGGTGCAAGCCCTTATCCACTAGACTGGAATTTATTCTAGTAAGAATTGACATAAAATGTTACAGGCCCACCAGTACCACAGGAGACTTTTCCACATACCCATGCCTTTATAGAGAGTAATGAACTTGTCCCTGAGAAGTGCTGAGCACCTGACTCCCACTGAAATCAATAGTAGTTGGTACTCAGAGCCTCTTGCAATCAGCCCTAAATCTATTATTATTTTAAAACTCTGTTTATCCCATCATCTGATAATAATTTAAAATGAGTTTTTAACATATTGCTGATGGAAATTGCTCCATGGTTTATTTAAGCACTTTGTCTATCTATTATGCTTCACTATTTAGGATGTTATAAAGACGGGGTTGATGCATTCTGCAGCAGAATTATTCATTTGTGAGCTATTTGTTTTAAAGAATCTCAACTAGTCAAACTATGAAGTCTGAGGTTTAGAGATCAGACAGCACTGCAGTACATTTATTTTTAAAACTCCTTTAAGCTTTTGCTAAGTACCCATTTAAGAAGTAGCAGACGTACTGTTGTTTGGTTACATTTGCTTTCACCTTAAAAAAATACAAGTAGCAGAATTATATGACTTAAAATAAATCTGTCTATTGCATCAGTCCATCTGCAATACTACAGTGAATGTGTCAGCACTGGAATTGTTAATTCCTTTTTTCCTGACCTTATTATTTTGAGCGGAAAAACACTGTTGAACTGAAAATTCTATTAGGGCCATATAGCCTCTACTTTTTGTGTAAAGATGCACTGAAAGGAAGTTCCTAATGGTATGTCCCAGATTACTGGGGATCTCTTTAAATTGATATTGAGGGATGTAATTATTGGGCTTATTTATCATGTCTGCATTTTATGAGTATTCACCCAGTAATGACTAAACAGCTAATATCTGGATCCAGAATGCTCTGGGCTGAGGGTAAAATCTGGAATGGATAGTCTTGGCTCAGTTTCTTCTGTTATTGTTCAAAAGTCCTTGTCAGGAATCTGGAGGGGATATCTACGGGATATTATACTTAGCTGCAAAGATTTGAAGCCAGGTATACTGCCCTGGCACCCCAAATATGGAGGACTATGGAGGCACAGAAAAAAATATAGCCAAAACCTGTGTCCTGGGGTCTCCCCTAGCAGTTGCTGTGCTGTCCCTAGCCCCCCATAGTAGGTAGTACAACTGTGACCTTTTTGATAGGAATCAAAGAGAATGTAGTGGAAGTTTCTGCTGTTTAGAACAGTAGTAACTTACAAGTAGAGCCCTACACATCCGTGGGTATCTGCTTTATAGGCGTGGACCATTTTGGTGGATAGCAGCGCGGATGTGGATACCAATTTTGTATCCGCGCAGGGCTCTGTTGGTATGAGCCGGACAGGCAACTGTGTGGAACTGCGGCACGGATCCTCCACCTGTCCTGGGCGGGGAGCCTGGGGGGCAGGGACACTGGGCGGGGGGCTGCTTGGGCCCCACACCCAGGGCAGTGGAGGGTCCGCGGCTCCTCACAGCTGCCTGCCTGGCTCTTACCATGGCCAGGCTGCAGTTCCAATCCGCCTCCCCCCCTGGCTGGAACCGGGTCGGGGAGAGCCACGCTGGCAGCTGTGGGGAGCCTGGGTTCCTCCTCCTGCCCTGGGCGGAGGGGCTGGGGGCAGGGACACTGAGTGGGGACGCTGGGAAATTTGGCGGGGGGCTGGGGGGCAGGAACACGGGGAAAGGGCTGGGACACTAGGCGGTGGGGTGCTTGGGCCCCCGCCCAGGGCAAATGGAGGGTCCGCCGTGGCTCAGAGCCGGGCAGGAAGCTGTGGGGAGCCGCGACAGATCCTCCACCTGCCCTGGGTGGGGGGCCCTTGCAGCCCCAAGGCAGCTCTACAGGTCTGCCCGCTTCCCCCGGCCAGGCCAGTGTGAAGCCCAGCCAGAGAGACGTGGCAGATGCTCCACCTGCCCGCAGGACGGGGCAGGGTGGGGGGCTGAGAGCAGCCCCCGGCTGTGTTCCCGCCCCCCAGGCTGCTCGCCCAGCCAAGGGCAGGTGGAGGGTCTGCAACTGCTCACGGGCTCCCTACAGCTGCCCATGCAGCTGTCCCCGACCAGGCTCTGGCAGGGGGGGTGCCTCAGAGCCTCAGCCTGGCCCCCAGTGTAGAGCCCTGCAAATCCGCAGATATCTGCAGATTATTTTTGGCACATTAATTGTGTGGAGGAATGATTGCAACTACATGGTGCAGAAAGAGACATGGAATCGGATCCCAAATCCTTAAGCATCAATGGGAGCCTTTCTATTGACTTCAATGGGCTTTGGACAAGGCCCACAATGCACAGGTGCATTTTTCTTCTGAAGGCCACTCTTACAAATTGGGACCTGGGGTTGGGGGGGGGGGGGGTTCAAGACTTTCAGCAGATGGAGGGTGGCATTTGCATCTAAGTTTTCCCCCTTCTCCCCTTCCTCAAATTCTTCCCACCCATTCTACTTCCTCAGGATTCCCTCTCTCTTCCATTCAGGCTTCTCCTCAGAGGTTCTGAGTCTTCAAGGTGGGGGAAGTGGGAGTGGAAGACTGAAGTATCTGGCCAGCAGACTTCTCTCCCTGCCCAGACTACTCATCGCCCTCACGGCTTTGTGACAACTCCCCTGCTGTGGTTTGTGCTGTTAAATAAGCAGAAGCAGAAATGGGAGCAGTCACAAAGAAATGAAAGCACTGAGTGAACATGTTGGCTGAGGAGAAAGGTTTCAACTGCTGATTTCTGGCTGACTGTTCAGCCAAGACAGAGAACAGCTCCTGGTATCAGGTGGGATGGAAAGATATTTTTTGTTGCAAGCTGTAAACAATCCTGGGATGTTGTCTGAGGCTGTTAGCAAGTATGCAAAGGCAGGGGAGCATATGGCTGTTGGACTACAGGTTTTCATCACAGCAGAGAATTAATTTCCTTAGTGAGAAAATATAGAAATTGGTCCAGCTTTTAGAGTTACTTACAATTACAGCTGTTTTAACTCTGCAATATATTCTGACCTGAGGAGATAGTTGCATTTTATGAGGCCACTGTGTAAGGAAAGCAAGCAACTGGGAAAAGGATATTGCTCCGTTCATATTTAGAGAATGTGTTTTTTTTCTTCTAATATGAAATGCCTAGCTGGGATATCAGAGCACAAAGCAGAGAACTCAGTGCATCTAAAAGGTACAGCTCACATCTTTAGTTTCCAGAGCTCAGTCACAGCACTGCTATATAAATAACTAGAAACTGGAAAAATCACTCTAGCTATTGACATGTGATAATTAAGCAGAGGGGATGGGAATATAAGAGTGTGTGAATATTTTAAGGTTGTAAATGATCAAGAATTATTTAGCATGTTTGTGAAGAATATGGGAGATTATCTGTATTTTTTAAATTAATGTATATTTACTATTGGTCTACTATCATGATATCTGTTACCTGGCTACAAAAGTTAACGTAGTCCAGGGGGGAGGGGTTACACTTCTGCAAGAAGGCAGACAATGGATGTAGATAGCCCAATCGTTGATATTTAACCAAACAGTAAAGGCATCAAGACCTGCTGCTGCCCTTTTTGTCCACGTTCAAGAGGAGCACAGCTGACCTGCACCTGTTGTGCTGAAATTGCCAGCCAAAGACTATTGACTTGCTAATGATTCTGATCTAGGGTAACAAACACAGAGGGCTGCTATGAATGGAAAAAAGGCAGGGCAAAGACAAGGGCAAAGACAAAAGTTAGAATCTGCTGTTAAAACAGAGACTCTCTCCAGCAAGGGAATGCAGAAGACAAGACTGGGCAGGAGGAGCCGGAGGTGCAGAAGAATCCTGGACTCCATGGAAGACAGTGACTACGATCCAAAGAACGCTCAGGAGGGGTGAGGAATCTGAGGGAAGGTCTTGCACACAGATGTTTGTTATTTTTCCATAGATCTATATAACTCTGGTGCTTTGTCTGTGAGTACAGTTTGTGTGGTTAGAGGTGCCTTTGTTAAGTCTGTGTGGTACTTGCTTTAACTGTCCCCAAGTTCCCAAAGGGTGAAACAGTAATTCAGGGTACACACAAGGGTGGACCACTGGAGAGGCATGACTGAGACTGTGTGTGTGTGTGGGTGTGCACGCGCGCCTAGGGCAGCTGGGCTACATCCTGAGATATTCCAGGAGCGGGAGTTAACAGCTCTTCTAGGGTTGGTAGTTCGAGGCTCCTTACATCTTCTCTCCACACCAATTAGCATGTCTGCACAGGGCCAGACATAATTTGGCCCTTAGGCAATATAGCGACAGCATCAAGAACTGATAGCTGAGGGAAACATCTGAGCTCGGGTCAGACTTCTTATACCTTTGACTCCACATCCAGTGGAACCAGGAGTTAATAATATGCAGAAAAAGAAAAAAGTTTTAAAGGTGTTTGGAACGTTCATTAAATTGAAAGGTTGGATACAATTCCAGTAGGTATATTTTTGCACTACTGAACTTACGGTTCTATGATACTGTAAATGGATTCTCAGATTCAATGGCAGAGTTGCCATGGTAATTAATTTTTCAACACTAATCACTACTGGAATCATGCATGATTTGATAGCATATAAGCTATTGGTCCCAGGTGATCTTGATTTAGACCCTTTATTAAACCCCCATCTACCTCCACACCTGAAAATGCAAAACTAAATTTGCATGGTGTATTTTTGAGTTCTGGAGCAAAGCATAATGTTTTCACCCCTCAGCTCATACCCCTTCTTCCCCACTGTCTGAGTTGCAGACATTTTGGGGGAGATTATACCAATTTTACGAGCGTTACTATAAATCTATGTTATTCTAAATCAGATAATTTCTTTCCCTACTTGACTTGTGATGGGAGATGATATCTAAAAGGACAGGTTCTCCTTTTATGGCTTGCGACCTTGATTTTTGTGGCCTCCCATTTGCCTCTTCAAGGAAAATAAGTGTGATCTATCACATGCAAATGGGTCCATAGGTGCTAGAACTAGGGGTCCTAGGGGTACAGCGGCACACTCCGGCTTGAAGTGGTTTCCATCATATCCAGGGTTTGGTTCAATGGCTCTCAGCACCCCCACTATACAAATTGTTCCAGCACCCCTGAATGGGTCAGAACTGGATAAAGCCTGGGAAGATTTTCCAATTTATTTGTTTGTTTACTTACTAGAAACAGGGAAACTGCCAATATGTTCCTAAGTGTCAGGGTGGTTAAACACTGCCTAGGGAGGTTGTGGAATCTCCATCTCTGGAGATATTTAAGAGTAGGTTAGATAAATGTCTATCAGGGATGGTCTAGACAGTATTTGGTCCTGCCATGAGGGCAGGGGACTGGACTCGATGACCTCTCGAGGTCCCTTCCAGTCCTAGAATCTAAAACCCTATTGCCTCTCTTTTTCATTTTTCTATATCTTGAATAAGATTTTCATCATTTCTTTCACTCTGTGTATTCTCTGGAATCCACTCTAGAAATGTTGCTTTTCTCTTTTGCCTCTCACCTAATTTATTTTACCTTTCAATGTTACTTCTCACTTCTTTTCCCCTCTCTCCTCCATTTTTAAACCACCCTTTTCTTCCCTTCCCCGCCTCCAGCCGGCCCTCCCAATCCTCTAACCTTCTTTAACTACCCTTCTTTAGTCAGGGCTGGAAGGCAGGTTCTGCACACTCTCCTCCAAAGGCCGGCTTGATGAAATACCTTTCCCTCATGCAGTTCAGTGATACCAAGTGGTTTCAAAGGCTTTCAAATATCTATTTTACATTTTTAAAGCATTAAACTGTCATGATTTTACTCAGGATCATTTAAAAACATTTTTCTGCTTACCATGAGCTCAGTCCTGCAAGATGCTGAGCACTCAGTTCAATCTTGCAAAGTGCTGAGCTCTCTAGCCGCGATCCAACAAGCATTAACCCATTAAGGACATGCTTAACTTTTATTGATACTCATTTGGGGTGATCTGCAAAACTCACTCATAAGAAATGCAGCATTTCCAAATTTATGCCAATAAAATTTTTATGCCACACCATCACGTATTCTCTATAAGTATCTACAAACATGAGCTCTGTATACATCTTCAATTACAATAAAACTAATTAGCCAATAAGTCACATTTGAGGCTGTAGCTCAAATATTCAGACATCCAAGTTCAATTTACATACTAATGGTTGCATATTTGCCTTTAATAGATGTACTATTAGAAAGCAAACATAATAAATGGATAACCATTTAAGCATGGAGTTACCCGATCTTGATGAAAAATATCTGAAACTGCAACAGCCAGTGAATCTATTTACTTTTTTTTATTGGGAAATAAAGCTAATCACAGACTAAGAAGATAAATGTAAATTATACAGTGCAGCATACTAACGGTGGATCATTAGACCCACCCCCTTCAGAGTACGTAATTAGTTCAAACTGGCTGAAATGGCTGGCTTGTACCTTAGATTTTATTTTTCTGAGACAGCACTAGAAACATACAGGCAAAGCTGCTTACGTTTTGAAAATGTTTTCCCTTGGGCTTGTCAGTTTGTTCTATTTTTGGCCTCCCCTAGATTTCCAGAACAAGTCCTCCATCTCCCAGTGGCCACCACTCCTAAGGTATCAGCCTAGGGACATTTCACTTGTCTGAAGAAACTGATGACTACCCAGTGGTGTATGCGTAATAAGTTTTAAAGCTGCATGGTGTGGAGCAGCAAGAAACCTCAGGTGTGTAGTGAACAAGGTGCTAATTGGGTAACTGGGTAAACAGAACTCTATTAAAGATTATGGGCCTGATCCTGCAGTCATTACTCACACAAAACACTCGATGAAGACAAATGGGAGTGGGGGAGGTATACAGGCGCAGCAGTCACCAAGGGAGACAGGAAAGGAACACTGTATATTACAGAGGTATATTGTCAAGGATCCATAAACATTCTTACTCTTTTTTCCTTATTTTAGAGTCCACACCACTTTAAAACAATAACAACAACCCCACAGGAAACCCAATATTGTTATGTCTTGACAATACAACACACCAAGAAGCAGCATGGTCTTATGGTTAAGGCACTGAATTTGCACTCAAGAGATTTGGGTTAGATTCCTAGCTCAGCTACAGACTTCCTGTGTGATCTTCCCAAGTTGCTTGTTCTCTCTGTCACATTAAACCCTCTGTAAAATGGGGATAACAACACCTCCATTCTTTCACTTTTTGTCGGCCTCTTCAAGTAAGGTCTCTTACTAAGTGTCTGTGCAATGCCTAGTGCAACGGGACCATGATCTCAGGTGGGGCCCTAGGCTCTGCTGCAATAGAAATAAATAACGAAACAAGCAGCCACTGGGAAATGAAACTGACTTTGTGCAGAAGAACAATACTCCTACAAGACTGAAACAACATGCTGCTTAGTGTGGCAATGAAACAACTGAGATTCCAGAAAACCGCCTTTGCAACAGAACCCATCTGTCAACACCTACAGGTGTGCAGCATTTTATATGAACCTCTCTCCTCTTCCCTCCTCAAATGTCATTTTATTTTTGTACCCTTCCCTGTGTGAGGTGCCAACATCTGAGGTCTTTTTCACAAGAACGCCAGTTCAGAACAATTCAGGAAGCGGTCATTATCTGCATGTGTAACTATGCTAGTTGCTCTGATGAATGAAGATATCACATAATATACTAGATCAAATCACACAGTTTCCCCGTCTGTAAAATGGGGATAATGACTCTGATCTCCTTTGTAAAGCACTTTGAAATCTGCTGAGGAAAGGCGCTATAGAAGAGCTAGGTATTAATTATTATTATTATAAACTGGTCCAAGTGATTTCCTTTAATTATAATATCATGTTCTTCAGGTGCTCAGTTTTTCCTGCCCTTTACATTCCAGGTCCTACCTCCTACCTGCTTTACATTCTGAACATAGGCAACAAATGCTAGTGACTGCAGGGCAATAACTTCCCGTGATCCTCCATACTCCCGTGACATGACAAGTTATAGGTTGAGCCATTTAGTTAATCCAGGTCAACACAGTAGTCTCATCTATGGGGAAAAATACTCTCAGACTGCTGTGCCAGGTGAGCACAAGGGTATGCGAGTTGTCAGCTTCTGCCAGCAGGTTCTTGACACACTACTGCTTGCATTCAAACACCAAATGACTGTGATGACAGAGTACAAGCCTGACAAATTCAGGCTGTTAAAGTGTTCTTTACTAATGCAAGGAACACATACTGTAAGTCCTGAGAATGCGTTCAAATTAAATTCCATGTTTGAATGAGAGCATATTTAGCCCAGATAATATTAAAGGTTATTGCTTTCCAATGAGATGATCTTATCTATCTGAAGAACGTTTTAATGAACAGTGGAAAAATATAATCTGAAAATTATGCACCACCATTTATAAGAATTGATAGAGTAAACTCCAAAGGTTCAAAAAGTTTGGTTCAGTTAAGCACTGAAAGTATGAATCCATGCCTCCTGGAGTCTGCACAACTGGGCTGGGAAGCTTGTGAGGACAGGCTCTCAATATTTCTGTTGTACCTTGCTTCCATTCACTTAGGCTGAAAATGCTGCAGTGGCTTTCCTCTAATATCCATCAGAAAAATCATATAGGCCTCCACAGTGGAAGGCCAAGTTTGCAGCCAGGCTACAATTTTTCTACGAAATTTGATATGAACTGGACAAACGGTTCCTTAATGATGATACCCTAAAAGTAGGAGGGCTTATCAAAGTTTAAAAAGTCTGCTAATTTGGTTTTGCCACTTAGTAGCAAAATGACAGAAAGAAGAGATAAAAATTAGTTTATTAGATTCCCCCAGCTGAGATCTAGAGAATGGCACCATACATTACTTGATTACAATCTCATCTGAACAGTTATTAACCCTTTAAAAAGGAGTATATGGGTTTTCAGCTCTTAATTGCTCAAGATAAGAGAGGGTAGTTCAGCACCCATAGGGGGACACACCTCAAAGAATTCCAATTATTATACAAAATAAGTAACATCTCTCTTTTCTTCGAGTATTGTTCCTATGGATGTTCCACCTCAGGAGACTCCCAAGCAGTACCTCAATACGGAGGAGGGTGCCGAGGAGGTAGATTCAGTACAGACTGTAGAACAGTGTCACCGAAAGCCATGTCAGCTCTGGAAGCAGGCACAAGAGCATAGTGCTGGGAAAACATGTGCACCTAAGACCAGGTGACTGCCCTGCACATGTATGAGATATGAAGCAGTTTTTCAGTGCAGCTGCAGAGGTAGATTGAGCCCCAGTGGGCTCAATCACTCTGATAAGAAAGTAAAACCCTGTTGTTCATAAGAGGTTAAGATCCATCCTGTTCAATCTTTGGGTGCAAACCTGATGTCCTTTCATTCATTTCACAATTGAGATGAAAAACCATGGGGAAGCCCTAAAGGGCCTTGTCCTGTGGAGGTAAAAGGCAAGAGCTCTTTTTATGTCCAGTGTATGGAGGCTTGTTTCTTCTCTTAAAGACTGAGGCTTGGGATAAAACACCAGTATCTGAATCTCTTGATTAATGTAGAATTCTGTAGAAACAGGTAGGAAGCAAGGGTGTGGACATAGTGTTACCGTATCGCTATAGAACAGTGGTTTTCAACATGGGGTCCACAGACTATGTCTAAGATTTCCAAAGGAGTCCACATCTCCATTTGAAAATTTTTAGGGGTCTGCAAATGAAAAAAAGTTTGAAAACCACTGCTATAGAACAGTGTACGGGGGATCAGGCATCAAGGCTGCAAATTCCCCATCACTTCTGACTGAGGTGAATGCTTTGAGGAATGAGGTATTACAGGACCGAAAAAGGAGGGAACAGGTTCCCACGAGTTCAAACATGGATTTTCTCAGCACACTGAGAACCAAGTTGAGAGGCCCCATGATGGAGTTGGCTCCCTAACAGGAGGATAGAGATTGAACAGACCTTTAATAAACCTCAGTGTTTGGGTAGGTGAAGAAAGCCACTCGATAGGGCATGTGTGTGAAAAACTGTGATGGCAGTTAGGTGAACCTTAATGGAGCTCACCAATAAGCCCTGTGATTTTTAAATTCAGGAGGTAATCAAGAATGTGTGTCAAATAGGACTCAAGAGGAGGTATAGATCAGTGGCTGCATGAAATCTGGATGGTTTCCACTTCTTCAGGAGTTTTCCTTGTCATGGGTTTTCTACTATGAAGCAGTACTGTTTATACCTCTGGGGAGCAGTCTTGTTCCATACCAGAGAGCCATCTTGAAGCCATGCCTTGAGGTGAAGCTCCAAGAGGTTGGAGTGGATGATGGATCCCGACTCCAGGATGAGGAAGTTTGCCGTTAGTGGAAGGCAGAGAGGGTGGTTGCACAGACATGCAAACCAGCTCTGAGAACCACACCACTTTCAGCTATGAGGGTGCTATGAGGATGGCTAAAACTTCCTCCTGTTTCAATTTTCTAGGACCTTGAGCAATAAAGATGGCAGGGGATAAGCATGTAGCAATACGCAAGGCCAAGAAATGACATGGAGATCTCCTGTCGAGTTGTGGCTGTGCTCTCCCCTTGAGCAGAATCATCTGCACTTCACATTGGATGGTGTCACAAAGAGATCTATCTATCTGCAGATGACCCTAGGTAAGACATATTTCTTGGAACACATCACTGTTCAGCTCCCACTCATGGTTGATGTGGAAATGCCTGCTGAGGGATTCCGCCACTGTGTTGTGTAGTCCTCAGGGCTGGCCTTACCATGAGGCGAACTGAGGCGGTTGCCTCAGATGCCAGACTGGGGGGGGGGGGGGGCACTAGGGTGTAGAAAATTGAGTCTGCTGCTGGTGCATATGTATTCTCTCTGCTCTAGATGCACAAAGATGGTGGAGTGCTGTGCTGGAGGAAGGAGGGCACAAGAGACATAACAGGCAAGCAGGAGAAAAGGTGAGAGGGAATAACAGAAAGCAGCAGGAGCTGCAGGAAGAGAGAGGAGGAGGAGCCTCTTATGTAAATCTCTAGCACCCCAGGAGCCTGGACTGATTAACACCAGCTTCTCAGGGAGCTTCCTGTTTCCTGCTGCTTACCTGAATCCACTTGAGGAGAACAGGCAGTCAACTGAAGTAGTAGGAGCCAGTTAGGCCCTTAAGATGCTGATATCTTCCCTCACTCAGGCCCTGCTACCAGCCTGCTTATTTGTCCCCTTCAATTGAGTATTGAGAGCCACTATAGCTGGCACAGAACAGCAGTCATGAGTGAAAGAAGAAAACGCTCCTCTGGGGCAGCATTCAGAAAAAGAAAGAAAGCAAAGGAAGCATTTCTATCTAAGCAGGAAGGAGCTCTCCTGAGATACATAGACACAAATGTTCACGGTGAGCCTTCCGGCCCCAGTGAGGATGTGAGTGGTGAGGAGATGCCTGATCTTCCAGTTAGTCAGAGTGCCGGTGACTTGGCAGCTACTGCAGCATCCATATCTCCATTTCAAACGGATGTAACCATGCACATTCCTGAAGAAAAGTGTAGATCAGAGAAGAGTGTGGTGGAGGCGCAAGAAACAGCTGCTGCTGAGTTTAGTTCCTTAAGTCTAGATGACCCAGGACTGTGGACCCACTTGAGCAGTAGCCTGAGGGACTTCCTTGTAGTGCATGGGCCACAGCAGGTAAAAAAACTTCATGTTCCCCAAAGACAATGAAAATAGAAGTTTCCATCCAACACATAACTTGCATGAAATCCCCAAAGGTGACAAAGTGGAGAGGCCATGGCTTATGTATTCAAAAACCCAGAATGCTGCATATTGTTTTTGTTGCAAACTCTTCCAGTCTAATGTTCCAGCCACATTGGGTTCTACAGGAACAAAGGACTGGAAAAATCTGGCATGCCATGAGAAGGCAGCAAATCACCAGAGCGCATTCCATAGGTGGAAAGAGCTTGAGATGAGACTAAGGTTAAAGGCCATCATAGATGATCAGCATCAAGAGAAGATTGCATCAGAGTCTCTTTACCGGCAAAATGTTCTGAAAAGGCTCATTGCCATTGTGAGAATGCTTGCTACCCAAAACCTAGCACTGCGTGGCACTTCAGATCAGCTGTATGTGCCAAACAATGGAAACTTCCTTAAAATTGTGGAGCTGATGGCTGAGTTTGATGCTGTACTCGAGACGCATCTAAGAAGAGTCACCACCCAAGAAATGTACACACACCACTACCTTTGAAAAACAATTCAAAATGAGATCATACAGTTACTGGCAACAAAAGTCAAACAGAAGATTGTGGCAGATCTGAAGTCTGTTATTCTGGACTGCACACCTGACATCAGCCATACAGAACAAATGACTTTAATGGTGCGTTTTGTATCAACAACAACAGAACCTAGTGAAAATGTCCCTGCAATGGTGACTGTCAGAGAGCATTTTCTACAATTTATTGACATTGATGATACTACAGGAGCTAGTATGACAAATGTGCTTCTTAAAAAGCTGGAAGATACAGGAATTGCGATAGCTGACGTGAGAGGTCAGGGCTACGATAATGGTGCCAACATGAAAGGAAAGAACAGAGGAGTGCAGACACGGATCCGAGAGTTAAACCCTCGAGCTTTTTTTGTCCCATGCATTTCTTATTCATTGAACTTGGTGGTCAGTGATGCAGCATCAGCTTCTAGTGAGGCTGCTGAATTTTTTAATGTAATTCAAAGCATCTACACCTCTATCCCGATATAACGCGACCCGATATAACACGAATTCGGATATAACGCAGTAAAGCAGTGCTCCGGGGGGGGCGGGGCTGCGCACTCTGGCGGATCAAAGCAAGTTCGATATAACGTGGTTTCACCTATAACGTGGTAAGATTTTTTGGCTCCCGAGGACAGCGTTATATCGGGGTAGAGGTGTATGTATTTTTCTCTGCATCAACTCATCGATGGCAAATTTTGAAGCAACATCTGGGAACATCCCCTCTGACACTGAAACCACTGAGTGCCACACGATGGGAAAGTCGAGTGAAGGTGATAAAGCCTATCAAACACCAAATTGGGAAGATATATGATGCCATAGTTGCCATTATGGAAGATAATATTATGACAGGAACTGTTTGTGGGAGAACAGTGGCAGAGGGAAATGGAATCACCAGAAACATACATAACTTCAAATTTCTGTGTGGCTTAGTGTTGTGCCATGACATACTGTTTGAAATAAATGTTGTAAGCAAGAGACTTCAAGGTGTTGACCTTGATATATCTGGAGCAATGGAAAAACTGGACAAAGCAAAGTCATACCTACAGTCTTACCGGTCAGATGAGGGATTTCAAAATGTTCTGAAGCGTGCACAGAAGTTGGCAGAGGAACTTCACACTAAAGCTATTTTCCCACCCATTCAAGAATACAAGAGTCACCGAAGAAGACATTTTGATTACGAGGCACAGGTTAATCCCATAAGAGACCCCAAACAACAATTCAAAGTTGAATTCTTTAACCAGGTGCTAGATTGTGCAATACAGTCAGTTGAAGAACGTTTCATGCAGCTCAAGGAACACAGCAGTATATTTGGGATGTTGTATGATATTCCAAAACTCCTCACTATACCCGAAGAAGACCTTAACCAGCAATACAGGGCACTAGAGACAGTGTTGACACATGATGACATGTGCAATATTGATGCAAGTGATTTAGGTGATGAACTGAAAGCCCTTTCAAGATACATTTCAGCAGGATCAACTTCAAAGGCTGTTCTGGAATATATGTGCACAAATAAGATGACCACCCTCTTTCCAAATGCTTTTGTTGCTCTGCGCATACTTCTAACGCTTCCTGAAAGAGTTGCCAATGGAGAACGCAGCGTCTCCAAGCTGAAGTTAATAAAAACACATCTACGCTCCACAATGACACAGGAGAGGCTGGTCGGCCTTGCAACCATCTCAACAGATCATGGCCTAGACTGTGGACCTTCAGCAGGAAGCAGTTCAAATCTTTGCAACCAAGAAGGCACGGAAAGCACCACTTTGATTATTCAAACGGATAAAAATGCCAGTGTTTACTATGCAGACAAGAAAAGTTACATTTGCTGTTCAGGCGTTTGAAAGTTAAGTGTTACTTAACATTTTTGAACAAGGCATTTTAAGTTGTTAGTTCTCCTTTATTGGGGTAGGTAGCAGAGCAGTACCATGAGAGGAGTAGAACAGGAAGAAGGCAGAATTGAGACCTTTCAAAGTTTTGGCCCAAGTGAGGGGGCATGGGGGTGTCATTTGAGCTCCCCGCCTCAGGTGCCAAAATGTTGTGGGCTGGCCCTGGTAGTCCTATCAGATAAACCGCTAAGCTCTGAATCCTGTGTGAAACGCACCAGTTCCATAGTTTCACAGATTTGGTGCTTAAGGACTCAGATTTCGCTCCTCCTTGCTGATTGATATAATACATTGCTGCTCTATTGTCCAGCATTATTCTGATTGGGTGGCCCCAGATGTGTGGTAGGAAGTGCTGGCAAATGTAACAAATCACTCTGAGCTCTAATATGTTGATAGGGAGGGGTCCATTTGCCCTGATTTGTGAAGTTTTGGGAGTATGCGCTCCAGGCAATCAAGGAGGCATCTGTAGTGATGGTTCTCGTGGGAGGAGGCAGCAGGAATGGAACTTCCATGCACATCCTTTGTGGATCCTTCCTCCAATTTAGAGAATCAAGGCCCCTCTGAGGTACAGATACTTGCTTGGATAGACTGGTTGTTGGGAGTAGAGACAGTTATCAGCCAGGCTTGAAGACACCGAGAGTGTAGTCTTGCTAATGGTGTCACAAACATATAAGCTACCATATAAGTCTTAGGAGTTGCAGGCAAGCCCTTGCTGTGGTTTGCAAGCTCTGTTGCAATGTTGCCATTCGGCAGGTATGCTCTGATGGTGGTGGAGTCTACCGTGGCTCCAATGACGTCTGTGTGTTGAGTGGGTTTGAGGGTAAACTTTTCTGTGTTGAACTGGAGGCCCAGTGAGTGGAATAGAAATAGGGTCTTGCTGGTTGCAGTTGGTGCCTCAAGAAATGAGACACCTTTCAGGAGCTGATCATCTAGGTAAGATAAGACAATTATTCCCAGCTGGTGAAGATGGGCTGCAACAGCTGAGACGACTTTGGGACAGTGGAGAGGCCGAAGGGTAGGGCATGATATTGGTAGTGGTCCCTGACCACCATAAAACAAGCAAACATCTGTGCCAGGGGTGCATGGCAATATGAAAATAAGGATACGGAAGGTCGAGGGAAACAAACCATCTCCTGGACCCAGAGAGAGAATCATCACTGCTAGGATTACTATTCTGAATGGCTGACAGCAGACAAAGGTGTTCAAAGTCCTAAGGTCCAGAATTGGTTCCCACCCTCTATTTTTCTTCTGGATCAGGAAGTCCTGGGAACAGAACCCTTTCCCAACTAAGTATAGTGGAACAGGTTGTATCACCCCTACTGTACATCCTGTCTCAAAAAATCCTCACGAGAAGGCTTCCTGAAGAGGGACGGGCGGGGGGAAGAAGCTGCAATGGATGGAATAGCCTGTCGAAATCACCTCCAAGATCCATCTGTCCCATGTGATGAGCTCCCAGGAAGTTAGGAAATGGGAGAGACGATCCCAATAAGAGTGAATGCGGGGAATAGATGCAGCATAGAACCTGGAGCAGGAGACAGGATACTGGGTTAGTTGGACCATTGGTCTGATGCAGTATGGCCATTCTTATGTTCTGATGAAAAGATGCACCCTTCACGTCTGGCTACAGATGACAGTACTGACAACAATTTCAGCTTGGCTTTGGAGACCTTATGTTTCAAAGGCACTGAGTCTGGTGCTGCTTTAGGTTGTTTACCTGACAGCTTCTCAGTATGTGGCATGGTATTCTTAGCCAATGCTGTGGTCTCTCTACTGGAAGGGAAGAGAGGCTTAGCGGTACCCAAATCAGGACACAAGGTTGTGACTTTCCTCTTCTTTTATCCTGTTCTGGAGAATGGGGTCTTCTCATCTCTGAGAGTCTGGATGGTTCTGAAGGGCTCCCAGGATTTTTGCTTACTGTTGCAGCAGAGATGGTCGCTGGAGCTCTCTGAGCAACCAGATACACGATACAGAGGGGTGAATCAGACCCCATAAATCTGTGAGGGTTCTCCATTAACAGGAATTTTAGAATAGCTATACTGGGTCAGACCAATGGTCCATCTAGCCCAGTCTCCTGTCTCTGACAGTAGCTGATGCCAGATGCTTCAGAGGGAATAAACAGAACAGGGCAATTTCAAGTGTCGTTCAGTCCCAGTTTCTGGCAGTTGGAGGTTTAGGGACACCGGGAGCAGAGCTGTATCTCTGACCATCTTGGCTAATAGAATTGATGGATCTAGGCTCCATGAACTTATCTAATTCTCTTTTTAACCCAGTTATACTTTTGGCCTTCACAACATCCCACGGCAATGAGAACCCCTAGTTCTTGTGTTATGTGAAGGGGTAAATAACACTTCCTTATTCATTTTCTCCATATCATTCATGATTGTATAGCCCTCTATCATAGTTGTCTCTTTCTAAGCTGAATGGCCCCAGTCTTTTTAAGCTCTCCTTGTTTGGAAGCTATTCCATACCCCTAATCCTTTTCACTGCCCTTCTCTGTACCTTTTCCAATTCTAGTATATCTTTTTGAGATGGGGTGACCAGAACTGCATGCAGTATTCAAGTTGTGGGCATACCATGGATTTATATAGTGGCATGATATTTTCTGTTTTATTATCTATCCCTCAATTTTTAGATTTGCTTTTAAATCCTGAGCCTATCATACATTTGGAGGGAGAGTGAATCTATCTCAGACAGCAAAGGCAGCTTGAATGACCACTGCTGTGGGGAAAAGACTTATGGCAGGTCTGGCAGGGTTTGGAGTCCAAGTCTTGGGCATAACCCATACTCAAGGCTGCAGATCAAGGACTAAGGGACAAAAATAAAGGCTCAGAATGCACAAATGAAGAAGGGAAGGTGTTCTTAACAGAAAATAAAAGAAATTTGAAAAGAAAGGATTAAGCAAGAAAGGTAGCAAGCTGTGTAGCTAGCTAATAGGCACCACACTGATCCATCTCAAGCTGCAGGTGGTTGAGAAGGAACTGGTGTGGTGGTGGGTCGACCCCCTTCCTGTATACCTTTGTACTGGAGCACCAGGATGTCAAGGGCACAGACACTGCTGATGAAAATATCTGATCAAGAGTGCATGGAGACGCGCACATCCTGATGCAGAGCAACCACAGCTACTCGAAGAACCACCTCATAGCGAGCTTTCAGAGTCACATCCTGACCGCTCACGAGACTCCTCAGAGACCATCCCAAGTCACCAGAATTCCTAAAAGGAATTTTAGTTCCTTAACAAACTCCTTCTTAAATTATTTAGTTGGCTGTGTAAAAATTAAAAGGGTGCTTATCTCATAGGCTAGGGACCCCTGAAAAGACATCCAGCAGCAACCCCACAAAGTGTAGCCAAAAACCAAATTTTACTTTATTACCCTGCCAACAAGCCTATTCTGGTTTGTTAGTGAGAAGCCTGCTGAGCCTATTTTGGATCATTTGGGGCTGAGGGCCCTAAGGCGGGGAGGGAGGAGCACCATAAGGCTGGGGGAACCTCCAAAGGCACAAGGGGCAAGGGCTAGGGAAGCTGCCAACTAGCCTAATAAATAATTATTAAGAAATAAAAATAATTATATTTTTTAAAATATTAAGTCACTAAACTTGCCTGTGCCTTTACTGAGGTTTATGATATATGTATCATTATCATCTACCTTATCTCCCAAGGGCAAGCAAATATCAGGGAAGATAAACATGTCTTTATAGCCATAAAATGTTTATTACCTCCAAGTGTGTTTACACCAACTCTGGGATGCAGTTTTATAACTTCTATTTTGCTTTAACATTCTATGCTATTTTCTTTTATACTATGTTTTGAAAGATTTATATACATGTTAATTATTGTGCTTTGTATAGAATGTAGATGAGTCTGCAATTACAAATTGTAATCAGACTGCAAACAGTAAATTATAAATCTAGAACCTATTTAGTAAAAAAAGCAAACAAACAAATCAGAGTTATCAAAGAATGGGACAAGTCTCCTGTTTATAAGATATTGGCTTGATACAAAGGTAATACTCATTTCAAGAAGACAAACCATATAAAAAATTCATGTTTTAGGAAGATACCTGATTGTGGGCTAGAAAATGTAGGGTGTGTTATCAAAGTAACAAATATAAGTAAGCCCATACAAAGAAGTCTAGAAATATCATCATTAAAATAAATTTTATAATTACTCTAAAAACGTATTCAGAAAAAGCCTCTAGGATAAACATGTGTCATTGGAAGTATTTAAAACCTTTTGTTTATTTCTTAAATGTTGAAATGGCAAACACCTTTCTGAAATGCATACTTGCAAATATATTAATTAAATGCAAAGCTCCTAATACCATTGCTATGTAAATAGTGAAATACTTCATGTACAAATATAGCAAGGTCATTTGATGTCATAACTGGTTACTAATATAAGAAGCCATTTAAGTACAGAAATATGTATATTAATTGGGAAACTAGTTACCTGATAATCCGTTAGCAATCCCTCATCAAACTTGTGAAGAAGAACCTCTCCAAAAACTGGTAAAAAGAAAAGACAATACCTTCTCTGATAACACTTTAAGAATTTAATTTTAAAAGTCTACTTTGAGAGCTGACCTTAACAGAGAGAACTGGAGGGTTTGGACTCATTTGAAACAGAATTTCAACTTCAATTAAACTCTGATGGAACTAAAGGAATATCTTTGAAAATTGACTGAATAAAAAGAAAGAGTTAAAACTAACTTTAAAAGTCATTTGATGCTTTTCTGACAGAAGAAGAACAAAGGCAAGTTAAAAAAATGTTGTTATTCGTTATTCAGACGGCACATTCAGGAGATGAAGGTGTCACTCAAGCCAACTCTGAAGGCATGAAGCAGTGAAAGGAGGACAGCAACTAACTTTAAATCTACATAAGACTGAAACAACAGGTGTGTTTTCTTACTTTCATGGAAGTAGGAAGGAAAGAGCATAAAAAACCCCTCAGAAGTGAGCACCCCCTGTACACATACCCTCTGCTACCCTGCTTCAACAAGAACTCTACAACTCATCACATCCTGTTCATCTCTACAAGCAAGCTGATACAGACAGATAAGAAAAACAGAAAAGACTCAAGAAACCAACTCAAGGAATAGCTTCCCAACACTTCAACATGGATTGGTGAGAGGAAGTTAACTAAGACACTTGCCAAGACACTAGATTTAAAATTCTTGCAATGATTCTATTGGAATATGAAATTGCTATTATAACTTAAAAGACTAACAGTGTCTCTTGTTAATCACCAAGTGATTAGAGCAATGGTTCTCAACCTGGGGCACACGTACCCCTGGGGGTACGCAGAGGTCTTCCAAGGGGTACATCAACTCATCTAGATATTTGCCTAGTTTTACAACAGGCAACATAAAAAGCACTAGCAAAGTCAGTACAAACTAAAATTTCATACAATGACTTGTTTATATTGCTCTATATACAATACACTGAAATGTAAATACAGTATTTATTTCCAATTGATTTATTTTATAAGTATATGGTAAAAATGAGAAAGTAAGCAATGTTTCAGTCATAGTATGCTGTAACACTTTTGTATTTTTATGTGTGATTTTGTAAGCAAGTAGTTTTTAAGAGATGTGAAACTTGGGGTACACAAGACAAATCAGACTCCTGAAAGGGGTACAGTAGTCTGGAAAGGTGGAGAGCCATTGGATTAGACCATATATTCCTGGAGAGGAGACAGGCTAAATGCTGGTAAACAGAGAAATAGTGGGATTTAATTGGATTTAAGATTCTTAATATTTGTAACTGGGCCTGTCTCGAAGACAGTTCCTTATATGGCTTCTTCTAAGTAACTGACTTAAAATATTTCCTTCAATTTCATAGGATTTAGTTAAAATTACTTATTTTGCCCATTTATAAACTTATTTATTATTATTAACTAGACAGGACCCACCAGCCCTTCAGTTCTTTTACCCAGTCATAAAACAGCCTTTAAGTATCTAATCGGACACTAAAACTGGAGTCACAATAATTTTGGGAAACAATATACTTTGATCTTAATTTACCAAAGGGAAAGCACTCCTCAGAGGTGTTCACTCTGTGGGGCATAATCTCTGTTAAAAGCTCTCCACAGAGAAACATACAGAAGAGATTGTAATGGAAGTAACCAGCTTATCATTTGTGTTCAGTCACTCGTGTTGTTTGACGTCCTCTTTTCCTTTCTTTAATAATAAAATAACACTGGCTAATAATTGTGATGTTTTTGCTTGCTCTTAATCATGGTGTGGTGTCCCCTAAGGAACGTTAAAGAACCCCTTTGACTAAAGCAGTGGTGGGAGCCAAACCTCGGAGTTGGCAGCAAGAGAAACAATTAGTAACAGCTGGCCTATCATTTCTTGCTTCTCTAAGACAAATATTTTTAGTAATTTTTAAAATAAAATTTCTTGGTGTCCAGCACTGGAGAGAGGCCACAATAGGGACTCAGAGCATCATGCCCTTGGAGATTTTTTCAAAAGTTTTGGCATTTCGTCTTTTCGAATGAAGTTCTGCTAGCACTGAATCCTCTCCCCATATAGCGATCAGATCCAGTACCTCCCGTACGGTCGATGCTGGTGCTCTTTTTTGGTTATCGGCGTGCATGGTTATCTGTGCTGATGAGCTCTCTGTGGTCACCTATGCTCTCCTGTGCTGGGCAAACAGGAAATTAAATTCAAATGTTCGCGGTGCTTTTCCTGTCTACCTGGCCAGTGCATCCAAGTTCAGATCGCTGTCCAGAGCGGTCACAATGGTGCACTGTGGGATAGCTCCTGGAGGCCAATACCATCGAATTGCGGCCACACTAACCCTAATTCGAAATGACAATATCGATTTTGGCGCTACTCCGCTCGTCGGGGAGGAGTACAGAAATCGATTTTAAGAGCCCTTTATTTCGAAATAAATGGCTTCGTTGTGTGGACGGGTGCAGGGTGCATTCGATTTAACGCTGCTAAATTAGAATTAAACTCATAGTGTAGACCAGGCCTAAGACTAAACAGACACACCTGGGCCCATAGGGAAGTTCAGTGCCTGGTGAGCCTCCTAAGGCTTGCAGTAGGAAAGGTGCGGGAAGCCCAACTAACCTTTTAAAACTAACAATACATGGAGGCTAGGGGCCTCCTGCTGAGCCTTCTCTAGGGCTTGTGGGAGCTGAGGGTTAGGGAGGCCCCTGAAAAAAGGCTTGAGTGGGGGTGGAGGGCTGCTAGTTTCCTTGTGGTCTCACAAGCCTCCAAAGGCTTATAGAGATTGAGGCCTCATGATGCACTCCAGCCAGTTGGGACACTTACCCTGGTAGAGACTTCTCCTAGGTGCCTCGTAGGGGTTGCAGGGTCTTTGAATGTGTGCATTAATAAGGCTTCCCAATTGCAGACATCAGGAAGGGAGGAATTCCCCTTTCTACGCCCTCTCCCCTCCACCATCCCAAGTTAGGACTTTAAAAAAATAAGGAAATTCTGACATAAAATACTCTATCAAGGTGAAGTTAAGGTTTCTGTCCTTGGTTGGCTTGCTTATTATCTTTCAGATATATTAGAATCACACAAGAAATTAGAAGCCTAAGGAATTCAGTTAACAATGCAAACATTTTAAAGTATGGAAATTCACACAGTTAAGATAGCCAAATTGCCATGGTTTTGCCCCAGAAGAAATCACTGAATGTCTGAGGATTCACTTATAGAGGCAGAACTAAATATGCATTTTTTGTTATTCTAGGTTGGCTATCTGCTGACTTAGAGAACTATAACAATCTACAAGTATTAGAAGAGCACTAAGATGAGGAGAAAATTGTTTAAGGTGGTGCATGGTGGTAAAACTGGGAGCAATGGCATGAAACTGAGCAAAGAAAAAATGTCACAAGCTAGCAGGAAAATGTTTGTACTAAACTCTGTTGAACTGTGAAATAGTCTGCCAGTGAATGTGGAAGACGGCCTGGCACTGGAGTATTTTAAAATGGACTGAATTTTGCCTAATACAGTCAAATTCCTCTCAGATCCCTAATTTCTATGATTTCACATGGAGAACAACTTTTGACTGTTACTATAGGGACCATTTTCATCTGTCTCAAGAGGAGAGAAACCTTTTTTTTTTTTTTTTTTTTTGGTGCTGGCATAGAGAAATTTGAAGGAATAGTCTAAGCATCACAGAAGTGTTATGTTTTATGTTTTGAAGAGCTTCATTTAATGATGGTACAAGAAGAGCTGCTGTTAAATCTGGTCAAGGAGGGTAAAACACTTGTAATGAAATTCAAAACTCTCAATAAACATTATTTTATCATTCTAACTTCTGTATAAGCACGATGTTGATCTGAATTAAACTGAATGCTATGTGACAAGCTACCAGAAGAAATCAGGCAAATCCAGAGTCTAACTATCTTTAGGAAACATTGCAAGGCCTTCCTCTTTGAGAAGCTTTTCAGCCATATGTGACACACTCAATTCAAACACTCCTTTTATTCCTAAACTCCTAGTAACTGCCCTCTCCAAAGGAAAACCCTACCTCAAGCAGAGTTTTGACCCTGTGAAGGGAGGGGTACCAAAGATTCATGAAGTCCAACAGGGACTTCCTATTCCTAATGATTAGACATGGAAGGTGCTCAGATACAACAGTGATGGGTGACAGTGTAAAATTCTAAAATAGATTAGATTAGATAAGATAAATTTCATCACCTGGAGCCTCACATCCACAATAACATTTAGAGAGAAGAAAAAAAAGTTGTTTTTTTCACTAGGCTTTTCAGCTTTGACTGAGTTCTGTCGTCATTTTCATGGTTTGCTTTGACTGGCTCCTCCTTCCTGGAAAGTTGGAGTTGTAAGTATGCGTACTGAATTTGAATGGATGTCTGGGTATTTCAAACCTCCAGGTGGAGTTTGATCTTTGTGAACACACTGGAATATTTAGGTTGGCTCTTGTGTAGGTTCTTTTTACAGTATTTCACAGGAGAATTGTGGCGGCCTTTCCCCAATCTTATATGCCAATGCATCTTCATTGCTAGGTGATTGTACAAATGTGAGAGCTGTTTCAACAGCTGATTCAGATTTATTGTAATTTTTCTTTTAATATTATATTTACTTTCAAACAACAAAAAAACCCACGTTGGTTCACAAATTAAGTGAGAGGAATAGTAAAGACACTAGTGTTTAAAGTCCACCTTTCCCACCTTGACATAGTACTGCAACAATTATTATCTAATTTCTCCTACAGAGACACCCGGTAAAATTTCAGTAGCTAGTCTAACTTTTCGGTAACCCCTTCCACTGGAGCATGATGCCAGTTGACTTGACCCTCCCCATGCTGATGGTAAAGTATATTCTGAATGCAGCAGTGCCTTTCAATCAATTCATGTTCAGCTGCTGTATTACTGCAATGAGTGTGGCAGTCTGCCAGCTACAGAAACGTTAGGATGGTTTTGATGGCAGAGTTACTACAAAAGTGCTGCTGAAACCCCAGCTTGCAACTCACCCATAGAAGAGGCTGGAAGAAAATGCTGTTGATACATTGGGGCAAAGGAAACTTGTGCTTGTTAAGTATCATTAAAAGCTATACCCACATACACATTGAAGATAGCAAGTCACATTTCCAAACTGTTTTGTGGAGGGTTGGCCAAGCAACTTCCAGTGACTTGAATGTACATAGCATGGCTGTAACACCAATCAAGGATTTGGGAATTTATTACAGTATTTTTAGAGGCAGCTTCCATTCAAAGCAACACAGAATTACAACCCTCCTTCAGGAAATCACTTAAGCACGTTCTTGAATCCATCCCTATCCTGGAAAAACACGTAAGCATGTGCTTCAGTGCTGTCCTGAACAGAGATGATTTTCTGAATATCCAGAGCTCAATAAAAATGTTCCATCATTGATATAACGTCCCTTCTTCTTTGGTAATGACCAATCCCTCCTACAAACAGAAAATTATCTATCTATCTATCTATCTTACCTGAAAATGCACTTTTTGGTCAATGTGAGGCACACTAAACTGTTTCAGGAAGCGTTCGTCTTCACTCCAGAACAGGCGGATGTCAGGGATACCATAGAGGATCATGGCCAGCCTCTCTAATCCCAGGCCAAATGCCCAGCCAATTTTCTCCTCAGCACCAGCTGCAATAAACAAAGATAAAAATCCAAGGGCTTAAGAGTGGCACATGAAAAATTGCTAATACAATGCCCATCTCTTTCCCAAGGAAGATGCTAAAGAAGCATGAAAGGAAAAAAGTCTGCAAGTAATTGTCCAATGATGGAGCTAAAGCCTGATCCTCATCCCATCAAAGTCAGTGGCAAATGTGATCGAGGAAGCATGACCGAGTTCAAAAGTAAGCAAGGCTTGTGACCAGGAAGTCTTGCTCACATGGCTCTCTGGCTGCAGTTAGACTTTGAAGACACAGTTAGCAGAAGTGTATATTGCCTTCCTTTACATTACTCCTCCATTGTGCTTATAGGTTAAACACTTAATATTTTATTCAATTATGCTGTATAATACATACAAAAATTGGTTTACGATCCAAAGCATTTTAGTTGGGCTGATAGGTGAGGCCAGTGCAGAGTTAACACTGTCACCAGCATTTGGGAGGATCAAAACAGTCACTTTCAAGGTGAGAGTAAGATCAGTTCAGACCAACTGTTTACAGAACAAAGGGATTTAGGACACCGCCAGTGTTAATAACAACACCTCTACCCAGACAGCTCTTAGATCAGCAGAGGCTTTTGCACCTGGAGAAAGCTGTTACTCCCAGATAAGCAAGGTTCTGTTATTGTAGCAGTTAAATAATAATTAATAATTCTTTGTACTTATATAGCACCAGTTTTGGGCACCGCATTTCAAGAAAGATGTGGAGAAATTGGAAAGGGTCCAGAGAAGAGCAACAAGAATGATTAAAGGTCTTGAGAACATGACCTATGAAGGAAGGCTGAAAGAACTGGGTTTGTTTAGTTTGGAAAAGAGAAGACTGAGAGGGGACATGATAGCAGTTTTCAGGTATCTAAAAGGGTGTCATAAGGAGGAGGGAGAAAACTTGTTCACCTTTTTTTAAACTCATATTGAAAAAATAAAGGAAACTGAAAGCTAAGGCTGCTGCTAAGTTATTTGGAACCCACTACAGATGACTGTGTTAATTACCAAGACATCTGATTAAGTGGGTTTTAGCCCACGAAAGCTTATGCCCAAATAAATTTGGTAGTCTCTAAGGTGCCACAAGTACTCCTCATTCTTTTTGCTGATACAGACTAACACGGCTACCACTCTGAAACAAGACACAATAGCGACTCCATAAAGAGCTGGTCCACACTAACCCCCCATTTCGAACTAAGATACGCAACTTCAGCTACGTGAATAACGTAGCTGAAGTCGAAGTATCTTAGTTCGAACTTACCGCGGGTCCACACGCGGCAGGCAGGCTCCCCCGTCGACTCCGCGTACTCCTCTCGTGGAGCAGGAGTACCGGTGTCGACGGCGAGCACTTCCGGGATTGATTCGGGATCGATTTATCGCGTCTAGACAAGACGCGATAAATCGATCCCAGAAGATCGATTGCTTACCGCCGGACCCGGAGGTAAGTATAGACGTACCCAAAGTTGCACTGGGGTTTGTGCTTCGCACAAGGTTTTAAGCTTCTCTGCTTTGAACATGATAGTGTGCCCTCCCCAAATTTAAAGCACTTATTCTTTTAGTGTAGAATTAATTTTTGGAGAATTTTCATGTAAGACTGTTGATTAGTTTAAAAGGTATAAGTATTTAAAAACTGAGAAATTTGTATAATCTACTCTCTCAGCAGATGGATGCTCCAGAATCCAACCATTCATGTACAAATAATTATGTTTGTAGTCCTTACGGATGTGATGAAAAGATGAACCAAAGGAAAATCAGTGTTAAAGTGTGGTCTTCCTGAACTGTATCCCTTTGATCTCTTGTCATTTGCCTCCTTAGATGATAAACTTTTTTGGTCAGGGACCACAAATAGAATCCCAGCCATACTGAAGTCAACAACAAAGCTTCCACTGACTTCAAAAAGGCCAGGATTTTACACCATTGTACAGTGCCTAGCACAATGGGGCCCTGATTTACCCTCAGAGCACTAATTAATACATAATAAAAACAGAAATAGACTGTCTGAGGCAATAGCTCTGAGAGGTATGAACTGCCACTGCTTGTCTCAATAGAGGAGTTAACTCTGAAACCTAAAGATGCCAATTTAAATGCCAACAATGTTAACTGTTTCACTACTGCTCATTTGAGCAGAGAGAACTAACAAAGGTGACAAATTAATCTGATTAATCTGATGGAACTGATGACTGTGTATGTTTTTTGATGTGTAAATTTTAGCAGAAGGTCTTGATCTAGACTGTTTTTAAATGTTACTAATGTGCATATTTTGATTTATGAACAATTTAATAACAACCATTTCTGTTTATTCAGCAAAGTTTAACAATATTATTTGACAAATTAATTAGTCATACACTGTATTTTTACAGTGAATATTGTGATTTCATGTCAGTTATTTTTTTTTTACATGGAATGGGTCCATTGCATACTTCTGCAGTATGCGCATATGGTAGCCAACTGAGAAATCATTCTTCATCCAAGCAACTACTTTGCAAGCTCAGCACTTCAATGGCTCACCTATCCACAGGGACCTGCTCCAAGAACTTGTCTTTTGGATCTCCTGAACACTAGGAAGCCCACAGGTGGGAAACTGCTTTCCTGAAGACTTTATGAATTTTACGAGGCATACATAACAATGTTCTCCTCAGCTGGCTACCCTACAGAACTTGTCAAATCCCTATGCACCCTCAGAACACACCCCTCCTGCTGTGTCCCTTCCCTGCTATCTTGTTTTCTACTTGTAAATGATAAGGCCCCTAGTCAGCAAAACATTTAAGCATGTGCTTAACATTAAGCATATGAATAGTCCCAGTAGTCACAAGGACTAGAGCATATTCTTAAATGCTTGCTGAACGGGATTGCTAATGTGCTTAAAGTACATGCTTAAGTGCTTGAATCAGGGTCAAAGCATATACGTTTTTAAAAACAAATATTTCATGCAAGTACAACAGTTATCACTACAGAATTGATACATATAAAATGTACCTGAATAAAAACTAAGCACCTATACTGACAAGAAATTAACTGCTTGGGGCAAATGGGCAAGAGAAAGTGACGAGGGAGCTGGAAGTGACTGGGATGGAGACAAGCTGAGGGCTCACGAGTGAATCTGGTCAGGCAGCAGGTTTAAAGGAACTGGGGAGCTGGTGAAGCAATCATAGCTTCTCTGTTTAAAATGTCACAGGCCAATGGAGATAGCTTGAACATCTGTTAAAGCTTTCTCCAGCTGGCTCTCAAAGCTTTTCAGGCTGCCAGGCTCTTGATGCTTCATGTGAAAAGATTTGACCACTCAGCAGAGACGCATCACTGAAAGTTTCCTTGCCCCATACACAGTTTTAAAGAAGCTCTTTTTTCCGGCCCCGTGGTCAGTCTCCCATCCTGGGTCCTCAGTCCTCATAGATAAATACATTATATAAATTAAAAGAAAAATCCCCCCCACAACCACTCAAATGCCACCAAGACATTCTCCATTACAAATCTTTGTTAACTTAGAACGAAGATTGCTCAAATGTATTTCAAACACAAACATGTGGACACTGAAACACCAAAGAAATCATAAGTTAAGGAAAAATACATGACCAATACAACACTATTCTCCAGACTTTAGCCCACTACCATCACAGTGCTCAGCCACTCTAACACTTTCTACTCACTCAATTTCTGTACCAAACAACTACAAATAATTTAATCTTCTTTGGGCTGGACTAGAAGGTGCTATACTCTAGTATACCCGCACTAGGAAATAAGGAAACAAATCAACAGAGCCAGACGTGTACCCAGAAGCCTCCTGCTACAAGACAAGCCCAAGAAAGAAACCAACAGAACTCCACTGGCCATCACCTACAGTCCTCAGCTTAAACCTCTCCAACGCATCATCAGTGATCTACAACCCATCCTGGACAATGATCCCTCTCTTTCACAGACCTTGGGAGGCAGGCCAGTCCTCGCCCACAGACAACCTGCCAACCTTAAGCATATTCTCACCAGCAACCACACACCGCACCATAACAACTCTAACTCAGGAACCAATCCATGCAACAAACCTCGATGCCAACTCTGCCCACATATCTACACCAACAACACCATCACAGGACCTAACCAGATCAGCTACAACATCACCGGTTCATTCACCTGCACGTCCACCAATGTTATATATGCCATCATGTGCCAGCAATGCCCCTCTGCTATGTACATTGGCCAAAAAGACGGTTACTCACCGTTGTAACTGTTGTTCTTCGAGATGTGTTGCTCATATCCATTCCAATTAGGTGTGCGCGCGCCGCGTGCACGATCGTCAGAGAATTTTCTACCCTAGCAACACCCGGTGGGTCGGCTGTGGAGCCCCCTGGAGTGGCGCCTTCATGGCGCTGGATATATACCCCAGCCGACCCAGCGCCCCCTCAGTTCCTTCTTGCCGGCTACTCCGACAGTGGGGAAGGGGGGCGGGTTTGGAATGGATTTGAGCAACACATCTCGAAGAACAACAGTTACAACGGTGAGTAACCGTCTTTTCTTCTTCGAGTGCTTGCTCATATCGATTCCAATTAGGTGACTCCCAAGCCCCACCTAGGAGGCGGGGTCGGAGTGAGACATTGCTGTGTGCAGAACCGCTGACCCGAAAGCAGCATCGTCTCTGGATTGTTGCACCAGCGCATAGTGAGCAGTGAACGTGTGGACCGATGACCAAACTGCAGCTCTACAAATGTCCTGGATCGGGACTTGAGCCAGGAAGGCAGTCGAGGAGGCCTGGGCTCTCGTGGAGTGAGCGGTGAGGCGCGGCGTCGGGACACCGGCCAGGTCGTAGCAAGCACGAATACAGGACGTGATCCAAGAGGACAGGCACTGTGAGGAGACCGGTGAGCCTTTCATCCGGTCGGCGACTGCAACGAAGAGTTGTGTGGTCTTTCTAAACGGCTTTGTGCGGTCAATATAGAAAGCCAGGGGCCTGCGTACGTCCAAAGAATGCAAACGTTGGTCTTGGCGAGTAGCGTGCGGCTTAGGATGGAACACCGGGAGAAATATATCCTGGTTCACGTGGAAAGGTGAGACCACCTTGGGAAGAAAGGCAGGGTGGGGGCGAAGCTGCACCTTGTCCTTATGGAACACCGTGTATGGGGGCTCGGACGTAAGCGCTCTGAGTTCAGAAACGCGCCGTGCTGAGGTGATGGCTACAAGAAAAGCTGTCTTCCAGGATAGGTACAGGAGTGAGCAGGTAGCCAAAGGTTCAAACGGAGGCCCTGAGAGCTTGGAAAGGACCAGGTTGAGGTCCCACGTCGGAACGGGCTGACGTTGCTGCGGGTACAGCCGGTCCAAACCCTTGAGGAATCTAACGACCATCGGGTTAGAGAAGACCGAGGAAGCGAGCTCTCCTGGGTGGAACGCCGAAATAGCGGCGAGGTGAACCCGGATTGAAGATATTGCCAAGCCGTGCTGTTTTAGGGATAGGAGAATTCCAGTATGAGAGGAATAGGTGCCTGCAAGGGGGACGTAGCTCGCTGCTCACACCAACAGGAGAACCGTTTCCACTTGGCTAAGTAAGTGGTCCTTGTAGAGGGCTTTCTACTTCCCAGCAGAATCTGTTGGACGGGCTGGGAGCATTGCTGCTCTGTCCGATTCAGCCATGGAGCATCCACGCTGTGAGGTGGAGCGATTGCAGGTCGGGGTGACACAGTCGACCGTGGTCCTGAGAGATGAGGTCGGGGCACAAGGGAAGCGTGATCGGTGCTTGAACCGAGAGCTCCAACAGTGTGGTGTACCAGTGCTGCCTCGGCCAAGCTGGAGCGACTAGAATCACCCGTGCCTGGTCTCTGCGTAACTTGAGTAATACCCTGTGGACCAGTGGAAATGGAGGAAAGGCGTAGAACAGGTGATCCTTCCACGATAGAAGGAAGGCGTCCGACAGAGAGCCTAGAGCTCGCCCTTGCAGGGAGCAGAACGCCTGGCACTTCCTGTTGGCTCGCGACGCAAACAGGTCGACCTGGGGAAATCCCCACCTCTGGAAGATGGAATAGATGATGTCGGGGCGAATTGACCACTCGTGCGTCTGGAAGGACCTGCTGAGACGGTCCGCCAGCGTATTCTGGATTCCAGGGAGGAACGATGCCGTGAGGTGTATCGAGTGGGCGATGCAGAAGTCCCACAGGCGAATGGCCTCTTGGCATAGGAGCGATGAGTGGGCTCCGCCTTGCTTGTTGATGTAAAACATGGCCGTGGTGTTGTCGGTGAGAACCAACAGGCACCGGCCCTGTAGGAGGTTGAGGAATGCCTGGCAGGCTAGGCGCACCACCATCAGCTCTCGGACGTTGATGTGGAGGGCTAGTTGGGACGCGGTCCACAGGTCCTGGGTATGGTGCTCCCCGAGGTGAGCGCCCCATCCTAGAGATGAAGCGTCCGTGACCAGGTGGAGGGAGGGTTGCGGGGTGTGAAACGGCACTCCTGCACAGACTGCCATGCGATCCAACCACCAGGTGAGGGAGGTCAAGACCGAACGCGGAACCGTGACCACCATGTTCAGGCTGTCCCGGTGAGGACGGTACACCGATGATACCCAAGCCTGTAGCGGGCGAAGCCGTAGTCTGGCATGCCTGGTTACGTAAGTGCATGAGGCCATGTGACCCAACAGGGCGAGGCATGTCCTTATTGTGGTAATCGGAAATGCCCTGAGTCCTTGAATGACGCTTGTGATGGTATGAAAGCGGTTGTCTGGTAGAATGGCTCGGGCACATCTGGAGTCTAGGATTGCTCCGATAAATTCTATCCTCTGGGTTGGCACTAGGGTGGACTTCTCTCTGTTGAGCAGGATACCCAGCTCGTGGAAAGTTCGTATCACTATGCGAACATGACCTTGAACTTGGTCTCTGGTGCGGCCGCGTACCAGCCAGTCGTCTAAATACGGGAACACCTGTATCCCTTGTCGACGAAGGTATGCCGCAACGACTGCCACACACTTTGTGAACACCCTGGGAGCCGAGGACAAGCCGAAGGGAAGGACTGCAAATTGGTAGTGCACCTTGTTTACTACAAACCGCAGGAAGCGCCTGTGAGGCGGATAGATTGCTATGTGGAAGTATGCGTCCTTCATGTCGAGGGCGGCGAACCAATCTCCAGGATCCAGGGAAGGGATAATGGTCCCCAATGATACCATGCGGAACTTCAACTTTACTATGAATTTGTTGAGTCCGCGTAAGTCTAAGATGGGTCGCAGACCCCCTTTTGACTTGGGGATCAGGAAGTAGCGGGAATAAAACCTCCTGCCCCTTAACTCTAGCGGAACCTCCTCTATGGCCCCCATAGAGAGGAGGCCAAAAACCTCCTGTGTAAGGAGTTGCTCGTGAGAAGGGTCCCTGAAGAGGGACGGGGAGAGGGAATGGGGGGGGGGGGACGAGGAAAATTGGAGTGCGTATCCCCTCCCCACCGTGCGAAGGACCCAGCGGTCCGAGGTTATAAGGGACCAAGCACGATGGAAATGGGAGAGGCGATCCCGAAAGGAGGGAGTTGGATCCTGGAATTTGGTTGAGGTGCCGTCCTCGACCGCACCTTCAAAAGTTCTGCCTAGGGCCTGAAGGTGGTCTAGGCGGCCCCTGGTTCTGAGCCGGTTGAGGGCCGGTCGACCTTTGCCTCCCACCTCGACCCCGCCTTCTAGCAAAGTCCTGTCTCGGACGAGGCGGGGGAGGGTAGAACCTTTGAGGCTGGGGCCTAAAGGGTCTGCGCTGAGGCCCTGGGACATGCATCCCCAGGGAGCGCATGATTGTCCGCGAGTCCTTAAGGCTCTGCAGCCGAGAGTCCATCTTCTCGGAGAACAGGCCCTGGCCCTCAAAGGGTAAGTCCTGCAGAGTCTGCTGAAGTTCAGGCGGCAAGCCTGAGACCTGGAGCCAGGAGATTCGCCGCATGGCTATACCTGAGGCCAGTGTTCTAGCGGCCGAGTCTGCAATGTCTAAAGAGGCCTGTAAGGAGGTACGTGCCACCTTCTTACCTTCCTCTACTAAGGCCCCAAACTCTTCCCTGGAGTCTTGGGGGACCAGCTCTTTGAATTTCCCCATCGAGGTCCAGGAGTTAAAGTTATAGCGGCTCAAGAGCGCCTGCTGGTTGGCCGCTCTAAGTTGTAACCCTCCCGCCGAATACACCTTGCGCCCAAACAAATCGAAGCGCTTAGCGTCCTTCGATTTGGGCGCTGCAGCCTGCTGGCCGTGGCGTTCCCGTGCGTTCACCGACGACACCACTAGTGAGCACGGTTGGGGGTGGGTATAGAGGTACTCGTAGTCCTTCGAAGGGACAAAGTACTTTCTTTCCACGTCTCTGGCTGTGGGTGGGATAGAGGCAGGGGTTTGCCATATCGAAGTGGCATTCGCCTCAATTGTGCGTATAAGAGGCAGTGCCACTCTAGATGGGGCATCAGCGGAGAGGATGCTCACCACCGGGTCCTGTACCTCTACGATCTCCTCCGCCCGGAGGTCCATATTCCGCGCCAGCCGGCGCAATAGGTCCTGGTGGGCCCGAAGATCTATAGGGGGCGGACCCGTGGCGGTTGTGCCCGCCACTGCCTCATCTGGGGAAGATGAGGAGGATGCCTCTGGTGGCAAGGGGTCTAATGCCGGATCCTGCTCCAGGTGCTCATGGAGCTGGGCATCGCCCGTCCCTGGGTCCGGGACCTCAGTTGGTGTGGGCACGGGGGCCTCCATGCCTCCTGGGGGAGGGCGGGAGATGGTGGCCTCCGGGGCCCTGGGCTCAGAACGCGCTGAGCGAGAGGCTGATGGTGGCGCCCCCTGAGCCTGGTGGTAGGCCCACGGAGTCCAAAAGGACCAGTGCGCAGGTCCCTGCGCAGGGTCCTCGACCGCATCTTGCCAATGGCCCAAGTCAGACGTAGCCGCCTGTCCCTGAGGAGGGTACGCCGATCTGGAGGCCCGCTCCGAGGAACGAGATGGCGATCTCGAGGCCAAGGCGGTGCCGAGCGTGTCGAAACCGGCTCCGGATGGTGCGGTGCCGATCGGTGCCGGTCGTAGGGGGATCGGTCCCTGCGCGGTGCCGGTGAGCGGTACCAGGATCGGGAACGGTGCCGGTAGTCCCGCCGGTGCCGAGATCCAGACCTTGAGCGGGATGACGACCGCGATGAGAGGTGGTACCGGGAGCGGCCCCTCGAAGTCGAACGACGCTCATACCGGTGCCGCGAACTACGTCTGGAGTCCGATCGGTACCGATGATCATGACGGTGCCGAGACGTAGAGCGATGCCGGGAAGAAGACCTTGGCCGCGAGTCCGACCGGTGCCGAGGTGATAGTCGGCGCCGGGACTGCGAGCGGCGCCGGGACCTGCTCCGAGATCTGGCGCGGTGCCGGAATTCCCCGGTTGGAGACTGCGGGCGCAGCAGGGCAGGCTTGCCCCGGGATTGTAGTGCGCGGGAAGCCACCGGTGCCGGAGGTGGAGGCGGGTGCCGGCTCCGTAAGCGCAATCAGGTCCCTGGCCGTCGCAAAGGTCTCCGGGGTGGAAGGGAGACAGGGCTCCGCCACTGACCGAGGTGGAGATTCTGTGCGCACCGGACTCAACGGCCGCGGCGCCGGAGTCGACGGTGCGGCAGGGACTTGTTTCTGGCGGTCCACCGAGGGACGCGGCTCTACCCCCGGCACCGGGGGAGCCGGCGTCTTAAGGACAGCAGTCTCCTGCGCCTTACGGGCTTTCTTGTGGCCCGGAGATATGGACCGGTGCCGAGTCCCTTGCGGCGGGTGCGGTGCCGAAGGCGGCCGGTGCCGTGAGGACTTGTCCGAATCAGCGCGCGGTGCAGTACCCGTGGTGGCCGCCGGGGCGCTGCGTACCGAGGCGCTCGGCGCCGGGGCTGGGCGCGCCGAGGGAGGATCCGGGCTAAGTGCCGCCTCCATTAGGAGCTGCCGAAGTCTAAAGTCCCGCTCCTTTCTAGTTCTTGGCTTGAAGGCCTTACAGATCTGGCACTTATCTGCCTGATGGGATTCTCCGAGGCACTTCAGACAGGAGTTGTGCGGGTCACTCGTCGGCATAGGCTTAGCGCAGGACGCGCACGGCTTAAAGCCAGGAGCCTTGGGCATGAGCCCGGCTATGCGCCGGGGGGAGAAGGGGGGAGAACAACCCCCTTAACCCCCGCTAACTATTTATAACTATTAAAACTAAACTGAATAACTATCTACACTATACAACAACTATAATTACAACTATCTACAATGATAACAGGATAAGCTAGGGAGAGTGGAGAACAGCTATGCCGCGCTCCAAAGTTCCAACGACCGTCGGGGCGGTAAGAAGGAACTGAGGGGGCGCTGGGTTGGCTGGGGTATATATCCACCGCCATGAAGGCGCCACTCCAGGGGGCTCCACAGCCGACCTACCGGGTGTTGCTAGGGTAGAAAATTCTCCGACGATCGTGCACGCGGCGCGCGCACACCTAATTGGAATCGATATGAGCAAGCACTTGAAGAAGAACTGGACAGTCACTACGTAAAAGGATAAATGGACACAAGTCAGATATCAGGAATGGCAATATACAAAAACCTGTAGGAGAACACTTCAACCTCCCTGGCCACACAATAGCAGATGTAAAGGTAGCCATCGTACAGCAAAAAAACTTCAGGACCAGACTCCAAAGAGAAACTGCTGAGCTTCAGTTCATTTGCAAATTTGACACCATCAGATCAGGATTAAACAAAGACTGAATGGCTAGCCAACTACAGAAGCAGTTTCTCCTCCCTTGGTGTTCACACTTCAACTGCTAGCAGAGGACCTCACCCTCCCTGCTTGAACTAACCTCGTTATCTCCAGACTGATTCTTGCCAGCATATTTATACCTGCCCCTGGAAATTTCCATTACATGCATCCGACGAAGTGGGCATTCACCCATGAAAGCTTATGCTCCAATACATCTGTTAGTCTTAAAGGTGCCACAGGACTCTCTATTGCTTTTTACAGATCCAGACTAACACGGCTACCCCTCTGATAATTCTCTCATATGCATCTCAATCATGCTTATTTTTATACCTACATTGCCTTTTATTATACAGTTTCCTTATTACTTCTGTAAAATTGCCAGTAAGGAATTATTTTATTCAAGACAACTAAACTGAGTCTTGGAACTATGAGAAGGGGCAGTTACAGAGAGGTGAGAGAAACTCAACCAGTAGTTCTCATCTTGCGTCCCAATCAGCACAGAGCTTCAGCCCCTCAGGGCCATACAGGTAGTATTGTGTGCGACCCACAATGGTAAAAAGGGTGAGAACCACTGAACTAAACTCTGATCTTATGGTTGAAGCCGTATCAGGAGTGGAAAGCAGCTTGGGTACAGTGTGTGCTGTAAATCAATGAATCCAAATCTGGCAGACTAAGGACTGGAGTGAGTTGATAAAGACCTGATTCCTCCCCCACTCCTCCCGTTTAAAGATTGTTATTGACTGTTAGCTTGATCACCTTTACTGACTGAAACTGCAGGTAGAGATGTGGACTTTCACGTAGCCAGGACCCAACTATTATGACTTAAATTCCACTCAGAAACTAATCTACAGCCAGAGAATACTACAGAACACAAGTGTAATGAGCTCTCTGCATGAAACATTGCTTAAAATGTAGCCCCATGTTACAGTACTCTAATCTTGAGGTGAGAAAAGCAAGGTAGGAATTAGAAAGAAAAGGATGCATTCTTCTTGCCAAGCATAGATGAGGAAAAACAGTCTTGGCTACAGCTGTTACCTAGTAGGGGGTGAAGATTTAATAAAACCTCCAAATTGTGAACATGAGTGATAAATCACAAACACACTTCCTCAATCAACAGGGCTGATACACTTCTGTGCCATTTCTCCTGGTTGCGTCCCTGAATGTATAAGCATTATCCCAGTCTTATGTGCATTGACCCTGTGCCAGTCATCCTCATTCAAGCTCCAATTTCAGCTAAAGGCTCAGGGCCTGATTCTCCATTGTGTTTCTTTTGAGTAATGGGTGTAAAATGCTATCAAATGCAAAGTGGATGTAAAATGCTGTAAAATCAGAATGATAGAATCTTGCACTCTAGTTACACTGGTGTAAAGGACTACACAGGTGTCAGGCAGTGAAGAACTGCACCAACTGGGGTAGATCAGATGGAGACACAGCACTGAGGAGAATAAAAACTGTTAATTGTAGGGTTACCATATTTCAGCAAGCAAAAAAGAGGACGGGAGGAGCCCCGCCCTAGCCCCGCCCCCATCCTGCCCTAGCCCCGCCCCTGCCCCTCCCACTTCCCGGCCCCCCTCAGAATCCCCAACCCTCCCCCCCGCTCCTTGTCCCCTGACTGCCCCCCAGGACTCCACCCCCTACCTAAGCCTCCCTGCCTCTTGTCCCCTGACTGCCCCCTCCTGAGACCCTCCCCCCATCCTAACTGGCCCCCTAGGACCCTACCCCCTACCTGTACCCTGACTGCTCCAACCCTTATCCACACCCCCACCCCCAGACAGACCCCTGGGACTCCCACGCCCCATCCAACCACTCCCCACTCCCTGACAGCCCCCCCCAGAACTCCCGACCCATCTAAACCCCTCTGCTCCCTGTCCCATTGACTGCTCCGATCCCTCTCCCCACTCCTGCCCCCTGACAGCCCCCCCCAGAACTCCCAACCCCCCCCCCTCGCTCCTTGTCCCCTGACTGCCCCCTCCTGGGACCCCTGCTCCTAACTGCCCTCCAGAACCCCACCCCCTACCTAAGCCTCCCTGTTCCTTATCCCCTAACTGCCCCCTCCTAAGACCCCCCCAACTGCCCCCCAGGACCCTACCCCCTACCTGTACCCTGACTGCCCAAAACCTTATCCACACCCTCCCCCAGAAACCCCCCCCCGAACTCCCGACCCCCCCCCCGTCTCTTGACTGCCCCATCCAAAACCTCCCTGCCCCTTCTCCGACCCCCTTGCCCCCTTGTTGTTGGCCTTCGCCTAATGTCTCTGTGAACTTGCTCGGGAACGGCCTGAGCCGCTCGTCCCGGCAGGCTGGCTGGCAGGGGAGGAGGAGCGGGGGAGGAGCTCCAGACTGCCGGAGGCGATCTGCGAATGCAGGGAGGGAGGGAGTGATCTCAGCTGCAGGGGAGAGGAGGAGGGGCTTTCTCTGGCTGTCAGAGCCACATGTAAGTGGCACCATCCGGCCGGCTGCCCTGTTAGCCGCGCGTGCTCTGCATGGGGGGGCGGGGGGAACTCCGGACATTTACAAATTCCCCCCGGACGCTATTTTTAGCTCAAAAATCCGGACATGTCCGGGGGAATCCGGACGAATGGTAACCCTAGTTAATTGGAATTTGAGAAGAATTCTCTTTAATTTAAAGAAAGAGCTCTCCTCTCCAGGCTGAAATCTTGCATGCATGCTGATATGTATTTCTACAGCTGAGTTAGAAATGCCTCAAACAAGGACCTGGGTCCATATTTTACATGTGCTAAGGAATTGTTAATAAGCACTGGTTTTATAATGGTTTCTGAAAACAAGAGTTAAACAATGTTTGGCTAGTCAGTATGGACTAAGATCCATATTCTAAATGAAGGCCACAGTGATCAGATAAAGTATGTTTAACCCATGTTAGAAAGAAATCATTTTTAATCTAGTGTTTTAAAAAAATGGTTTTCTGGTATGGGTAAAACTCCATTATGGTTTGGGGACAAAGGGTCCTATAATGGAAATGCCAACACAGCAAAAGTCACCAGTCTAATATAGATGCGTCTAGGAACAGGGTTAGAAAAGCATTCCATAATGAGGTCAGATGAATGGAATGTTAATCAACTGATGCTGAAAACTTATCAAAGTTCTGCTGAACTGATCTCTTCATCTAAAACGAAAATCAGAACGATTCATATTATCTTCTAACTCCTTTAAATTGATGCGTCAGGCTCCTGAGTGCAATACAGTTTAAATTACCTCCTTAAACAAGGATGTGTCTTTCAGACTCTGCAAGCTACATAAGCCACTCTTCAGGAATGCCAGAAAAGAAGTAAACATTCAATTATGCCTACCATATGAGGCAGAAAAAAAACTGTTTTTTTTTTAAACTCACATTTGGAATAATTTTCTAACAGTAATAACTGCTTTGAGAACATAGCTTTGTCTCCTGGGTCAGACTGATCTGTTCGGTTTGCTTCACTTGAAAACTAAATAAAAGAACTTTAAAGACTTTGACTGAGTTTTTAATATTTATGTTTATTTTTCTTCCATAATCAAAATAGCCTTGTACACACTAAAAGGAGAGCCTATTTAAGAATAACTCCCAAGGGAAACAATCACTCCTATTAACTCTCTTCTAATAAGTAATTAACACATATCATCCTTACTTGCCAATATTTCACCAGGCTAAATAGCCAAGTTGGAAAGGGGTCCTGCTTCTATAGAAGTTCTTGGGCAGGAAGAAATAGATAACTAGAACAGAAAAGAAGAGGAGAGGTAATGGCAAAAGGAGGGGGGGGGGGGAAGATGGCAGGAATGGCAAGAGGAGAAAATTCCCTTCTCCCTCCCACCCAATCATTTCTCCTTTTTATCCCCCTTCACTTCTTTACCTTTTCCATGTCTTGATTTCTCCCTTCCCAAAGCTCTCACCTTTTCCAGCTTCCACATTCCTAAACTGACGCCACTTCCTCCCTTTTCCCCCCAAACTACCTTCTCTAAAGTCCTAGGATGAAACCCTGCCTCATTGAAGTTAGTGGCAAAACTCTCACTGACTTCAATAAGGACCAGGATTCTACCCAAATCTCAGAAAACTTTTCTAAGTTATATAAATGAACACTGCCATAAACTAAACTTTCTCAAGCTCCATCATCTGGATAAAGTTTCCACTCAGTTCTCACGTGCAATTCAAGATATTGGTTTTGAACCTAAAGCCCTTTATGGTCTATGTCCCAGCTACCTTAGAAATTGCCTTTCTCCTTGTATTTTACGCTAAAGTTATGAACAGCTGGGATGCTCAAATTTTAAGTCTTTAGAATTGTATGTCTAGGGGTTGGACATCCCCAGTGGATGACATGGGGGAAGCAAATTCCACTCATCTGATAAAACCCAAATTTGCTGACCTTCCAAGCATATTGCCTATCTACTTCCCAAGATTTTGCCTAATGGGTCGGACGTTGCTTTATTTCAGCATGTGTATGTTGAGTTCCTTTTTGCATTGCTAACATTTTGTCAACGTAGGTAGCTCTGGGGATTTTGTATGTTTTAAAGTGCCCCTAGAGAGAGTGATAATATAAACTGAAGAAAAAAATATAAATATAAAAGAGATTGCCATTTGGCTGGAGAGAATGAGAGGTACTGCAGTGTTCAGAAATTCAATTATAAGCCTCATTTATCAGGGGTATAAACTACAGCTGGACAAATTCACTCCAAACAAGTTTATTGCCCAGATGCAAGTTTCTTGGCAAAATTTCACCATCATTAATTTGGGCTGTTTTGTGTTTTACTAGGGTGGTCTTTTCTAGATTTTCTCAAAGAGAAACAAGTACCGCACAATAGCTAAATCCAAAAGAACATCACATTTTGATTCAATTACTTGCTTGTATTTTATCCTTATATTAGGTGTGGGCTGTCAAAGTAGCTAACAGATTGAAATGCAACACTTTATACACACCACATCACCAAATACTATTTAGCATGTGATTGAGATTTTCTTTCAAAATGAAAACATAAAAAAAATCTGTAAAACAGGTTATAAATAATGAGTGCAAATTTTGATCAATATATTTGGAGGCAACATGGTATAGGGGTTAGAGCAGGGGACTGGATGTTGCAAGCTACTGATGATTGTCAGATGTTTGGGGCAGGGATCGTCTTGTGGCTCTATATTTGTACAACGTCTAGCATAGTGGAATTGTGGTCCATGATTGGAACTCCGAGGCACCACTGTAATAAAATAAACAATAATAATAAATTCTAGGTTCAATAGACAACTCTGCTACACACTCATTGTTGGTCTTTGGAAAGTCATAATCTCCCTGTGCATCACTTTCCCCCTTTGTAAAATAATGCCCACATTTATAAAGGACTTTGTGATCCTTGGACAAAAGGCCTGACATATATGCAAAATATTATTAACATCTTCCTGCTACTACTTGAATACCGCTCTGAAAGCAGCATTATAAAAGAAATTCCCAGTCTGAAATGATATTGCCCAGGCTCATAACTAGAGCTGGTGGGAAATTTGCCACTGAAGAAGTTTTGTCGGAAAATACTGGTTTGTCAAATGCAAACTGTGCCACAGAGCCGAGAACCTGAAAACCCTAGTTCTAACTGTACCAGAGACCCTGGCAATCCTGGAAGATCAGGGTGTAGCTAGGGTTCTCAGGAACTAGTTTCCTGAGGCCAGGCTCTCTGGGCTTCCAGGCTCCCTGGTGTGGAGCTGGGAACCTGGAGGCCTCGGACAGGCTTCCATGGCCTGCAACTCCTGGACTTTTTGCAGACCTACCTTGGATTCACAAATCCTGGAGCCCCAGCAGCCACTGACTGAAACTGACATTCTTTTAGCACCAGTGAAACTGACAAGAATTTCAATTTCAGTCAGCAGTTGCCAGTCCTGCGGAGCACATTTTGTTTCAGAAACACCCTGGGTCAGTGTTGCCGAACCAAAAGATTTTCAGAATTTTGAGTTTGAGATAAATTTTGAAAAACTTGGTTTCAGTCCAATTTGGAACAAAACTAAATTTTGAAATGTCAAAATTTCTGATAAATTGGAAATCCCAAGTTCTGACCAGCACTACTCATAACTATTTGAAGTGATTGTGACATGATAGCAGGTGTATACTTATACACCAATAAAATTAATTTCTCTCTTGTAGAACAAAGTGTACAACCACATCTAAAGAACCAGTTATTCATTGTGCTCTGAAAAATCTCTGCTCACAGCAGCTAACCCTGATTTTCTCTTTTTCTCACCAGAGACATACTCCTTCAGTTCTTGCACTAAACAATTGTAACGGCTCTCCTCAGGGACCAGAGAAAGTATTATCGGCTTTTGAAGCTGTGCCCACATATTGATCTTCTGTCTAAAAAATTTCAACAGTTGTACACTCTTGGCCATAAACATTTCTGTCAATAGGTCCCTTGTGCTATCCAAGGATCGAATTATTTTAAAAATATATTCCCATGAAATATGCATTATATGGGATTAGACTCTACAAGCTTTGAAAGAGAGTTCTACTGAGTACATCACATTCTACCGGGCTCTTTCAAATATTGTTAGTGCATACTTTACTTCAGGGTATCCAGTGGAAAGTGCTCACAGTTGGATTTCCATTGTTGACAAACTGCTTAAATTTCAACAATTATTTGTATCTACAAAACACACACAGAAACAGTATTGGAAGACTGTGTAGTTTGTACACAGCCCTGAGTAAGGGGTAGTGTTGTTATAATAACTGGGCCTATACAATTTATGAAATATTCCAATCACATATAACAATAAATGTTGCTGATAAAAGGTGCAAAAGGAAGACAGAAAGACTGAATTAGATCAAACAAAAAGACCTACTGATATAACTTAAGGACTGTGTTAAATTCATGCCTGGTAAACAAGTGAAGTGTGGGACTGGACATCAATAAACCAAAATTGGTGTCAGAAATTAGGCCTAATTGGTGGAAAAAATAATAAGCGGATAGACTATTCTGTCCATCACTCCCCCTTTTGAGGTCCTTAAAAATAAGAGAGATTTTTGGGAGAAAACTGGAGGCTGCAGAAGAAGCAGCTGTCTGACAACAAATCCTAGCCACTGTCTCCTGGGACCTCAGTATCTAACATGGCACCATCAGGCCTTCGTCCTGATCCCAAGAGGTGTCCTAACCAGACCATGCCAGAGGTAGGGACCCATAAGACATCTTCACCTCCACCAACTCTGGCTGAATCTCAAACATCACCTGGGATGTGAGATTTTCAGTCTGGCAGGGTAGGAGGATGTAAAATATTATTTTTGCTGCTGGGACAGCTTGGCAAACGGGGTATTGTAGGAGTTCTCTAATTTATCACTGTACCTTGTCAGGCACAGCTAGAGCAAAAGACAGGTGCTCTTTTTTAGTCTTCATTTATAAATAAATGAATACATGGTAACATACACAGCTCTCCTTCATAGACCGTTAGTGCAGAATTTCTCGTTCTTTCCAAAACACAATACATTAACACAAAATCATTAACAAAATAAAACAATATAACAAAAAAGAACTCCCATAATCTGCATTTCAAAGAATCTGTACAATTTATATGTGCACCATATCATATTAAACCAACCTTTGGCTCAAATCTGTATTTAGTGTAGTATAGTGTGGTGTAAATTAATACTGAGAAACTATCAATATGCACATTAAAAGTGTAAAGGGGGGAAATAATAATTGAACGTGCTGAGAGCGTAGCACTGAACATAGATTTGGCTCAGTTTGTTACGGCCCTGTTCGTACTGATTGGCCTAACTCTTCTTTTACAAGCACAGTTCAGCATCGCTGTGATTGACCTTGCTTAAAGGGGAGGATTTTTTAAAGTGCTCAAAGTTGACCTAACCCTATTTCCACTGAAGTCAAAGGTGACAATACTCCCGTTGACTTCAATAGCAATAGAGTTAGGTCGTCACTGAATCCTTTTTAAAATCCCACCGTAACAGTTCCCCAAAACATCTCTATGCTGAGTGCAGAAAGTGCCTAAACTGCCTATAGAGGGTGAATTTCACACTTCATGTAGATAAATGGGGAAAAGGAGCTGGATAGGCTTCATCTTCTAGGGGTAGCGGTGAAAGAGTGAGGGTGATTGCTGGAAAGTGTTAGGAGGAGGCGAAGGAGGCAGAGAAGAAAAAGATGTCACCCAGGGATTAGGAGTGAGAAATTGGAGTTCCCATTATGAGGAAGAGGGGGCACTGTGTGTCCATTTCAGGTTGAACTTTCATCCTAAAACAAGCACTTCACACCCCCGCCATCAAGGGGAATTCCACTAAGAGTAAAGAAATCAGCAGTGAGAGTCAAACACCCCCCCCACCAACATATTTAGTTTTTAAAATTCCTGTGATTTTTAAGCCAAATGCGTGCTTTTTGGTGGCATCCGTCAGGATTTTGGATTTCTCAGGTTTGGCAATACTGTGAAAATATTGCTTAACTCCTTTCCCAGTCCCTTTCTGCCTTCTCTCCTCATGCTCCACAAAGTGGTCTGTAGCGCTTTTTGCCTTTTTTTGGTACAGCCCCTCCGCTATGGAGTGGAAGTCACATCCACCTCCTTGTCCTTGCTTAACTGAAGTATACATAGAGAGATACGGTGGGTGAGGTAATATCTTTTACGGGACCAACTTCTGCTGGAGAGAGAGACAAGCTTCAGAGCTCTTCCTCAGGTTAGCTCTGTGTGGCTCAAAAGCCTCTCTAGTATCCTGGGACCAACATGTCTACAACTAACCAGCATACAACAACAGAAGTATATTTAGTCATAGACTGTTCTGCAAATTAACACAGCAGCACCACCACCAGCAGATAGAACCATGTGGCATGACATATTTGGGGTGGGAGGCCTGAATCTACCTGACTCCTCCCAGGCTCAGTTGTAACTTCGAAATGGCTTGATTTGTTTTCCTTTCCTTCTCTTTTTTGTATTCACCTTTGGGATATTTTTTTAATGCCCAGTGTCAGCCAGGAGCACATGGCTGATGGCTAAATTATAACTTCCTAACAAGAATGGAAATTTTGTAACATCTTGAAGTATAGTCATGCCAAGAGAACCACAAAATGAAAAGCTAGCATCTTTTCTTGTGAGACTCTATTATATTTCTTCCTCAAATGCAACACCGGAAAGTACTGTGAAATGTATAAGAAAACTTGCAAAACCATGATGAGAGGTTTTGTTTGGGGCCCTTCATATGTTTCATGGAAATAACACCTGGGCTGCAAATTCTGCAAACTGTATGTTCACTCAGTGTAACAGACGGGGAACATAAATTATGATGGAAGCAGATATAGAAACAGTGAAATATGCAATTAAGAATTGCAGAGGGTAATCTACAAATAAAATTGCACCTTGCACCATTCCTACAGTAAAGAAATCTTAAAGAATTTGCTTTCTCCTCTAGAACCACTGGCAGGATTTTTCACCATAATCCTGACATCTTCAAAAACCAATTCACATTTATTCTTTTCAACCTATGTTTTAATTTCACCCTTTATCCCAACCATCTGGGGCTGCTAACAGGGAGTTTCGCAGGGGAGTGGGAAGGGAGCGGGGGTCCCTTGCCGATTCTGTCTGTTTCCCTTTATTCCCCTTAAAACCTATAAACCTAACTACATTCAAAACTTCTTGTTTAAACAACCCTTTCAGCGGACAGGGGGCTGCAGACAGGGGAGTTTGAGAGGGAGTTTGACAGAGGGAGGCTTACGATGGTTAGGAAGACCCGCAACACCTGTGCCAGCACTGCTTCTGTCTCCTCCACCTGCACCTGTAGCCTGAGCATGGATGCTTCTACCCAGATCCTGGTGTGGTTTTGCAGAGACTGTAACTTGCAATTTCCACTTACTGATATCCAGGCTGGGGGGACCATCCAATGTGAAAGGTGCCTGCTGGTGGAATCTCACAGGCAGCAGGTGGGAGAGCTACAGGAGGAGGTGGCTAGGTTGAGGAGCATCCGAATCCACGAGCAATTCCTGGACAGTGTCCATGTGGACACAGCTGAGGTAGCTGTCCCAGTACACAGGACTGCTGATACACCACTGGTGGAGGAGGAGATGGCTCAGGGTGGACACTGGCAGCTGGTTACTTCTGGCAGCAGGCAGTGCTCCACCCCTGCTCCGAACCCTCCCGCCGTGGTAATAGGTAACCGTTATGCTCTTCTTGATACAGGAGAGAAGGAATCACCTCCTACAGTAAAGGAGGAGAAGCCTCGTACCCCTAAGGCTGGGAGGTCTGCTGCCACCACTGCGAATAGGAAACGTACGGTAGTGGTGGTCGGAGACTCTCTGCTGAGGGGGACAGAGGCGCCCATCTGTCGCCCTGACATTTCATCTCGGGTGGTATGCTGCCTGCCGGGGGCCCATATCCGAAATGTTATGGAGGCATTGTCGAGGATTATCCAGCCCTCTGACTACTACCCCATGCTACTCATCCATGTGGGCACAAATGATACTGTGAGGTGTGACACTGAGTGGATCAAGAGTGACTACAGGGCTCTGGGAGTACAGGTGAAGGAGTTTGGAGCGCAGGTGGTATTCTCTTCGATTCTTCCTGTCAAAGGTAGGGGCCCGGGAAGAGACAGATGAATCATGGAGGCGAATGCCTGGCTGCGAAGATGGTGTAGCCAGGAGGGCTTTGGCTTCCTCGACCACGGGATGCTATTCGAGGAAGGACTGCTAGGCAGAGATGGCGTTCACCTTTCAAGGAGGGGAAAGACCCTATTTGGACACAGACTGGCTAACCTAGTGAGGAGGGCTTTAAACTAGGTTCGACGGGGACAGGTGAGCAAAGCCCACAGGTAAGTGGGGAACATGGAAACCTGGGAGATGGGTCGGAAACAAGAGGGAGCGTGGGCTATAATGGCAGAGAGAAAGGAGGGTCAGGGCAAAACTGGGAGGCAAGATCAAACCAGTATCTTAGATGCCTATATACAAATGTGAGAAGTATGGGTAATAAGCAGGAAGAACTGGAAGTGCTAATAAATAAATACAACTATGACATTGTTGGCATCACTGAAACTTGGTGGGATAATACACATGATTGGAATGTTGGTGTGGATGGATACAGCTTGCTCAGGAAGGATAGACAAGGGAAAAAGGGAGGAGGTGTTGCCTTATATATTAAAAATGTACACACTTGGACTGAGGTGGAGATGGACATAGGAGACGGAAGTGTTGAGAGTCTCTGGGTTAGGCTAAAAGGGGTAAAAAACAAGGGTGATGTCATGCTAGGAGTCTACTACAGGCCACCTAACCAGGTGGAAGAGGTGGATGAGGCTTTTTTTAAACATCTAACAAAATCATCCAAAGCCCAAGATTTGGTGGTGATGGGGGACTTCAACTATCCAAATATATGTTGGGAAAATAACACAGCAGGGCACAGACTATCCAACAAATTCTTGGACTGCATTGCAGACAACTTTTTATTTCAGAAGGTTGAAAAAGCTACTAGGGGGGGAAGCTGTTCTAGACTTGATTTTAACAAATAGGGAGGAACTCGTTGAGAATTTGAAAGTAGAAGGCAGCTTGGGTGAAAGTGATCATGAAATCATAGAGTTTGCAATTCTAAGGAAGGGCAGAAGGGAGTACAGCAAAATAGAGACAATGGATTTCAGGAAGGCGGATTTTGGTAAGCTCAGACAGCTGATAGGTAAGGTCCAATGGAAATCAAGACTGAGGGGAAAAACAACTGAGGAGAGTTGGAAGTTTTTCAAAGGGACACTATTAAGGGCCCAAAAGCAAGCTATTCCGCTGGTTAGGAAAGATAGAAAATGTGGCAAAAGACCACCTTGGCTTAACCACGAGATCTTGCATGATCTAAAAAATAAAAAGGAGTCATATAAAAAATGGAAACTAGGACAGATTACAAAGGATGAATATAGGCAAACAACACAGGAATGCAGGGGCAAGATTAGAAAGGCAAAAGGCACAAAATGAGCTCAAACTAGCTACAGGAATAAAGGGAAACAAGACTTTTTATCAATACATTAGAAGCAAGAGGAAGACCAAAGACAGGGTAGGCCCACTGCTTAGTGAAGAGGGAGAAACAGTAACAGGAAACTTGGAAATGGCAGAGATGCTTAATGACTTCTTTGTTTCGGTGTTCACCGAGAAGTCTGAAGGAATGCCTAACATAGTGAATGCTAATGGGAAGGGGGTAGGTTTAGCAGATAAAATAAAAAAAGAACAAGTTAAAAAGCACTTAGAAAAGTTAGATGCCTGCACTTAGAAAAGTCACCAGGGCCTGATGAAATGCATCCTAGAATACTCAAGGAGCTAATAGAGGAGGTATCTGAGCCTCTAGCTATTATCTTTGGAAAATCATGGGAGACGGGAGAGATTCCAGAAGACTGGAAAAGGGCAAATATAGTGCCCATCTATAAAAAGGGAAATAAAAACAACCCAGGAAACTACAGACCAGTTAGTTTAACTTCTGTGCCAGGGAAGATAATGGAGCAAGTAATTAAGGAAATCATCTGCAAACACTTGGAAGGTGGTAAGGTGATAGGGAATAGCCAGCATGGATTTGTAAAGAACAAATCGTGTCAAACCAATCTGATAGCTTTCTTTGATAGGATAATGAGTCTTGTGGATAAGGGAGAAGCTGTGGATGTGGTATACCTAGACTTTAGTAAGGCATTTGATACGGTCTCGCATGATATTCTTATCGATAAACTAAGCAAATACAATTTAGATGGGGCTACTATAAGGTGGGTGCATAACTGGCTGGATAACCGTACTCAGAGAGTTGTTATTAATGGTTCCCAATCCTGCTGGAAAGGCATAACAAGTGGGGTTCCGCAGGGGTCTGTTTTGGGACCGGCTCTGTTCAAGATCTTCATTAACGACTTAGATATCGGCATAGAAAGTACGCTTATTAAGTTTGCGGATGATACCAAACTGGGAGGGATTGCAACTGCTTTGGAGGACAGGGTCATAATTCAAAATGATCTGGACAAATTGGAGAAATGGTCTGAGGTAAACAGGATGAAGTTTAACAAAGACAAATGCAAAGTGCTCCGCTTAGGAAGGAAAAATCAGTTTCACACATACAGAATGGGAAGAGACTGTCTAGGAAGGAGTACGGCAGAAAGGGATCTAGGGGTTATAGTGGACCACAAGCTAAATATGAGTCAACAGTGTGATGCTGTTGCAAAAAAAGCAAACATGATTCTGGGATGTATTAACAGGTGTGTTGTGAGCAAGACACAAGAAGTCATTCTTCCACTCTACTCTGCGCTGGTTAGGCCTCAACTGGAGTATTGTGTCCAGTTCTGGGCACCGCATTTCAAGAAAGATGTGGAGAAATTGGAGAGGGTCCAGAGAAGAGCAACAAGAATGATTAAAGGTCTAGAGAACATGACCTATGAAGGAAGGCTGAAAGAATTGTTTGTTTAGTTTGGAAAAGAGAAGACTGAGAGGGGACATGATAGCAGTTTTCAGGTATCTAAAAGGGTGTCATAAGGAGGAGGGAGAAAACGTGTTCACCTTAGCCTCTAAGGATAGAACAAGAAGCAATGGGCTTAAACTGCAGCAAGGGAGGTTTAGGTTGGACATTAGGAAAAAGTTCCTAACTGTCAGGGTGGTTAAACACTGGAATAAATTGCCTAGGGAGGTTGTGGAATCTCCATCTCTGGAGATATTTAAGAGTAGGTTACATAAATGTCTATCAGGGATGGTCTAGACAGTATTTGGTCCTGCCATGAGGGCAGGGGACTTGACTCGATGACCTCTTGAGGTCCCTTCCAGTCCTAGAATCTATTAATCTTGATCAGCTTTCCTAGAAAAAGATATCAATGGCAACATGTCCCAGTTTATTCACAATATTTTTCCAGAGATTACAGATGACCAATACAACATACTTTATTTTTTTTGGCTGTTAATTAAAAACAAAATGCTACCTTGTTAGGCAGTAATAATGTTCCAAAACACAGTCCCCAGCTGGGAGATATGCTTTTCAGTGGTCTGGTGAAAATGTTTTCATTTGGGCAGTAATAAGGATTTAAAAACACGTAGGCCAGATGTGCACTAGAAACTTTTGCTGGTGGAGTAATGTTGGTTAGGGATGTGATTTTTTTTTTTTAAATGACACTTCTATATCAGAAAAAGCCCTAATTTCAGTACAGGTATGCGGTCAGAAAAGACCTTTTGCCCGTATAGCTTAGTTCAGGATTTCTCAAACTTCATTGCACCACGATCCCCTTCTGACAACCAAAATTACTACAAGACCCCAGGAAGAGGGACTGAAGCCTGAGCCCCCCCGCCCTGGGGGGGTGCCGAAGCTTGAGGGCTTCAGCCCTGGGCATTGGGGCTTGGACTTTTGCTTCAGCCCCGGACCCCAGCAAGTTTAACAACAGCCCTGGCGACTCCATTAAAATGGGGTCGCGACCTATTTTAGGATCCCGACTCACAATTTGAGAACCGCTGGCTTAGTTCATTCAGGGAACTGCTATAACCCATACCGGCAAACCTTTTCTAATACCTTACTGTTTCTACAACCGCTTCCATCAGAATTTATGTTCCCTATTAGATCACACATGCACATTGGTTATTATTTTACAATGAACTAATGATATGACAATGCTCCACTGGGCATTGTACATGTGGGCTTATGTAAATTGAGTTGACGGTCAATAGGCAATCTCTCAACATTCTATTGGAATTACAACTGCATGCATGAGAAAGTGGAGAAGAATTACATTTTAACATGCAGGTATGTAGAGAATGTAACTGTAATACCGCACAGATGAGCAGAGGCTGGTGTTAAGGTAAACTTTTGACTATAAACAGAACTTTGTAAACCAATGAGGTGACAAACTAGGGTTGCCAACTTTCTAGTCGCACAAAACCGAACACCCTAGCCCCACCCCTGCCCTGAGGCCCCGCCCCAGCTCACTACATTCCCCCTCCCTCGGTGGCTCACTCTCCCCCACCCTCACTCACTGGGCTGGGGAAGGGGGTAAGGGCTCTAACTGGTGGTGCGGGCTCCAGAGTGGGGCCAGAAATGAGGGGTTCAGGGTGCAGGAGGGGGCTCCGGGCTGGATCAGGGAGTTGGGGTGCAGGAGGGGATGCGGGCTCTGGCTGGGGGTGCAGGCTCTGGGGTGCAGAAGGGGGCTCCAGACTGAGGGGTGGGGCCAAGGGATTTTGAGTGCGGGAGGGGGCTGCGGGTTGATGCGGGGGTTGGGATGTGGGAGGGGGTATGGGCTCTGGGCTGGGGATGTGGACTCTGGGGCCAGGGATGAGGGGTTCAGGGTGTGGGAGGGGGTTGGAGTGCATGGGGGTGAGGCTCTGGGCTGGGGGTACGGGCTCTGGGGTGGGGCCGGGGATGAGGGGTTTGGGTGCAGGAGGGGGCTCTGGGTTTGGGGGGGGGCTCAGGGCTGGGGCAGCAAGTTGGGACTCAGGGTTGGAGCATGGGCTTACCTTGGGCGGCTCCTGGTCAGTGGCGCAGCGGGGGGACTAAGTCAGGCTGCCTGCCTGTCCTGGCACTACGCTGCGCACACCCTGGAAGCAGCCAGCAGGTCCGGCTCCTAGGCGGGGGGGCCAGGAGGCTCCACACATAGCTCTCACCCGCAGGCACCATCCCCACCACCACCAGCGGAGCCGGTGCTTCGGGCGGGGGCAGCACACGGAGCCCCATGGCCCCCCCGCCTAAGAGCTGGACCTGCTGGCTGCTTCCAGGGCACAGCGCGGTGCCAGCCAGGACAGGTAGGGACTAGCCTGCCTTAGCGCCGCAGTACCGCTGACCGGACTTTTAACAGCCCAGTCGGCAGTGCTGACCGAATCTGCCAGGGTCCCTTTTCGACCGGGTATTCCGATCTAAAACCAGACACCTGGTCACTCTATAACATACATACTACCACTCTGGGTAGTTGCAGCCTGCGACTGCCCTGTCCTGGGCTGCTTTGTTTCTGCCCCCAGTAGGGAGAGTATCACAGGAAGTCCAAAGACTGCATAAGGAGTGTACAGAAAGTGTGGCATCTCTACACATCCTGGAGGATTTACTTTATCGCACAGTAATCTGAAAAAGTGTGTACCAAAGGACGGTTCCATATGACCCCTGCCTCATTCTATTTAGTGTACATATCATGCAGGATGGCTTGTTCTGTTGTTTAGAAAATAGCAATGCAAGATAAAGTTTATCTATTTTCTTCAAAATAAAAAAATCCCCAGAAAATTCCATAAAGAAGACACTAAAAGAATGTAAAAGTTGCAATGTGAAGCAATTACAATTCTGGAAATGTCAGATTTAATGTTACTTGAACAATCTTGCGTCTGCTACCTTGTTCGTATGTATTGCAATAAAACTTTGAATTCTATTACACACAAAAAACTACATCAAACAAACATTATTAAAGTTGAAAAGTGAAACCCTCAAAAGTTAAGAACTGCCAGAATTAAGGCTGCCTATGCAATATTAATTAAGCTTCCTTGTGTCTATGCAGTATGATATAGTATTTAACTACATGATCCCATCCTATCTTTTCCACAGGACTCCTGCTTCATCCACTGCACAGGATGGATGGTGCTCACTTAATGAGCAACTATTCAATATTTTGTTTTCATCTCAGGCTTTATTTACTGCACCCTATTCAAACCTTGCTCAAAAGACAGAATTATTAATTTTCTCAAAAGCTTTTCCTTTCATCACTGAGTCATTCATAAATATTAATTTATTTCTACAACACTCTTGTCGATGAGGAGATATTATCATCCCCATTTTACAGATGGGGAACTGAGGCACAGAGACATTAAGGTCAAAAGTATCCACTAATTTGGGGTTCCCAATTTGAGATGCCTAGGGCCTGACTTTTCAGAGTACTGAGCACTATATATCACTTCATATGTTCAAAGTGCAGCTTCCACTGACTTCAGTTGCAGCTGAATTTCTGCAAATCAGATTCCCGAGTCTCAAGTCAGGCACCCAGAAAATGAGGAACACACAATTAGTGACCACCTGTGAAAAGTTTGATTTAAGTGATATGCTCAGAATCACAGAGGAACTCTGTAGTGCAGACAAGAATGGAATCCAGTTCTCCAGGGCAGCATTCAAATGCTTTAATCATGAGACCGTCCTTTCTGTTCCTGCCATCCCCTGCCTCATTCATTACACACCTTCCAAATTCTGCAACAAATGAGTATGTGTGAACTGTGAAGTTTCAAACACTTACAAGCTGACCAAATTTGTGTGGATTTTCACAGGGATGTGTGTAAAAGGCACCTCCCTGATACTGAGGCCACACCTCTCCCCTCTCTCTGCCAAATTTCAAGTCCCTGCTCCAAAGCATCAGGGCGCTAGGGGTTTTCAAAGAAAAGGTCGCCAGAATTTTTTTTAACGTGGGAAAAACAATATATTTCCCCCCCTCTATCATCATCATTGGAAACACCTCAAGCATTTCAGGTGAAAATTTCCAGAAAAATTCAGCCTGAGGCAAACATGCAGCACAGAAAATTTCAGCTCAAATAGTTAGTTTGGTTAAGTTATAAGCAATTGAAAGCAATATCTTATAGTGGGAAGTGTTGGGCAGATTTCATAATAGATGGTGCTACCAGCCCTGCCTATATTGACCACAAAAGACAAAATCTTAATTCATGCTGAACTGTACCTTATTCCATAAGCGCAGTCTCTTTAGGGAGAAAGATACCATTCGATGCGAGTAAGGGTATTAGAATCTGGTCCTTACTATTTTTCCCCAGAACACCCGCCTTACTCAATGAACAGGTTGGATGGTGAATGAGACAGGTTGAATAGTAAAGAAGAAGTTGGACAGTGTCTACTGACTGAGGCAAAACTGGGCCCATACACTGGGCACCAGATCCAAAACCTAGTGAAGTCAATAGAAAGATCTGATTGACTTCCATGGGCTTTGAATAAGTTCCTAGACAAATGGACTAATGAAAAGCTGCCTTATTCACTGAGCAATGTCTATCCTATGCACTGAATGAGGCAAGGATCCAGTGGAAAAAATAGTATGTGACCATGTATGCAATCAAAGAGTACATCCTAATACATACACACAAGGGGGCTAATTAAGGTTGCACAAGCAGCATGAAATTTGGTATTTAGTGACTTTTGAGTACTTTACTTTGGAACCTTAACTACTTTTTAATAAGCGTTTTTTAATGGAAAAATTCCCAATGTATGTACAATGTAAGTGAAAGGTCAGTGCTTTCCTTATTGGTTATTTCAATTCACTGCTAAAATATTTAAATAAATTAACAGGAAAGTCAACTCATCTTTTGTTCTTTGTGAGGAAAGAATATATTAATAAAATCATCTCTTGTTCAGTTTAAAAAAATGCATTTTAGCATCCTTACCAAAAAGATTACTTTCTCAAAATAAGTTACTAGTTCTCTGTTTCTTTTTACATAGTTGGTAATTAATTTGATGCTGTTGTGCACAGAACTTAATTTAGAGTAAATAATGCCACTGTCACTTAAATACATGAATGACAAAAAAAAATCAGACTCTGTAATTCTGTAATTCCGATGTAATGACAATTAATGAAATGCTGTTTTCCACTAGGAATTATTTTAAGCATTAGAGAAAGGAGTTATTGTTCCTTTTAAGATTTACTCTCATCATCAAACTGCATCTCTCTTATTATTATCTGAAATATAATTAAAAGAAGGCTTTAAAAAAACATCCAGACAGTTCTTAATTACATCTTCTTTTCCATTCTTGTTTGAGGGTTGACAACAATCACTACAGAAACTCATAGCTGTGTATGACTGAGTGGACTTGTAGGCTCTAAAGTTTTACATTGTTTTATTTTTGAATGCAGTTATTTTTGGTACATAATTCTACATTTGTAAATTCAAATTTCATAATAAAGAGATTGCACTACAGTACTTGTATTAGGTGAATTGAAAAATACTATTTCTTTTGTTTTTTGTAGTGTAAATACTTGTAATAAAAAATAAATATAAAGTGAGCACTGTATACTTAGTATTCTGTGTTGTAATTGAAATCAACATATTTGAAAATGTAGAAAATATCAAAAACAATTTAAATAAATGGTATTCTATTATTAACAGTGCGATTAATCACGCAATATTTTAATCACGCCATTAATCATGATTAATTTTTTTAATTGCTTGACAGCCCTACAAATCAGGCTATTGCTAGTTTTTTTCTTTGTTACGTACAGAGGTAGCAACATAATAGAAACATTTAATGACTCTAGCCTCATTGTTGTGATATAGACATTATTATTACCCTGATTTTGCAGATGGTGAAATGGAGGCACACAAGTAATTTGCCCAAAGTCATAAAGCATATCAATCCCCGAGTTAGAAATATATCCCAAAATTCCTGACTCCCAGACTGATGTTTTAACTGCTAGACCACACTTTTGTAAAAGTCTACGTTTATTAATGTTAACACAAGATGTAACTTTTACATTCCCTGAACAAGGTTAATGGCACATATACCCTAACAGCACAACAGCATTACCAGAGTTGAGAAATGCTACATAAAGCATGTCACATATGTAATGTGATCCAACTATGAAAATCTTTTTAATTCCCAGAATTATTGTATTAAAATTTTAAGCCAGTATGTTGCATTAATACACTCTTTGCATAAAACTGTAATGATATAGTCTCAAATTACTTAATCTAATGAAGTTATTTGTAAGTAATTTGCTGCAACAAACTGTGAGAATAAAAGAATTAAGAACCCAATTCCTTAAAGTTAATTTTTGTCAAAATACACTGTGGGTGTTTCAAACAAGCAAAGCTATCCATAACTCTATACCTCTACAACTAGACATATATGAATAACAACATCCACAATTACATTAGATAAGAAATATGTATAAGGGATGTAAACTCTACTCATGCTTTAAGGTTGGAAGAAGCTTCCCCTACGAGCAGATTATTCCATACTTGTTTATTATGGGGTTTCTTACACTTTCCACTGAAGCACCTGTTACTGGCTATTATCAGACAGAACAATGCACCAAACGGACCACTGGTCTGATCCAGTACAGAACTTGCTATGTTCCTCTCAATTTCTTTTGCATAAACATGCTTTTCAGTTTACATATTTCTAAGGATGCAAATATAGTCAAATCAATACAGTTACACATTTGACTTGGTATTCATGTGTTATTAACCCAACGAAGTCTTCGTCATCCTCTCAATTTCCTCTCTAGGTCCTATGATATGTTGCATACCAATGGCTCGGTGGCAATACATGCAATTATGACAAGAGAGTTCCTCAGTTATCAAGCATGGCTTTTACCTTTGTTTCCTGTTTTGCATGAACATCTTAAAATATCAGTCAACAAAACTAGATAAATAAAGATGCACCTGTGCAATTATCCCACACAGTAGGTAGGAATTTACTACAAGTACTTTATCTACAATGTTTATTTAATCCATCCAGTCAATAGTCTCAAGACCGATGAGATCTGCTTTGATGCTTGTTCATGCCTGACAGACCTAAAGCTTCATACTTGAACAAGTCATCCTGCATGATATGCTGCAATGAAACAGATGCTTTGATGCTGGAATCTGGATGGCAGTGATTTTTTAAAAAAAAAGTTCCAGCAAATGTTCATTTTGGTCCCCAAAAATCAAATGGAAATAGATAGGGTTTTACTAGGAAAGAACTCTGCCCCAGTATGTATGTGTAATTTTAATTAAATTAAAAGTAATATTTACTTTCTTTAAAGGAAAAAACTACAAGCACAAGTTCTGATTAATATAACCTTTCTCCCCAACACCCCCACACTCCCACCCCGTAATTCAAACTAATAGGTTACTTGATTCAAATAAAGAAACAGGATATGAAACAATCTTGTAATCTTCTTGGAACTACTGGACTGGACTGGTGCTTGTGCATGAGACAAAGAATGAACTACTGTTATTACAGGAGAGAAAACAGAATGCAGGAGAACTAAAAGGAGAAAGGAAAGCTGTAAAACACCGGGCAAGATTGTCAGCTGGTATATATCAGTATACCTCCACCAACATCAATGGAGCCGCGCCAATTTACATCAGATAAGAATCCAGCCCACCACAGGGCCATCTCTACCGACAAAAGGGTCTGACTAAATGTTACATTGTTTTACAGAGGACATATTAATCTAATAGTGCAGTGATTATGCTAAATTCAGTAAAATTGCCAGTTTATTTATTCATTTCTTTGTGTATGTTTTGGAAAGCCTTAGTCAATATTTACAATACATTCGGATGATCACTTCAGCTGAAGTAAATAGCTCTTTATTATACCTATTTTGTAGCTGGGGAAACTCAGGCACAGAAAGCTTTAGTGATTTGCCCAAGGTCACAGAATGAGTGAGGGAGAGAAGCAGGACTGCATATGGAAGTCTGACCTCCCAGTGCATTGCTCTTAAAAAGTTTTTTTCCCCCCTGAATCAGTGTAATATGTTGATGTTTCCAAATTTCTGAGCTCAAGATTCACAGAATCACACAGAGGATCCCAGTGTGAGAAATCTACAAGGTTAAATGGAAGATCTGAATTTACTGATCTTTTCTCTCTTTAAATCAACATAGGCCAAGCAAGAAAGCATGGTAGATTTGCACAACTGTACATCAAGCATGGTACACTAATTAAATATTATGACTGATTACAGTCTGCACAGAAATCCTGGTGTACTGAACTAGCGATAAAAGATCAGGAGATTTTTGGTTAGAAAAAAATCCCACGGAAACTCTTCAAAGGAAACAGGCTGCCAAATAACCAACCAACACTCCTCACTCTCCCTTCCCCCAAATAAAGCAGGAGAAGGGGCTCTAGATCAGGGGTGGCCAACCTGTGCCTGAGAAGGAGCCAGAATTTGCCAATGTACATTGCCGAAGAGCCAGAGTATTATATCAGCAGCCCCCCTCAGCTCCCCTGCCCCGCCTGCCAGCCACCCCGCCCATCAGCACCTCCCCTCCCTCCCTGTGCCTCACGCAGGATGCAGGAGGCTCTGGGGGACGAGGAGAACAGCGAGGGCCCGGCAGGCTCGGGGAAGGAGGCGGGAAGGGACAGGGCCTTGGGGGAAGGGGTGAAGTGGGAGCAGGGCCTGTGGCAGAGGCAGGGGTTGAACAGTGAGCATTGGCAAGTTGGCACCTGTAGCTCCAGCGCCGGAGTCAGTGCCTATGCAAGGAGCCGCATATTAACCTCTGAAGCACCGCATGTGGCTCCGGAGCCACACGTTGGCCACCCCTGCTCTAGATCATCAGAACTCCATGTTCCATACGCTCTATGACAAAATAACTGCACTTGACTAAATATGTTGGCAAGAAAGGAAGGCAGTGTTAGGAGTTTAGCAGAGGTGAAAGGGTGTTACAGGACAGGAGGAATACTGGGGATACCCAGTCTGGCATAGTCTGGCTGTGTCAAGTATAATATAATATCATCATGGTTTAGGGGTGCTACTATATTTGCCCAGGTTGGTAAATTTTCTTAACTATTTTGTATATTGTTTTAAAGGGTTAATAAAAAGTAAGACAGGAAAAAGCATTCAATAAAGCAGAAAGAGGTGAATCATCCCAGAAACTCATAATGATCTCTGAAGGTACCGGTGAGAACCAGCAGTAAACTCTCCCTTACTACTGTGGGTTTTATCAGTGAAAGGAAGGTATAATGCTATTGCTCTATTTGTTAAATAGTACCCGTCAAAAGAAAGCTGGGTCTGATTATTTCAGAAGTAGCAGTTAAATCCATCTGATGCTCAGTGACCATCCAAAAAGCAGTAACAACCTTCAAAAGACTCTGAGTCACTAAGGCACATCTCAAGACCTATAAATATAATCATTAGTAATCAAATTTTATTTCATAAATAGTTGTCTTTTACCTTTCATGTTAAAGCTCAGCTGAGTGATAACTCTGCTGTTTTAGCAGATTTTTAACAAGATGGTGTAAGATAGTACATCCAGAAACAACAGTATACCATATTCACCTGTTACCATTCTACTTTCAATATGGCATGTTTTATTTTTATTGTCTAGTAAAATGTTTTTTCTAAAACTGTGTGGGAGGGGGTGCAAATGCAGTTATGAGCCACTGCATCTCACAGAAGTGCCAAGACGGGGTGCCTTATGTTTCACAATTCAGCCGATTTTTACCAATCTAGCCCCTGATTCTGCAATGAGAACTAGGCAGCCAGACCCCTGCACTGAGGTGGAGCCCAACTGAGCTCCATGCAGGTGCAGGGGTCCACCCACATGGAGTGATTTGCTTTAATCATTAAGATCCAGTGAAGAACTGTTATACCGGAGACTTAAAATATATAAAAATGCAAAATGCCAAAACAGAACAAAAATGAAAAACAGAACTACTCTGCTCCACAGGCCAGCACTATGCAGGCAGTCTGCCCAGAGCCATCTTTTTTTATCACAATTCAGGATAATCTTACAAAAATGTCAAGACACTGGAAAAGACTATGCTGCCTTATCTCTGTGGGAAATCACAAATGCTAAACCAGATAAACTACAACCCAGACCTGAAGAAGAGCTCTCTCAAAAGCTTCTCTCTCTCACCAATAGAAGTTGGTCCAATAAAAGATATTACCTCACACACGTCTCTCTTACAACCTTTTGTCTCAAGCATTGAGGACAAATAGGAAAATATGTCTATGCAACTCATCAACCTGGACTCCAACATCAATGTTATTGAAAAGTGACTGCAAAGGAAAGCATCAATCAATAAGGAGCAAAGGGATAGCTCAGTCGTTTGTGCATTGGCCTGCTAAACCCAGGGTTGTGAGTTCAATCCTTGAGGGGGCCATTTAGGGAACCGGGGTAAAAATCTGTCTGGGGATTGGTCCTGCTTTGAGCAGGGGGTTGGACTAGTTGACCTCCTGAGGTCCCTTCCAACCCTGATATTCTATGACTCTAAATACTGACTTCTGAAAGTCAAAGAGGAAATACTACAGACCCAACTCCTTTCCTGGAATCTTTGGATACCTAGGATTCCAGCTGGAAAAGAGAAGGAGGGTCTAATCACTTATATGGAAAAAAAGATGTGTCTGTCACCTTAGAATTAACTTTTAAAGAAGATCCAGTCTACATAAAGAAAAGCTATTGCATACCGCTACCTAGGAACCCTGATGACCCTAGATAGGTGGTACTGTGATCTTCACACTGAGATTAAATCAGGCAGAATTTTGCAAGCCAGACAAAAGCAAGATATCAGTCTAGATGGGTTTTAGCTATTCCAGATATTAGTATTACACCTCTACCCCGATATAACGCTGTCCTCGGGAGCCAAAAAATCTTACCGCGTTATAGGAGAAACCACGTTATATCGAACTTGCTTTGATCCGCCGGAGTGCGCAGCCCCGTCCCCCCGGAGCGCTGCTTTACCGCGTTATATCCGAATTTGTGTTATATCGGGTCGCGTTATATTGGGGTAGAGGTATATTAACTTAAGGACAAAGACTATTGAATATTGTTAAACAGTCCTTTCTGGAAGAAAATGCACAAACATGTTGTTATAACCCGTTATGTTGTGGGTTCTCATAAAAATAAGTGATATCTGTTTGGGGCAGGAGCGGGGGAAAGGAGTGTGAGGAAAATGATGGACTAATCTGTGGATGAACATGGCAATGTGGAGTCAGAAGATATTGTTTAAACTTTGTGATAAATGTATCCCGACAGTTTATTTACTATATTTTGGATATATTTGCTACTATTGCATAATATTAAAATTTCTTGCAAGGAAAGGTACTCTACTAATTTTAGGAAGTGACTATTATACTAAGAATAGGAAGAACATTTTCTTGGTCACAACTTTAGAATTAACAAAGTGAAAATGTAGGATGTTATGTTATAATGGAAGAGTCTCCCTAGAGCAGGGGTGGGCAAACTACGGCCCAGGGGCCACATCCAGCCCTCCAGCCAGTTTAATCCAGTCTTCGAGTTCCCGCTGGGGAGTGGGGTCTGGGGCTTTCCCCGCACTCCAGCCGGGGAGCGGGGTAAGAGGCCGCTCCGCACGTGCGTGCTGAGGCTCCTGGAAGCAGCAGCAAGTCCCCACTCCGGCTCCTACGTTTAGCGGTAGCTAGCGCCACCCCCCCCAGCTCCCATTGGCCGGGAACTGCAGCTAATAGAAGCTGCAGGGGCAGTGCCTGCGGACGGGCAGCGTGCAGAGCCGCCTGGCCACACCTCCGCATAGGAGCCAGAGGGAGGGACATGCCGCTGCTTCCAGGAGCTGCTTGAGGTAAGCGCCACCCGAAGCCTGCACCCCTGAGCCCCTCCCGTGCCCCAACCTCCTGCCCCAGCCCTGATCCCTCTCCCGCACCCCAACCCCCGCTCCAGTCCGGTGCCCCCTCCCGCACCCTGAACTCCTCATTTCTGGCCCAACCCCAGAGTCCGCACCCCCAGCCAGAGCCCTCACCCCCTCCTGCACCCCAACCCCAATTTTGTAAGCATTCATGGCCCATCATACAATTTCCATACCCAGATGTGGCCCTCGGGCCAAAAAGTTTGCCCATCCCTGCCCTATAGAGATCAAATAATCTAAAGCAGCAAGAGGTTTCTATAGTTTTGCATATAATTAGATAAGTCAATTTATTTTTTGTTATGTAACCTGCAGTAGTTGACCTATTACTTAAATAGATGGGTCTTCAGCAGTTTTCAGGATATCATTGGAAAGGTGGCTTTGTATACACTCTCCCTCATAAAAAGACTTATTTTAAGGACAGTCATACTGTTAAGTTGCTCTGTGTCATACCTTAAGAGAGTAACACCTCTTTGTAAACTCCCCACCTACTACCACTATCAATATAACAGTGCTCATCAGGATTTATAGTGAGCACCAACTGTAAAGTAACCAAGAAAGTGAATGAATAACATTTTTTACAAGGACCAATGTAGTATCTTTAATACAAATTTCACAAAACATGGCTTAATTATTGTGACTTGGGAACCTCTTTGTGGCAACTGGGAGAAGCCCACTGGTCATCATAATCATTGTTAAGGCTACAATTTAGTCATGGGTATTTTAGTAAAAGTCATGGACAGGTCACAGGCAATAAACAAAAATTCACAGCCTGTGTCCTGTTCATGACCTTTACTATACATACCCCTGACTAAATCTTAGCTGGGGGGGGCCTGAGGTGCCGCTGCTCTGGGGGGCCTCCATGACTCTGCTGCTTGGGCAGTCCCTGGGGCCAGCTGTGCAATGCAGAATTTGCACAGAATTAATGTTCCCTGCAAAATTCTATCTTTCCTGCAGAATTTGTGGTTCCCACCAAAATGCTTCCTTTTGGAGGAAATCAAAAATTTCAGCCCCGTGCATGGCGGGGCTTGGGCTGCCAGCCCTGCACGGGGCTGTCAGAGAGAGACCCAGCCATAAATGTGGCTGACAGAGGGGGCCCCAGCCATGCATAGGGCTGACAGCTGTGGCCCCAGCCAAGTGACATTTCCTGAATCTTTGGGTCCTGGATTGGGGCTTGCACCCCATTCTGCATCTGGTCATCTCTCTACAGCAAAGACACCAACTCTGGTTTCTGAAGATGAGCAGTTGGCAAGCATACGTTCACAAACTGATCCTTCTTATGGACTTTAGAATTTATGCTTGTTCCCCATCTTTCCCAGTCTAAATAAAAGATCCACTCTGCTTTAGGCTGAAGTGGTTAGTTTCCTTGTGAAAGCCTCCTTCAAAACTTTGCCCTCTGCCATACTGAACCCAAAGTTTCAAAGAAGGCTTTTGCATGGAAACCAATGTCATTACTTGGCCCAGTCCCCTCTGCATGGACATCAGTCTGTTGTGAATGGACTCAAAAGCTGGATCCCACATGTTCCTAAGCCAACTGTGTCTGGGCAGAGCCAAGCTTCTAGCTCTGGGTCTGTAAGGCACATTCCCAGGCTGACCCCCCTTGCCTGAGCCTTTCCTTGGGATATGGATCTCAACTGTCCTGTCATCCCCAGACCCTGGAACCAGTGTCTCAGACCTCCCGAGTCCCGTCTAGTTGTTTATAACATGCTCCCTCAGAGTTTCATGTAGGCTGTGGTCACTCTGAAATTCTAGTTTAAACCCTTCAGGGACAATATGACAGGAAGGCAAGGGGGACAGATTTAGCAAAGGAATTTCTTAACCCCTGTTACTTTACTCTTAAAGAGGACTAGAGAGTTACAGATATTATTTAAAATAACAAAAGTCCTGGGATGCACTGATTTCACCCCACTTCTAGTCTAATCTAACCCCTTCTGAGAGTCCAAGGTCTTGTTAGTGTTTCAGACTGGGTCTCTCCTGCCTCCTGACTCTCTCTCCCTCTCAAGCCAGTTCTTCTTGCACATGGCGGAGATTGTTTCCCTTTCAGAGAGAAACACGCCTTCTTAAACACTGTGTCTGTCCCCTTTTGCCATGTGCCCAGGTTGATAAACTCCAGTCCCTTCCCCCAGTCAGGCTTCTGTGTAGAGAGTTCATTGTTCCATGCTGTTGGGTCAGCAGCTGAGAGACAATGAAAGCTGAAGGCCCTGCCTAGATTACTCTGTGATGGCTTCTCAGTCACAGTCATTCAACTAGGCATCAAGCATATTTCCTGGGCTGGGCACCTATCTGGAATGCAGCATAACAGACTGACCTGTCAAGATCAGGCTGGTTTTTCAACACAGAATATAAAATGGCCAGCACACAAAATGGAAGACAGGGTACAAAACCAGAAGTCATAATCTGATACAGACATAACCCACTCCATCACAGGAAGGTTTAAATAAAATAGCAGTCAATTGTTCATTCCTTCTGCAAGAAAAAAAAACAAACAAAATTTCCAAACCTCTTCTCAGGACTTACACAAATACAAGCCTTTGGAGGAAGAAGGAAAGTGCTAGAGATAGAATCTCTAAAATAAGCTTTGAACAACCCATGTCTGATTCTTCTTTCTTCAGGGAAGAGGGGGAAAAAAAGTAAACCCTAACAGTCTTTAAATAAACTCCCAATGATTTAGAAGTATTTCCTCCTTGGACAGTTGTCTCCCTACAGCACAACTATCAAGCTGTCCAGCCCCAGAAGTCAATTTCCTCTTCCTTTTAATTTGGAGGATAAAGGACCCTAATTATTTCTGGGCAAGGGTTCCTAATAACCCTTCCATCTTCACATACCCTGGAACAAGGATTCCTAATCCCTTTATACTCCTGCCCTCACACAGGCATAGTACACGATCACATACACCCCATTTCTGTACTAACATGCTTTGCCACTTTATATTTTTTTATATTTGTGGGTCTGGGCTCAGCTTCTCAGCTACTCCATAGATCCCTGGTTCAACATAATCTTCAGGGGCAGAACTAAGCTGTTTCAAAGCTATACGCAGGAATGAAAGAAACTGACTGCCCCATTACAATGTTGCCATAACTCATGATTTTATCGTGAGTCTTGTGAAACTTGGTGTTTTTCTTAAAAACTCCAGCTCCCGAGGTCATGAGAATTTCATCTTTCATATATTTAAAAAATAACTTTCTAGCCCTTTTGATTTGGAGAAAAGCTGGAATATATGACTCAAGTATAACCAAAAGGCAGAAAAAAAGAAATCCACATTTACTATTTTTAAACATCTCATAATTTTCAAGCCAACCTCATAATTTTGGGGGACCTGACAAATGCTTTTTGACTGCTTAGGTTGGCAATACTGTCACTAACTACAGACAGCACTGTTTCTGTACATTGCCAAAGTCACAGCAATATAAAGTATCCATATGGCTAAAGCTTTTAGCTTTAATTCACAAGTCCTCAAAAACAGCAAAAAGTTGAACGAAAACCAAGAATTACTTTCCTTCCACATTATCGGCACTGAGTTTCAGAAGGGAGCAAATACAGGATTGCATAGCATATGTTAAAAAAAATAAGGTGGGATCTACATGAGATTTTATATTAAACACATACTCAGTTTTTCATATTTTGTCAAATGAAAAACTATCTGAGCCAAGGAATTCTCTATTTTGAGTTTAGTTTTTCTAAAACATTACAGCCAGACTGCATGTTTGGCAGATGCCTGGTGGAGCAGGGAAGAGAAATTCACCACACACATGTCACAACTGTGGAGTTACTTCAGAACTACCCCAAAGTAGTGGCTGAAGTACAGTCCCATGGCTCCACACAAATCCCACCACTGGAGGATCCTCCGTGATAGAATGCACCCCTGTATTCACACCTTACACACATTATAATAATTTTTGTACAAGGCATATCTTATGAGATATCATTTATAAACTCTTAATTTGCTGATCAATAATATCATGGCAAAATGCACGTAGCAGTGTTATATGTGAAATTATAAACACAAGCTGAGATCCTGACTAAAAGCATGTTTTTCAGATAAGTCTGGGGAGTGGTCAAACTAGTTCCTTGGAGACAAAGGACAAGCTGACACCATTGCCAGGAGTAAAAAGGCGGATGCACCATTACCTGCTAAGTGGCCACTCTTCGGCAGGAAAGGGGGCAGAAGCAAAAATCTACATCTTAGCAAAGAATGAGCATGGAGATCCCTTCCAGACAGACTGCTTGTGACATTGCTCCCAGCTGGAAATGCTTCTTGAAGGGAGGACAGGACTATAAAAAGGAGGGGCAGACAGCACAAGACACACACACACATACACCCTTCTCTCCCTGCCCATCACATTCACTGGCCCTGAAGAGACAAAGGAAGCAGTTATTGGATTGTGAGGGATGGGTCCTGACCTAAATTGTTTGGTCAGTAAGACTGCTGAAAGCATGTGGTGAGAAAACTTTGCTTTGAATCTAATGTAGTTTGTTATGTTAGGACCAGTAAAAAGTTTTACCTTTAATTTTCTTGTGACCATTTCTGACTTTGATGCCTCATTACCTGTACTCACTTAAAATCTCTCTCTACGTAGTTAGTAAACTTGTTTTACTATTTTATCTAATCCAGTGTGTTCAAACTGAAGTGTCTGGGAAACTCCACTTGGTAATAATGGCCTTAATATACTTGTGCTGTCCAGGAGAGGGCAGGGCAGGACAGGTCATATATTTCTGGGGGAATATCCAGAGCTGGGGGTGTATTGGGGTCCCCCTGCAGCATAACCAAGGCTGGTAAGAGACAAGGTGTGGCTGGCTGGCTGCAGCACCCGCACTGACATAGCTGGGAGTGACTTACATGTGTGAGGCTGTTTGTGAGCAGTCCAGGTTGGAGGCTACAGCAGCAAGGCATTGTAAAGGCAGGTTATAGGGTAGGGGTGACACAGCTACTCATTAGCCTGGATTGTATCCTAGTACGTCACACCCTTCATGAGGCAGATTCCTTGGACAGGGCTCAGTGCCTTACCTAGGGTGCATAACTCCTGTGAAACAATTCCCCCTCAAATGGTCCCCTGCTTGCAGAGTGGAACAGCGCTGGTTTCACTGTTAGGGGACCTTGAAGAAGAGGGAGTCAGTATAGCCTAGTACACCATAAACTCATTTTACACCAGTTTTCTATTTCTTCATTCAGAGACATTTTGGGTCATGATAAAATAAATGCTAAAGAAATTATATGTGGAGTTAAACAAATGTAGCACCTTCAGTGTGTAAGGAGAGTCTGATGGGCTTGAGAGATTTCAGTTTGTTGCAACCGATTCAGTTCCCAGGCTCTGAAGTTCTAGGAGCAAGGTACAGTATATTGCTTGTGTCTGCAGAGGTGGGATGTGTGATGGGTTCCCCTCAGGGTGCCACCTAGAACTGGGGTACCACTGAGCCCTCCTATCCACCAGCCTGGGCTCCCTCTCACACTGTGCTGCTGTGACAAGCTGCAGACACGCTCCTGGTCTTACACTTCCACCAGCATACACACAGGTAGGGACACAACCAGCTGCAGTTACATGCAGGATCTCTGACCAGCCACTGCATGTGAACCAAAAATAGAGGCTACAGCCAAAATAACCACCAACTTCCCAGCGTAGGACCCCGGAGCTGTACCGTCCTGCCCTGGTCCAAACCTTGACGTTTATATGCAGGGCGAGGTCCTGGGCAGACCACAGACCTTGGGTCTGAACGTCCCCCACATGGGCTCCCCACCCCACGTCTGAAGCGTCGGACACCAGCTCCACCAATGGGGGCCTGCTCCTGAACTGGACCCCGCGGACCATGTTCCCCGGGGAGGACCATCATTGTAGGGAGGCATCACCGGCTCGGGCACAGTGAGGACCTTGTCCATCCTGTCTCTGGCCTGGGAGAACACCGAGGCCAACCAGAGCTGGAGGGGCCGCATCCTGAGTCTGATGTGGCGAACCACATATGTGCATGCCGACATCTGACTCAGGAGCTGGAGACACGCTCTGGCTGTCGTCACGGGAAACTTTGTGACTGTGTCGATGAATCCTTTCAGGGTCTCGAACCTGTCCAGTGGGAGGGAGGCCCTGGCCAACGTCACATCCAGGACTGCCCCGATAAACATTATGCGCTGTACCAGGACTAACGTGGACTTGGTGTCATTTACCAACAGGCCCACAGTGGTGCACGTGGACAGAAGGAGCATCATGTGATCCCGCACCTGCGACTGGGAGCTGCCCTGGACCAGTCATCCAGATAGGGGAAAATCTGGACCCCACGACCTCTGAGGTAGGCCGCCACCACAAACATGCACTTTGTGAATACCCTGGGAGCAGTGGACAGGGCAAACGGGAGGACCATAAATTGGTAGTGTTCCTGCCCAACCGTGAAACAGAGGAAGCGCCTGTGCCCCTCGAATATATGAACGTGAAAGTACACATCCTGCAGGTCGAGGGCGGCGTACCAGTCCCCAGGATCCAGGGAGGAGATGATGGAGGGCAGAGACACCATGTGGAACTTGAGGTTTACCATGTATTGGTTCAGGCCTCACAGGTCCAGGATGGGCCTGAGTCCCCCTTTGGCCTTCGGGATAAGGAAATAGCGGGCGTAGTACCCCTTGCGTTTGAACTCCGCTGGCACCACTTCCACCGCTCCTAAGCCAAGGAGCTGTCCCACCTCCTGCTCGAGCAGGGTCTCGTGAGAGGGGTCCCCCAGGAGGGACGGGGCGGAGGGTGGTTGGGCGGGGTAGAGGAAAAACTGGAGGATGTAGCCCCGGGAGATAGTGCTGAGGACTCATCAGTCCAAGGTCAGCCGCGACCACTCTGGGAGAAAAGCACACAACCGGTTGGAGAAGGGAAGCTTTATTGCAAGTGGATCCCTGATGTGAACTGGTAGGTCGCCCCGAGCGTCCCATCAAAATTGCCGTTTCTCCGCCTGTTTACCCTTGGAGGACCCCGGCTCGGGGGCAGACCGGGACTGCCTCTGCGGGCGTTTCTTATAGTCTCGCACTTTTTTAAAGGGGGCTCATATTTAGAGCGGGTGACCTGGGTGGGAGCCTGCTGCGGCTTAAACTTAGGTCTAGCCGGAGCCGGAACACAGAGGCCAAGTGTTTTAAGCGTAGTGCGGGAATCTTTCAGGCCATGCAGCTTCACGTCCATCTGTTCCGCAAACAGAGTATTGCCCTCAAACGGGAGGTCCTGCAGGGAGGTCTGCGCCTCACTGGGCAGTCCAGACAACAGGAACCACGATGCCCTTTTCATGGACACTGCGGAAGCCATGGACCGTGCAGCCGTATCTGCCGCATCCGATGTTGCCTGCAGGGTTGCCCTGGCAGCTGCTGTACCCTCCTCCACCAGAGCTTTGAACTCCTTCCTATCATGCTTCTGGAGGGAGTCCTCGAATTTGGGAAGAGAGCCCCACAAATTGAACTCATACTGACCCAGGAGAGCCTGAGAGTTCGCCACCCTTAACTGGAAACTCGAGGACGAATAAACCTTTCTCCCAAATGAGTCCAGCCTCCTTAAGTCTTTATTTTTCAGAGTAGGGGCTGGTTGGCTGCCACTCCCTGTAGTTGACCGACCGGACCACCAGGGAGTTGGGGGCAGGGTGAGTGTACAAGTATTCATGCCCCTTGGCAGGCACAAAGTACTTCTGTTCAGCCCTCTTAGAGATGGGGGGCAAAGAAACCGGGGTTTGCCACAAGGCATTTAAATTTTTTGCCACCCCTTTGTGAAGTGGGAGAGCCACCCTGCCCAGCACCGAGGTGGACAGGATGTTGAAGAGGGAGTCTGAGGACTCTTCCACCTCCTCAGCCTGAAGGTTGAGGCTTGATGCTACCCTTCTCAACAGTTTCTGGTGGGCTTTACAGTCCTCCTGCGGAACGGAAGGAGGAGGGGCTGTAATCGCCTCATCAGGGGAGGGTGAGGAGGCAGGTGTGGTACTTTGCATGATACTTGGTCGCCCTCCGGGCACAGAACCGAAGATGCATGTCCCACCAACTCTTTTCTTGGAGGCTGGGACAGGGAGGCCGAAGGCCGGTCCGAGGCTCCGGCCACTGAGCGAGCCCCCACCGGGGGCTGCGTCGGGGGTCATGGGGCCCATTGGTACCACTGTGCCAGCTACGGAGCCCGGTGCCACTGCACCTGCTGTGGCACCTGCTGCGGCACCTGCTGTTCAGCCTGACTGGCCTGTCCCATCGATCGACGACTATGAAGGGAGGCCAGGCTGGCATATGACCTGTCGCTGTCCCTGGACCGGGAGGAGCGGCGGTGTCGGGAACGGTGCCGACCACGAGACCGCGATCCCGACGTGGAGGAACGGTACCACTGGTAGCAACTGCTCCGCGATGAGCTCTGGCGGGTGGATCCGCGATGGCGAGGCGCCGGCGATCAATGCCCGGAACTGCGGGAGCTATGCCGTGGTGGGGTCCTGGAGTGAGTTGACGAACGGGAACAGAGTTGACATTCGTGTTGTGACCGGCTACGGTAGCCCCTCGGAGACGAAGACCTTCGGTGACGTCTGTCTCGGTCTCAACGTGGCCCACTCCTCGAGGCGGAGCGGTGCCTGGAGCCCCTGTCAGTCGAAACCCAGCCAGACAACCTGGTGGGGGTTGACGGGGACCGGCGTGGATTATGCACGGGACGGTTGCTGAGCGGCAAACGGCGTCGGGAACATTCCCTCGACCGCGAACGGTACCGAGCAGGGGGCAACTGCGGAGATCCCAGCGGTGGCTTGCCTCTGGACCGTGGAGCCAGTGTTGGCGGTGCCCCGGTACCGGCATGGACATAACGTCCTGGGCCGCTTGCAGGACCTCCGGCTTGGAGGGCATCCAGACATCCGGGAAAGCTTGCTCCGAATGGGCCGGGCTACTCTGCTCAACCTGAGTCAGAGGCCTGGAGGCTGATGGGGACCGAGGACTGCCCAACATGAGTCTAGCCTCTCCCCTGGTCTTGCTCCAGTGTTGTGGCGGAGAAGGCCTCTTCTTAGACTTCTTGGCGTGTCCCGTCAACGGGGAGTGGTGCCGACTGGTAGATGGCACCGAGGGGTCGCCACGCACCAACACCGCGGTACCCGGTGCCGACTCAGAGCGGTGCACCGGAGTCAGGGTCAACGCCGACTCCATCAGGATAGCCCGGAGCTGAATGTCTCTTTCCCTCTTGGTCCGAGGCTTGAAAGACCTGCAAATCTTGCAGCAATTGCTGAGATGGGTTTCGCCCAGACAGCGTAAACAGTCCATGTGCGGATCACTCACTGGCATCGGTTGCCTACAAGTGTCGCATGACTTTAAACCCGGGGCACGGGTCATGCCCCGGCCCAGGCGCTCTAAACTAAACTAAGTTACACTAACTTACTTCAACTACAGGTACTACTACACTGAACGAACAAGAGTTCTGGAGGAAAGCTGCAGACAAGCTGGAGCAGAACAGTTCCGAAGCCCCTTCACTGGCGGCAGGAAGGAACTGAGGGTGGGGGGGAGCACGCAGCGCCCCTTATACCACGCCATGGAGGCGCCACTCCAGGGGTTGCTGGGGCGCTCCCCTACGGGTATTGCTAGGGGAAAAACTTCCAGCACCGGTGCACATGGCGAGCACGCACACCTATTGTGGAATAGACATGAGCAATCACTCAAAGAAGAAGAGGAGGTTACTTACCTGTAACTGGAGGTTCTTTGAGATGTGTGATCCCTATACACGGTGGGTTATGCATGCATACCATGTGCCTGGCGTTGGAGAATCTGAAAGTAGTGTCTGTTGGCCCACGCATCAGCCCTGGCTCTCCTTGTACTTCCGAGGTGATAAACCGCAGGGCAGACCGACCGCCTCTTCTGTTCCTTCTCCACTGTGAATCAAATAAGATCCAAAGTAGAGGGGAAGAAGGGCAGGTAGTGGAATACAGATCGGGACCATTCATCTTGAAGACCTCCAGTTAGAGGTAAATAACCTCCTCTTCTTTTTCTTCGAGTGATGGTTTCTATACTATTCCATTGTGGATGACTGTCAAGCAGTACCTAATAGGTGGAGGGAATGAGGATGAGGACAGTAGGGTCGAGCAGAGAACTGCCGTCCCAAATAAGGCATCAGCAGTCAAATCTTGTACCAGAGCGTAATGTCTTGCAAACATGTGGACAGAGCTCCATGTGGCCGCTTTACAGCTGTCTAGGAGGGGTATGTCCTGAAGAGATGCTACAGTCATGGCTCTTGTGGAGTGTCTTCGTACTCCCGTGGGAGGGCGGGAGGTTTGAGAGCTGATAGCAAAGTAGAATGCAACCAGATATCCATTTCGAAATTCTCTGGTTGGAGATGGCATGACCTCTGACTCTCTCCACTACAGCGACAAACAGCCTTGGGGACTTTCTGAATGATTTGGTTCCCTGCAGGTAAAAGGCCAAATCTTGTCGAACATCTAGGGAGTGGAGCTATACTCCTCTGTAGACCCGTGTGTGGTCTCAGGAAGAATACAGGTAAGTGAATGGATTGGTGAAGATGAAATTCTGAAACCACTTTAGGGATAAAATTGGGGTGCAGGTGTAAATAAACGTTATCTTTGTGTAATAGAATGTATGGAGGGTCTGCCATAATTACACCAATTCATCAATCCTTCTTCTGATGAGATGGCTACGAGAAAGGCTACCTTCTTGGAGAGGAGGAACATGGAGCAAGTCGCTAAGGTTTCAAAGAGGGGCCATGTCAGAACCGAAAGAACAAGATTCAAGTCCCATTGAGGTGTTATCTTTGGGGGAGGGGGAGTTATTATCAGGCCTTTCCAGATTAGAGTTGTTAGCAGGTGTGCGAAAACAGAGTAGCCTTCAGCAGGGGGATGGAATGCACTGATAGCTGCCAACTGGACTCACAAGGAACAGAGGGATAGGCCCAATGTCTTCAAATATAGGATATAGTCTAGGATGAGTGGGATACCCATAGCTTTCAATAGAACGCCTCTCTGCTGTGTCCAGGATAAGATGCGTTTCCATTTAGATTGGTAACATTTCCTGGTGGAGTCCTTTCTGCTATTAGAGGGGATGTCTCGCACAGCCGAGGAGCACACTTGTTCTAGGGCTGACGACCATCCAAGTACAACACCCTGAGGTGAAGCAGTAGTGGACTGCAATGTCTGATCCTGCCACTGCACTGGGTCAGGAGCTCGGGGAATATTGGGAGGGTAATTGGGGGACGAGACAACAAGAGCAGAATGTTGGGGAACCAAAACTGTCTGGGCCATAAAGGGGATATCAGGATGACTGTCACCCTGTCCTGTTGGATCTTGCATAGAACTCATGGCTGAAGCAATAGTAGAGGGAAGGCATAGTTGGACTGGTCTGACCAGGGAAGGAGGAGAGCGTCGCCCTGGGAGCAGTAACTTAGGGATCCCCTGGAGCAATGTGTGGCACACTTGCTATTGGCCTGGGAAGCAAACAGATCCCTGGTTGGGGTCCCCCATTGGGTGAAAATGTCATGAAACACCGGGTTGTAAAGTTCCCAGTTGTGGTCAATCACAAAGTCTCTGCTGATAGAGTCTGCAAGCATATTCCTCATCCCCGGAAGGTAGGCTGCAGACAGGGTGATCTGCTTGCTGATGCACCAGTTCCAGAGATTGACTGCCTCTGAACACAGGGAGGCAGAACTTATTTCCCTCTGTTTGTTGATGTAGAAGACCATCGTAGTATTGTCTGACATTATAAGGACATGGTGAGAGAGGAAGAAAGGACTCACACGTCTTCCATACCACCCATAGTTCCAGGATATTGATGTTCATTCTGGCCTCTCAAGATGTCCACGTTTCAGGTGCCATGTGGTTGCCCATATGGGTTCTCCAGCCTAGTAGGGACAGGTCCGTAATGATGATCTTGCCCAGTGAAGAGGGGAGAAAGGAGACCCCTACACATACATGATGAGGATTTGTCCACCATAGGAGAGAAGACAGTACCTTGGCAGAAAGTGTCAGCATGAGGTTCACAGAATGGCGGCTTTGGGAGTAAACCAACTGTAACCATGTTTGAAGGTAACAAAGGTGGAGTCTTGCGAATGGAGTGATGTAGTTGCACGAGTTCACGTGGCCAAGCAGGGACAGAGATGTTTTGACCTTTACTTGAGGACTGCTTGTGATGTGAGCTATGATATCGTTCATGGTCCGGAATCTGTCTGTGGGCAAATAGGCCCTTGTAGTGAGAGAGTTCAAGGTTGCCCTGACAAAGTTCAAAGACTGCATTGGGGTAAGAACAGATTTTTCGATGTTCTCACTGACTCCCAATGAGGAAAGGAGACAGAGAATCATAAAGGTTGACATTAAGGCTTCCTGGAGAGATTTGGTGGCGGGGAGTCAATCGTTGATAAATGGGAAGACGAGGCGGCCATGAGGTCTGACATGAGCTGCTACCTCAGAAAATACCTTGGTAAAGTTTGAGGGGGCAGTAGCTATCCTGAATGGTAGTACTCTGTATTGGAAATGGTCGGAGCCCACCACAGATCTGAGAAATCATCTGTGGGCAGGATGAATATCGACATGACAGCATTCATCCTTCTTATCGAAAGCAATGAACCACATGCCATTTTCTAAAGACAGAATTATCGCTGCGAATGTGACCATGCAAAATTTTAGCTTGTGAATAAAGTGGTTGAAGTGGTGGAGGTTGAGAATTGGTCTCCCCACCCACCCTTCTTCTTGGGTATGAGGAAGTAAGTTGAGTAAAAAACCTGTCCCTTGATATTGTGGAGGAATACATTCTATTGCTCCTTGGAATACAACAGGGACCACCACTCAAAAAAGAATTAGCTATATTATTCCTAAATTAGAGTTGACTTTGGTGGGGAGTAGGGAGAGGTAGGGGAGGAAAAGCAATTTGTTTCCAAATGCAGCAATATAAAATACTTAATTGGATGGACAGATCTGTACATAATGCAGCAAGATGTTCATTAATTCAATATTCTTGGGAAATACATTATACTATGGCAAAGTAAGCATTAAAATGAGCAATGTTCTCAAAGACTTTTTATGAACGCACATATAATATAATTCCTAAAACTACAAATCTTAGACCGATCAAAAACATTCAGCTGAGCTTTTAAGAGATATTAAGGGAACGGCAAGAACTTATTTCAATGATATCAGTGACATTCATTTTCAATGTTAATGTCCTATTTACCATGATAGCAGCTTAATAACCTTTTAACTGACTAAATGAAACTATATTTCAATGATGCAATATTATTACCATTGTTGAAAACAAGAACAGACTGTTCCTTGTACTCATTGTTCTGATATTTTTATCCCACATTAGAGGGGTCACACTTAATGTTCAATTTCCCTTGCCCTTCCTCCTGTACACAATAAATGTTTCAATCAGTCTAAGCACCAGAGCTTGAAGAGAACTCACATTTCATTTATTAAACAAAATGTTTTAACTTGTCAAAAAACCCTCCTCCAAACTGCAATCATGGCCTCTTCTGTTCAGATTTCCTTTGAAAATTATGCTGTACTCCCATGACAAGTTCCTTGACTCTCTTTATACTGGCAGAAGCTACTTTAGAACACACAATTGGGCAAAATTCTGCTCTCTGAGTCAGCTCTGCTTCGGAGGCAGAGACAGTTTAGATAACATTCCAAGATATGCCACTGACTCATGTGACCTTGAATGAATTATTTCACCTTTCTTCATCTGTAAAATGGAAATCATAATTACCTTCTTTGTAAAGGACTTTGGAATCTCTGGATGAGAGCACTATACAAATGCTAAGTACTATTATTAAGGGTTAACGCATATACAATATGCTGAGAACATACAAAATGACAATTGTAACGGTCATCATTAGGGCCAGAAGGATTCAACTCCTGCCACATGACAGGCATATAACCTGTAACCCTGACACATATCCCATGACTGGGGCCAGGATAGAACAATCATATGTAAAAACATGCAGTTATTATAACAATTTTCTCTTATAAATGATTTATTACCCACACATCATATGGCATCAGTCACTAGGTCTAAAATACAGAAACAAAAACTACTGGAAAATAAAAGGATAAATTAATAGCATATGCAGGCATCATCTCTACTAGGTCTATAACCACTAAAAGAATTAAATTTTTACAGGTACACCTCTACCCGATATAACGCTGTCCTCGGGAGCCAAAAAATCTTACCGCTTTATAGGTGAAACTTATTATATCGAACTTGCTTTGATCCGCCGGAGTGCGCAGCCCCGCCCCCCCAGAGCACTGCTTTACCGCATTATATCCAAATTTGTGTTATATCGGGTCGCATTATATCGGGGTAGAGGTCTATTATTCTCATCATGTATAAGTCAATCAACATCTTCTTCCTGAATAAGCTTTCCTTGCTTTATTTGGCCATCTCTCCCTTAGCTGCCAATCTGAACTCATCTTGGAGTAGATATAGGGAACTCCCTTTTTTGAGGTCTACCTTATGCATGAAAGAACATTGCTCAACCCTCCACGCAAGAGAATATCCTTCTGAAAAAACATTATATAGACTGCTGTCTTGTTCCATTTATCACAAACACTATTTGCCATGTCAATTATTCAGCATAGCTGAGCATGAATATTACATATTGAATCCTTGACAATTTTGTATGCCAGATATTGCTTTCAATTGAAAAAAAATCATGATTTGCCTCTTCCATGACTCCTCTTAGACATGTTATTACATATTGTCTTTTTATTAAGGTTTTGGCAGCTATCTCATGAGTGAGCCACTCTGGGTTAATTCAAACTGTTTAATAGCTGTATCTCAAAAATTTTAAATATGATCACATGCATATCTGGATGTGAGTGAACTTAAACATTTTTTGTGTGCTACATAGATCTTTATCTATAGCAGTGGTGGGCAACCTGTGGCCCGCTGGCTGCACGTGGCCCATCAGGGTAATCTGATTGCAGGCCACAAGACATTTTGCTGACGTTAATTGTCTGCAGGCACGACCCCCCCCCCCCCTCCCCCCCCCGCAGCTCCCAGTGGCTGCGGTTCGCCGTTCCAGGCCAATGGGAGCTGCGGGAAGCAGAGGGCCGCAGACATGCTGAGGGCACACTCAGTTTTTGGAGCCTCTGCTGAGACTGCCAACGTACGGATCTCTGACAATTGTTCTGATGGGACTGGTGATATAAAGTGGCCTGAGAATACAAATCCATTTCACATAGGTCACTGAACAGCTATCAGACAATGACTTTTCATCACTACTAACCCAAGCCAGATTCAACCTGGCCACCTAGCAGTGAAAGGCTCTGAATTCCATTACTAATCCCCTGGGCCATCTACTCCCCCAGAGCCTTATTTGTCTTGTTCCTGATATTTATCACAGAACTGAAAGGCACATCAGTAAGATAAATAGAAATGGTGTGGATATTTCCAATTCAGTTTTAATTACAGAAAATAATTGGTGATGTTTCAAAGTGCCATGTATACAGTATTACATTATTACTCCTCTAGTGTTGGGAGTTACATTGAGGAAATAAAACTAAAATAGAATCATGTTTGTGAATTTTGATAACACAGATCATGAAAAAAAACAAACCCAACACCACAGATGCCTAGAAATTACATCTTTGCACCTTTGACTTGTATGCTTCACTGGATCAAAACGTAGCAATGTAAACTTGCCAGTGTACTACAGCACCCTTGAAATTTTAACACTGTTTCATATTGAACCTGGTGTAAATTGTATCAAATTTCAGATTTTCAATTTTCTGCTGAAGGGAAGATCTAGGTATCACACTATTGAACAAGGTAAGAGCTCCAACATACTCTGTAACCCACCCACCATTAAGGATCTCTTAGGGGGATCTTAAATCCCCATTATTAATGGCACTGTGACTATCCCATTAACATGTAAAATATACACTTTTGTAACTATGACAAGAACACAGTAAGTTATTACTTTAGCTGACAAGAACAAGTTAATTAATATAACCAGTGACACATTATTAGACTTACAGACTATAAAAGATAGACGTGTCACAGGCTTAGGAAAATGAGTGTTTTCATTTTTAGAGCTGGACTGTGGCAAGCCATTGTGCAGGTATACAAGGAGCTTTCCTCATGCTTGTGTCTCCCGTTCTAGGACCAGGCATGATTGCTGACTGTTAACCTCAAGAACTATTTATACCCTGCTACTAGAGGTACGTTAAGGAAAGAACCATGGCTTTGCAGCTCCAGACATTGTGAAGCCCAGGAAGGTTTGATCCAAGGTCCTGCAGAGCACACAGGAACCCTCCACAGAAACTGGGGCATAAGAAAGAGCACTGGTGTAGCAGAAGCCTACAGTGCAGCTGCTTCCTGGCTAATGCTTGAATCATGGAGGTCTGGGGGAGCAAGTCCCCTTTGTTATTTTTAGGGCTACCTCACTTCTGTCTTATGGCCCCTTTACTGCTCACTACTGTTTACGTTAAAGCAAGCCACTTGACATTCAGGGCCGCCCCTACTTATTCTCATAATTCAAGCACTGTTCCCGCCCCCGCCCCAATCTCACTTTCTTCCCCCTCAGACTCTTAGCTGGTCAGCAGTGGCTTCCCATGGAGGTTGGGTCCTCTCTGCAGATTGCCAGCACACAGATGAGGGGATAGTGCCACTATTCCTCCTGCCTCCCTACCCAGTCCAGTTGAACATCCCACTCACATCCCAGGCCCAAAGAGGGAGATCTGGCCTTATTTAAGGGTTGCTATTTTTCCTCAGGTTACACGTAGGAATCATTTCTCTGTGAGCAGCCAGCCCAGCCAGCATTAAAGTGCATCAGCCCACCAAGAGTAATTTTGCCTCCTATCTATCCCTTCAGCCGTAAGAAACTTCCTGCAGCCATAAGAAATGTCACTCTGTCATAGCAAGGCCAGCTCCAGTTCATAACAGCTAAAAAAAATAAAGCTATAAGAGAAGAGGCACCGAAGGAAGGGCCTTCAGGACACCAGGAGGAAAAATAAGAGGAAGAGAATAGGAGTGGTGCGAAGGAGTGGGTGAAACAAGGACCAGAAGAGAAGAAGAATGGAAAGGACAAATGACACAGGAGGAAGAAACCAGAGGTGAGGGGAAGAAAAGGGGACGAAGGCAAAGACTGGAGGGACAAGATATTTTAACAATATATTGAATAATGCACCCTTTGAAAAGTACAGAAACTAAAGTAAATGGCATTTCTTTTTTTTAACTGATTGTTACTAATAACACCGAATCCTTTCATAAATGATAGATTTGGGGGGAAATACTTTGTTATTTTTCATTCTGTTAGTCGGTCTCTCCTTTATTGAGTGTGAGGTCTTAAAATATAAGATAACATGATTCTGAAACCACAAAATGTAGGCAGAGAGACTCAGAGTCAGCTGTAGTTCCAAAGGCTACTTTTAACTTTTTTTAATTAAAATGACTAGTTTACAAATTAAAAGTGTTATTTCATCTTTAAATTCTGTTAATCTGAAGAAACATCTCAAAGTTCATTCTCACGATTAATGGACCTCTTGATTGAACTGCAACCTTATATTGGAAGTTGGGATGGGTACATTATTCTTTATATTCGCACTAGTTCTAGGGGCGGGCAAGCACGGTGCTCTCTCTGGGCACCAACTTCCAAAGGGCATCATCCTGCTGTGCCACTCTGCTGCTGCTTTTTTTTTTTTTTTTTTGGTGGCTCAGCTACACAGGAGAAAGGGACGTGAAACGTTTTCCACCCTAGCCAGCAAAATAGTTAGGGTGACTTCTGTTTATGTTCTACAAGAACCAAAAAACAAACTCTTTTTAAAGACTTTAAAAGTGGAATGGGGTATAACAGAGGGATATGTCACTGTTTCTAGAACCAAAAAATAAGGCTTTAACCACTAAACAAGTTACATAAGCACAAGGCTGCAAAAAAATAAATTGGTTTAGCTATTCAAGCTTTATCAGGTTAGACTAAAGTATGTTTCCGGCTACTCTCATTTGGGCTTGAATTATATCAACAAACGCACTGAAATAGTTAAATTATGAAGCCCCGAAAGCATTTAATAATCACAAAAATGAAGCAGATGCACTAATAAAATTAACACTAATAAACTAGGTCAACACTGAGCTAAAGGAAAGAGCGATGACAAAGACAGAAAACTCTCCACACACAATGCTGGAACCTGCCCCCTGCAGGGTACCATTTTCAACACTGTAGTCCACATATAGGACTGTGCATTGCACAGTAATGACTAAGGAGGAATGATGCAGCTCTTTGACCTCTGTAACACAGGCATTGCTCACACTGTCTCCATAGAATCTTTACTTGCTGCTGCTAGCATTCAAATGGCTACTTAATACAGATATGGGGGAAATGCTCATGGTACCAGTACTTTAGCAGCTTCCTACAGTAAGAGGTATATTCTCCTCTAGCATGGAGAGATTGGTGCATGTACTCCACACAGGCTTATCTGCAGGGCAACATGATCTAGAAAGTTGAGCATAGGACTGGGAGTCAGGGACTCCCAAATTCTAAACGCACCACTATCACTTACTTGGGCTTGGGCTTGACCTCTGTGCCTCTGTCTTCCTAATTCAAAATGAAGATACTTTTGCTTACCTTCCTCACAAGGGTGTTGTGACAATTAAGTAAGGTCAGATTCTGCCACCCCTTTCTCACTTGGAGTGGCACCTTCCTCTGGTAGTGACCCCATCAAAACCAAGGGAGTAACTTGCAGAGTAAGGTAGTACCAGATGAAAATAATGGTGGGTGGCAGAGTTTGGCTCTTAACATTTACACAATGTGTTGCATATGTAAAGCAGTACATTCACTAAGAAGTGAGGAAGGAACCAAACCTTGAGGAGTTCTGAAGCACTAATAACTTCCACCAAACTCAGGTGATGTCAAGGATGCTCAGTCTGTCTCCAAATATGACCTATTATTGTTATAAAGCTGACACGTAAGTGATTAAAGTGATTATGCAGGGGAGGGTTGAGAGTATGCAAATGCTAAGTATTATTGTTATTATAATACAGCTACACAAAAGATGATGAAGAGACTTAGGGATATGGCATTGACTTTTAGGTTTCTCAAGGGCCACAATAACAAGGATCTCTGCTCAAAAGGAAGGAAGGAGAAAGAGGAGGTAGGGATAAATGCAAGCCAACAGAATTATTCAGGAAGGAAAGAGAGAAAATCTACCTGTCTGTCCCTTTCTTTTATGCACTCCCTTGTTCACACTGGGGAAGCTCTAGCACAGCAGTAAAACAGCAGAGAAAGAAGAGCAAAGGAAAGAAACTAAACTGTTCATTAAAACTCAGGATGGGAAAGCGCTGACAAGCATTATAGTGCTGCAGAAAATCATTTCTCTCAAATCTCCAACACAGAAAAAACAGGCACAACCCTCATAAAATATCAAGGACAAAGGAGAAAAGGAAGGGACAGACTCTGAAAAAGAGAGGGTGGTAATAAAGACACACAAAAGCTGTACATTTAAGTGTTTTGAATTACGGACACATTTTAAAAGAAAGCCTAACTGTTGTTATAAATCCTGACATTAAAACTTCCGCTTTTTAAATCCCACTCCTCAAATGAAGGTCAATGCCAGATTGCAGAGGCACTAGGAGAATTTCTGATACAAAAGCAGAGGCTTTGGAGATATATGCAGAGGATAAAGAGATAGTAAGAGGTCTAGAAAGTAATTCTAGAAACAGTGGCAGGTCTGTCATTTCACAACTAAGCGTGTGTCAGAGTAGAGAGAAAAAGGGCAAGGATGGACATAAAATGATGTAAAAATTAAAAATACAAAGCTTGCTCAATATCATTCATCAAAAGCATGCTCAGAGGAATCTGCAGTATTAGCAAATAACCCCAAAAGAGCTGGTGAAAAGAAGTTAAGTATCCCCCTCACAGTCTTGCCCCCGCTCCCTCACAAGTAGGTCAGTTTCTGGAGAAAGGGGAATAAATCAGCAAGGCTTCATCACTTATAAAGTGTGATAAACCCTTTTATGCCACACATTACCATAATGCATTCAGCATGGTCCATGGCACTGAACTGGGAATCAGGAGTTCTGAGTTTGGGCAAGTCACTGACCCTTTCTGTATCTCTCTTTCCCCTCACACCCTTTGACTGTTTTGTCAATTTAGAACAAAAGGTCTTTGGGCCAGAGACTGTCTCTAACGTTGTATTTGAGCATAACATACTGGAGCCCCATTCTCAACTGGGGCTTCTAGGCACTACCATAATACAAATAATAAATAAATAATAATTTATTCCATCAGTCAATTTCTCTCCCTCTGTTCATTACAAATATTTATGAGTTAGAGGGTAGCAATGATAAAACATTGCCTGAAGATTGCAATACTTATTGGGATTATAGTTATAGTATGTTGCTTCAATGGGTCATAAACCCTTTCATGCAATATCATAAAATCTCAGAACTATTTTAATCCTCAGGCAAGATTTTAGTACTGTTGCCCTTAAACCCTTATACTCTTTGCCTCATATATATTGCATATACTAACACAAACATATTATTATTATACATTTCCAGCTCAACTTCAAATTTTCAGTTTGATAACTGATTTCAAAACAAGCCCTAGATAGCAGTTATATATATTTTATTATCAATGGGCCAAATTCTCTCTTCAGATGCATGCAAACAACCCTGGTGACTTGAACAGGATCACCATTAGGCAACAGATTTTGAGCCTTTATCTTCTCACTGTGCTGTCGGCTTCCTTTTCTCTTTGCTCCATCTCCTTTTCTGCTCCTTTCACACATGTGTAGGCTGATGGGCTCTCTCACCAACCCAGGAAAGAATGGTGCTACCCCCAAGTCATACTTCAGGAGCTTGCGTGAGGGCGTGGTTTATTGCCCTCATGCAATGAATGAGTAACACAAAACAAAGCGATTCTCCTGACCAAGAGGCTGCAGCGACTTGTCCCCTTGCTTGCCTCACTCAGGCGCTACCACAGAAGAGCCTGTCTCTCCTCTTTCCAGGCTTTTCCTGGCTGAGCTGGCATGGTTTTAGACTCCCCAGCAGGCAGTCACATGACTCAGACTCCTGACCCACTTCCTAGTTGGTTCAAATAACACACTCTGCAAACTACCAGTCTCAAACATATGATCTTAAACTGGCAAAGGGCTCCACCTGAGAATGGGACAGGCTGATCTCAGCCCTCCCTCTCCACCAACCCGGCCCCTTAAGGGGCAGACCACCCTGTTACAATTTTATTCTAATTTTTCTCTTTATTTCTTCTCGATCAATTTTTTGTTTTGCTTTTTTTGCGTATCAGCTCATAGGACCTGATCTAACACCCAGTGAAGTTGCTGGCCAGACTCCCACCAACTTCAAAGAGCTTTGAATAAGGGCCCATAGCTGACTGGACATTTGAAACACTCTGCTTCCCAATTCATAAATTTTATAGCATGACCATTTTGCACTGACTTGACTATTGGCTGCAATATACATTACTCCTCCATAATATAGGAAACTGAAGCTCTAGTACACACCATTCATATATGTTCCTTCCAGTTGCTGAGGAATCCTAAATCTGTTGAATATGGAGACTGATAGACAACACTATAAGAAAGAGGAGATCTAGAACTTTCAATTACAGAGAGAAAAAAAGGAGTGCCTCATCTCAGAAATAGAAAAATGAACATAATTTATGAAGATGGGACCCTAGCAACAAGTGGTAAGAAGGGACAAATGGAATGCAGAGGCATTTACCTCCTTCAGACTAGTTTTCTTTGGAGTTTAACTCTTGATTTGACAGCCAGCCCTTATGTGTTGTTTCAAAGCTAGTTTCTTGTTTCCTTTCTCCCAGGAGCCACTGTGAGTTGAAGTTTGAAGAGACCTAATTTAGGGTCAGATTCTGAGCTCAGTTATTTGGGTATGAATCCAGCGTAACTTTACTGATCCCAGTGAAATTACTCTGGATTAATGCTGGTGTTGCTTATGATCAAAAACTGGTCCCAAATTCTTATTTATGGCTACAGCAAATATCAAAATACATGATAGTTGCAAACTGGAATTAGCTTAAATATCCAAGTAAAAAGGTGTGGTGTTGATCTTTATTACTTCTTCAAAGCATTACAATCTTGGATTTTGTCAAAATAGGGATGCTCTGAATAAAGCCTTGGTCAAATGAATTGGGTGTGTGTGTGGAGGTATGAGGAAGGTGAGCAAGCACTTAAAGCATTGGTGATGTCCATCAGATCTGTGGTATGAATAATTAATGAAAAAAATTATAAACTGAGCACAAAGGCATAAGTATTTACATGACCCAGGCCCAAATCTGTAATTAGATCTCTGTAACTATCATGTTAGTCTGACATGATCTTTAGGATACAATGCCTGGGCTAATAGAAATAAGTGTTTGCATGAAGGGAGGAGGAGGGTTGACGGAAATTTGGAAAATTCTATAGTGACTTCCCCACCCAAAATCTAGAGTATTCTTGAACATAATATTCTTTACATTTTTCTGTTCTATTTGGCCTAACACTTGGATATCTTTGTAACGTACAAGAAGAGTCATTCAAAAAATCATTAAATTATTAAACTAAACTACCTTCTTTTCTTTTGGAAAGTTTTATAGAGGAGCAACAAGCTACATCATGGGAGTTCAACTATTACTTGCTACTAGCCATGTAAAATCTCTCCTACACTTGTTTTTAAGTATTGGATCATTAGTATGCATCAAAATTATCTTACAAATCAAAATAATTTTTGATTATAAGAACTTTAAAAATATGAGCTTCATTTTTACGATAAGTTCTTTTGATGGAAGAGCTTTCAAATATCTGTGGCTCCATATGAAATGCCCAAGTATTTAAGATGTCCCCAGACTCCTGGGTTCCTGGAAGATCTGCCAAAGTATCCAAGTTTAAACATATCAGTTAGCTGTGATAGGTTGACATGCATCTATTTTAGATGGATGGAACTATACAGAGTGCCATGGATAGTAGAGCGGAATTATGGCCATTTGGCAAACTTTATCTTAACTTTGTATTTCCACACTCTCCACCTTAAAGTGTAACCTTAACTTTGAATTTCCTGGCTTTTGAGTTTTTTATTTATTTTTAAATTACATTGTTTTATCAAGGGGTTTTATTTCCCTCATTGATATACATTTACAAACTGAGCTCCTCTTCATAAAGAGTTTGTCTAAATTTATTAGGTTATTTGGTTGGCCTGTAACATACCTTTCTCGGGTATTCTGATCAATAGAGTTTTGTAATGGCCATTATTTTAGTAGCTCCTCTGCCTGTTCTTAAGATAGAATATAATAAAACATCCCTTACTTCCTTTCTTCCTATTCCTTCTCCACAGAAAACATCCAAGAGATCGTGGAGGATAACATGAAATAGCAGGAAAGTTTGGCAAGATTATTGTTTTCTTTTAGAAATAATCCCAGATGACTGCTAACAATAGTTTAATTTATATTGCAACCCACCATCCTCCATACCACAGAAACAATACTTGGGGCTTACATAGCACTTTACGCCTCCACACGTTAACTATTTCACTTAGTTGAAATAAAATCTTTCTTTCCAGGTATTCATACTGCATTCATCACTGCGGTATGTGAGCATGGTAACAAGTGCTGACAAGCAACACAAGGAAAAACAGTGGATTTTACATACCCTTCTGTGGAGAAGACCGATAAATCCAGGATTAATCAGAGAATCATGAAGTCTGTTTAACCTCCTGGATCAGAATCTCTGCTGATGTAAATGGACAGGACTCCACTAAAGTCAATGGCGCTCTGCCAATTTATGCTAACTTGGGATCTGACCTGCTGAGTCTACTGCTTAGTAGCCCAGTACTCTTCCACTCCTCCTCTCCCCGCCCCCAAAAAACCAGTCATGCAACAGATATTAACATCACAGGAGATGCAGAACAAATATAAAAGGAAAAGAGGCTATTTCTAGCAGCAATTTAGCTTCCAATGGCAGATTGAAGTGGGTTTTGTGGATCACCAGATCAGGAACCTATGCCCCAAATCTCCTATCTCTCCAGAAGGATCCCCAAATGTTGCCATGCCCCCCTGGAAAAAGTAAGAGAGAGAGTGTGTGTGTGTGTGTGTGTGTGTGTGTGTCTCTCTCTCTCTCTCTGTCGGGTTTGATCCAAAGCGCACTGAAGTCAAAATAAAGTTATTCCCATAATTGGGAAGGTATTTAAGAAGGTCCATCATTAAGAGTTAGCATATACATGTTATATTAAGGTACAGTTTTTGTTTTTACTGCATGCTTGAGCTTGAGATCGGCACAAACGGCAGTTGAATTAAATAATTCAACAACTCAAACAGTTCACCTTAATGTACCTTGGTAGCCTGAGTCTCCAAGACCTAGCAAATACAATGCTCTGGCTAAAACACCTGGCAGCACTCCACTGGAAAGAAACCTCGCTGGTAAACTAAAAAGAGAAGGCAGCACATTTAACATCAAAGCCCACAGCGCCATTTTTATTCAAGGCCTTTCTTTTTAAAGATTTCTTCCCCTTCCCCAAATGCACCTAACCAATGAAACAGCTTAAAAGAAAAAAAAAAAAAAAAAAAAAACATGACCAAGGACTCTACCCTGGTGATGCTGAATGACTAGGGATACTTGGGATATGTCTACACGGCAGCTGGAAGCAAGCCTCTCAGTCCGGGTAGTCAGACACATTCTAGTTCTGCTTGAGCTAACACATTAAAAACAGTAGTGTGGATGATGCTGTATAGGTGGTGGCATGGGCTAGCTGCCTAAGTACAAGCCTGCCCAACTACCGGGGTTCGAGGTAGGGTGGCTAACCAGTGCCTCCATGCATACAACAATGTTCACCTGCTATTTTTAGCATACTAGCTGGCATGGAGTTAGCACGTCTGTCTACTTGGACTGTAGCTCCTGGCTACAGTGCAGACATACCTTGAAGAGTCTGAAGCAAAGTCTTGGGCGGTGCACAGACACCAAGAGAGATTGCTTTGCACAGGCTGAGCTATTGCTATGATATTGATACTTCTCATTTTAAAATCCATGTCTTGTTTGTTTTTCTTTATGCGTAAGCCCTACACACCCAGTCCCCAAAGGTAATAAAATATCAGCCCCTGCACTCGCAACTCATATTTAAACGCATTTTGTAAATCCACTGAAAGCTAGTTATTTTATTAAAGTACGCTGTGTGAGTAATCTCTCCTCTTAGTTGATCAGTTGTCTGTCTAACCTTAGCTTGTGAGATACTCAGGATAGGGACTGTTCCTTTAGATTGTTTGGTAAGTGCCTAGCACTGAGTGGATGCTACCATAAAAATATTAATAGGTTATTTATGCATCAATCAATATTAAGTATCCTAATTCTTGCAGGTTTAAATAACATCCTGCGTGTAGGGAAATCCATTTAGTTCAATTACAACATGTAAATCTTTTATTAAGTTTCTAATTACCAGCAGCGTCCATAGACTTCAGAATATCCTTTCCTCTGGTAAGGACACATGAAGTACACCAACTTTCCTTCACTGTGGAAATTGTGAAATGTTTTTAAATAAACTTTTCACACTCACTACCTCAGGAAAAATGTCCCCCATGACTAAATTAAACTCTTCAATATGTTTTGGCCCATGGAAAAGCAAACCAAAAAAATGAGAAGTGTGGGCAGCAACTCAATATATGTCAAAAACTGGCAAAATCAAGCATTATTTAACCCCAAAAGGAGAAGAGTTATAGATGATTTGATTGATGATATAGTGAAAAGTGATCAATTGCTCCTTTCTCCCTGTTCCATATTATAAGTACAAGGGGGACAATAAACTGAATTAGAGAACTGCACAGTCTGAAATTCCTGGAACAGGAACACACTGAGACATGAGTAAGAAAAGTGCTTCTAATGGGCCTTTCATGAGCCAAGTGAGAAAAGAGTGTGTGTCTGTGATCGGGAGGGAGTACCATCCTCTGAAACAACAGCCTTCTGGGTCTGCTGCAATAATCATTAATTCTGAGGCTATTGAGCAGAGAATGGCCTGAGGGTTTGAGTGGTTAAATTCATGGAGAGTCCTTGTGTATTCTTTTGTATGGTTTAATCTATGGGATAAACACTCGGGATATAGGATGGGCACCTACAGTTATATATTATAAATGCAAACAAATTAATCAATTAAACAAACAGATACCAGCTACATCCAGAGACAGGATACCATGGCAATTTCTGGGTTCCCTTCTGGTTCAAATTTTTTAAAAACTATTACCTGTTTTATTTTATTTTTTAACCATTTCGATTCAGTCATCCACTCTAGATCTAGGTCTTCTCTCCCTCATTCCTTCCCTCTAGCAACTTCATCGCTTGACTTAACTTATGCGTACCTTCCCAAAGTCCTTTCAGTTGAATGTATCTGAAGTCTCAATGTCTCCTCTACATTCTGACAGTTGTAGGTGTTCTAGTTTAGAATTCTCCAAGTTGCTCCTTTGCTGCTATGCCCATTGAAGCATCTATGATTTACCAAAGTTTCTGATGCTTTGGTACAATATTAAAACACACTGGGCCAGATCCTAGCTCCGGTGGCAGCCCCTTTGCACTGTCCCAGTGATGTATAGAGGCTATGAAGGAAGAGCAGTCCTACAGGGGATTCTTCCTGGCACAGGGGCGGTGTAGTGGTCTGCACTCTAGCAATGGCTGGCTGAAGAGCAGCCCATGCTCTAACTTACATGGAGGGCTTCGCTGGTGCCCAGAACACCCCAAAATCCAGGAGGTACAACGGGTGCTTAAAGCCACCTTCAACCCCACAACTCCTGAGAGGGGTAGCACAAAATCCAGACCCTTGATCCCCTTGATTTAACCTCAGCATGGTGAGAACCTCAATTTTCAGCACTGCAGTTGTCATGAAAATTGTATTCCAACATCCTGTTAACTGATGCTTTCACCTGGATAACGTGCGGTGTAGGCATAGGCTTGTCTGTACCTATTCACCAGGAAAGAGGAGCGAAACACACCTGAGGGGGCCTATGCGCCTATATTTTGGCCTCCCAACACCACTATTACATTCTATACAAGAAACAAAGCAGAGTTGTTGCTTAGCAACTAAGAGCCCACACAAGGAGAAGCTAATCAATATAGCTCTGACTATAACCCCTTTTATAAACAAAAGTAAAACAGTAATTTACTCTCAAATTCAGACTGTAGAATATTTTCCTTTGTGGTCTGACCTTTCCCTCCCCACCCTCTGGATGAACAAATACTTGGGACTGATAGCTCAATGAATTATCACAGGGTGAGTAATGTTTTAACAGCAACCTGAATATGATGTTAAGAAAGATGAGAGACATAACTGACAGTCCAGTAATCTTCAAAGCAGTTTTGCATAGTAGCAGACTAAAGAATTCAGGCCACTCATGACTTGTCAGCTAATGACACAATCACTTCTGATTTTAATACAATGTAGTAGAACAAGCCAATCATTTATTCTGCAGTCTTCTTGCATAACTGCATAAACAACAGTATCCGTCCTCCAAACATGGCATTTTTATGTTTTCCGTGAATTAACTGAAATTCAAATTCAGGTGCTTTCTTCATGCACAGTTGGAATCTTGTCCTGTCTCTTAGTTAAGTCCTGCACTGCAGCAGCAGCCAAACATAACCATGCTAAATCATTGGATAAGCTGGGAAATAAATTACAAATGAATTATTTTCAAGGTTACCCACGCTGGTTTTATTTTTAGCAGAAGGGGATATTTATTATTTGATCCCTTAGCTGCAGACAAGCTTCATTACAAAAATGAACTCATTTCAGCACACAACTACATATATTTCTTGATATAAAGAAGAAAAAAAACGGTTACTTACCTTCTGTAACTGTTGTTCTTTGAGATGTGTTGTTCACGTCCATTACACATTAGGTGTACGCGCGCCGCGTGCACGAACGTCGGAAACTTTTTCCCTCAGCGGCTCCCGTCGGGCCTGCAGGGTCTCCCCTCCCGCCAGAGCGGCGCCCCGCTCTAGCGTATATATATCCCTGCCGGCCCGACCCTCCCTCGGTTCCTTCTTGCCGGGTGACTCCGACAGAGGGGAAGGAGGGTGGGAAGTATAATGGACGTGAACAACACATCTCGAAGAACAACAGTTACAGAAGGTAAGTAACCGTCTTTTCTTCTTCGAGTGATTGTTCACGTCCATTCCACATTAGGTGACTCACAAGCTTACCATTGGAGGAGGGTAGGAGTCAAGGAATAACTGATTGAAGCACAGCCCTGCCGACAACCGCATCCTCTCTGGTCTGATGATGGATCGCGTAGTGGGCTGTGAACGTATGCACCGACGACCAGGTGGCTGCTTTGCAGATTTCCTGGAGCGGAACCTGTGCCAAGAAGGCCGCCGAGGATGCTTGGGCCCTAGTTGAGTGAGCCCTGCTCTCCGGGGCTGGTACGTTGGCGAGCTCGTAGCACGTGCGTATGCAAAGCACAATCCATGCCGACAAGCGTTGCGTCGAAATAGGTTGGCCTCTCATTCGCTCCGCAACGGCAATAAACAGCTGAGTCGATTTGCGGAATGGCCTGGTGCGGTCTAGATAAAACGCCAAGGCCCGACGGACATCCAGGGTATGCAAGCTGTGGTGGCTGGGGTCCGAATGGGGCTTGGGGAAGAACACCGGTAAACAAATGTCCTGCCCCATATGAAAGTGCGTGACCACTTTTGGAAGGAATTTGGGGTGCGGCCTCAGTTGCACCTTATCCTTATAAAAAACTGTATAAGGAGGTTCCGAAGTGAGGGCTCTCAATTCCGATACCCTCCTAGCCGATGTGATGGCCACGAGAAACGCTACCTTCCATGAGAGGTGCAGGAGGGAGCAAGAGGCTAGGGGTTCAAAGGGCGGCCCCATGAGCTTAGTGAGGACCAGGTTGAGGTTCCACGCGGGGACCGGTGGGCGCGAGTAGGGAAACACCCTCTCCAACCCCTTGAGGAATCGGACTACTGTGGGGTTGGAGAACACCGAAACCCCCAACTCCCCAGGGTGGAACGCCGATATGGCAGCCAGATGCACCTTAATTGAGGCGGGGGCGAGCCCTTGATGCTTGAGGTGTAGCAAGTAGTCTAGAATTGATGGGATTGAGGCCTGCAGAGGCTGGATGTGGTGAGGCTCACACCACTGGGAGAACCGTTTCCATTTGGCAAGGTAGGTCGCTCTTGTGGAGGGCTTTCTACTACCAAGGAGGACTTGCTGGACCTCATGAGAGCACCCGTGCTCCATATCGTTTAGCCAGAGAGAAACCATGCCGTGAGATGTAGCGACGGTAGGTTCGGGTGGAGCAGACGACCTCGGTCTTGTGTGACGAGGTTGTGATGGAGGGGGAGGGTTATCGGAGTGGACACGGACAGTTCCAACAGGGACGTGAACCAGTGCTGACGTGGCCACACCGGGGCAATAAGGATGACTGTCGCCTTGTCCCTGCGGATTTTGAGGAGGACCCTGTGGATGAGCGGGAATGGGGGGAAGGCATACCCCAGGCTCCCGCCCCACGGGATTGCGAAGGCATCTGCCAATGAGCCCGGACTGCGGTTCTGGAATGAACAAAACTGGGGGCAGTGGCTGTTGTCCTCGGTGACGAAGAGATCCACCTGGGGAAACCCCCACCTCCGGAAGATTGAACGCAGGACGTCCTGCTTCAACGTCCACTCGTGCATGAGATAGGACCGGCTGAGGTGGTCCGCTAGTCCGTTTTGGACCCCCAGGAGATATGTCGCTAGTAAGTGGACTGAATGGGCTATGCAAAAGCCCCAGAGGCGGAGTGCCTCGTGACAGAGGGGAGAGGACCGGGACCCGCCCTGTTTGTTTACGTAGAACATGGCGGTAGTGTTGTCCGTCCGAACCGACACGCTGTGGCCTCTTATGGTAGCGTGAAAGGTCTGGCAGGCGAGGCGAACCGCCCTTAGCTCCTTCAGGTTGATATGAAGCAACTTTTCTTCCCTGGACCACAAGCCCTGAGTGCGCAGGTCCCCCAGGTGCGCCCCCCAACCCAGGTCCGACGCGTCTGTTACTAACGTCAGAACGGGCTGTGGGGCGGCGAAAGGGACTCCCGCGCAAACCTGCTGCCGATCGAGCCACCAACGGAGGGCGTTCGACACCCGAGCCGGGATAGTCACAACCAGGTCTAAGGGGTCTCTGTTGGGGCGATATGCTTGGGCCAGCCACAACTGCAGTGACCTGAGTCTGAGGCGGGCGTGTCCGACTACGTGGGTGCAGGCCGCCATGTGCCCCAAGAGTTGTAAGCAACATCTGGCCGTGGTCATGGGGAATTGCTGGATGGAGCTCACGGCCTTCTGAATGGCCAGGAACCTCGACACGGGGAGACTCGCCCGTGCCGCCACTGAGTCCAGGACTGCCCCTATGAAGTCCAGTCTCTGCGTAGGGACCAGTGATGACTTGGGTACATTGACCAGTAGACCGAGTTCGTGGAACACCTGTAGCGTCAATGCCACATGGGAGCGAACCTCGGCCTCCGACCGGCCCGCTAGGAGCCAGTCGTCCAGGTATGGGTAGACGCGCATCCTTCTTTTTCGAAGAAAAGCTGCTACCACGGACATGCATTTCGTGAATACGCGCGGGGCTGTTGCCAGGCCGAAGGGCAAAACTGTAAATTGGAAATGGCGCTGGCTGACAGTGAAGCGCAGGAACCGCCGGTGGGCCGGTCGGATAGCGATGTGAAAATAGGCATCTTTCATATCGAGGGCAGCGTACCAATCCCCCGGATCCAGGGATGGAATGATGGTACCAAGGGAGACCATACGGAAACGTGGTTTGAGCAAGTATTTGTTTAGCTTGCGTAGGTCCAGAATAGGGGGGGCGAGGAGAACTGAAGGGTGTATCCTGCCTCCACCGTGCGTAGGACCCAGCGGTCCGATGTTATACGTGACCAAGCACGGTAAAAACGGGACAGGCGGTCCCTGAAACACAGGGGGGGATCCGGAATAGAGGTTGGTACACTGTCCTCGATCGCAGCTTCAAAACCCTTGTTTGTTTCCCGGCTGCGGTTTGTTTTGGCCCTGATTTTGGCCTTGGTTGGGCGTGTTGTTGCGTCTATGCCTGTTATCCCTGCCCCTCCTGCGGTACGGCTCCTGTCTAGGACGAGGGTGGTACTGCCTCTGCGGAGGTTGGGGCTTGAAGGGCTTCCTCTGCGTCACTGGGGTGTGCATCCCCAACGACTTGAGGGTAGCTCGAGAGTCCTTAAGGCTGTGTAGTCTGGCATCCGTTTGGTCCGAAAACAAGCCTGAACCCTCGAACGGAAGGTCTTGGAGGGTGTTTTGCACCTCTGGGGGAAGGCCGGAAGCCTGCAGCCATGCCGAGCGTCTCATTACCACTCCTGACGCAATTGTCCTAGCGGCTGCATCAGCGGAGTCAAGTGAGGCCTGTAAGGAGGTTTTGGCCACCGCCTTCCCTTCGTCTACTAAGGCAGCAAACTCGGGTTGCGAGCCCTGAGGCAAGGCTTCCTTGAACTTGGACACCGATGCCCAGGAGTTGAAATTGTGCCTGTTCAGGATCGCTTGTTGGTTCGCGATCCGCAGCTGGAGGCCTCCGGACGAGTAGACCTTTCTCCCAAATAAGTCCAAGCGTTTTGCCTCCTTGGCCTTGGGGGCCGGGGCCTGTTGGCCATGTCGCTCCCGTTGGTTGACCGCGGAGACAACCAGCGAACATGGGGTTGGATGGGAGAATAGGAAATCAAATCCCTTGGATGGGGCGAAGTATTTCCTCTCTACGCCCTTTGCCGTAGGCGCCGCGGAGGCTGGTGTTTGCCATACGGTCTTGTAATTAGATTGGACCGTTTTTATGAGCGGGAGCGCAATCCTGGAGGGGCCTTCCGGGCTTAGAATGTCGACCATAGGGTCTTCCTGCTCTACGGTTTCCTCTGCCTGCAACCCCAAATTGAGGGCTACTCGGCGGAGCAGGTCCTGGTGTGCCCGATGGTCAATCGGGGGAGGACCGGACACTGTTGTGCCCGCCACGGCTTCGTCTGGTGAGGAGGAGGAGGTCATGGCCTTTTGTGCGTCCTCTTCCTCCTGTAACTCCTCATCAGCAGGGCGCTCCTCCGGAGTGCGTTCTCTGACGTGGGCCTGAGACGGTGCCGGGCTCGGTGCCAAGTCGGCCCTTTCCCTTTCTGGCGGCCTGGATACCGTGGAGGGTGGGCGCCACCGTGGGGAGCGGGACCGGTGTCCTGAGGGGCCCGATCTCGAGGTTCTGGACGGGGGGCCTTGTTGATGGTAGGCCCAAGGGGTCCAGAATGGCCATTGCCCTGGGTGGCCCCACTGTGGTTGCCAAGAGGCTTCATGCTCCCTACTGGCCTGCGCTCTGTGGGCATATTTGCTGGAATGGCCCGAGTCCACCTCCGAAACTATGGACGGTGATCTAGAGGGCCACGGCGGTGCCGTGGGGCGGTGCCGGTCCGGGGTTGGAGAGCGGTGCCTTCGTGACCGGGACCGGGAGTAGTGCCGTGCCGACCTGGACCTGGATCGGTACCGGTGGCCCCGGGACTGGGAGCGGCTGCGGGAGGACGGTCTCAGGGATCGCGCGACCGAAACGTCCCGGTGCCTGCTCGAGCAGGGCTGCTGGGCCGGTGCCTCGCGTCTGCTGGGGCCCGACGGTTGTGCGGCCCGCTGCGCGGAGGGAAGCCGGGAGTCCACCGAGGCGGAGCTCGACCGGGATTGGCGCCGCGAACGGTGCCAAGATGGCGACCGTGATGGGCGCATCATCGCCGGCTTGCCTTTGGACGGCAGTCTCGGCGGAATGTCCTTAGCGCGGAGGGTGCCTTCAGCGGACAATTCAATGAGGTCCTTTGCTGCCTCAAATGTGTCCGGGGTGGAGGGCTGTTCCAACAGTTCCTCCAGCCCTTCCTCCTCACTCGACGCGCCTATCCCGGGGCTCGACGGGCCTTTCGGCGCCGGAGCCACTGGCACCGGGATCTGTGTTGGGACCGCAACGGCTTTAGTGGCACGTGCGGTCTTCGCGGGCGCTACCCTCTTGTGCGGGGAACGTCCTCGGGCCTTGGGTTGGCCCTTCGGCTTAGCCGGCGAAGAGGACCGGTGCCGGGGGTGTTCCCTCCGAGCCGGTGCCGTAGGCTTAGGTTGCCCCGCCGGCGTCGGATCCCGAACCGATGCCGGGGCACTCCGCACCGAGGTTGACGGTGCCGTAGAAGTGGAGGGCTGTAACGCCGACTCCATGAGCAGCTGCTTAAGGCGAAAGTCTCTCTCTTTCTTAGTCCTGGGCTTGAAAGCCTTACAGATCTTGCAGCGCTCCTTTTGGTGTGCTTCCCCCAGGCAACGGAGACACGATTCGTGTGGATCACTCAATGGCATAGGCTTGCGGCACGTGGCACAAGCCTTGAAGCCTTGGGCGTGCGGCATGCCCCGCCGCCCAGGGCCGGTGCCGGGGTTAGCCAAACACCTAACACAAAGAGTTTAAGCCTTTGTAAAGAACTGATAACTGCTAGCTTAACACTAACTACTAACTACTAACGAACTGATAACTGTAACACTAATTACTATGCTAAGGGACACTCTCAGATGAGAGACAGAGTTGTTCCAACGCCGCCACGGACGGTAAGAAGGAACTGAGGGAGGGTCGGGCCGGCAGGGATATATATACGCTAGAGCGGGGCGCCGCTCTGGCAGGAGGGGAGACCCTGCAGGCCCGACGGGAGGCGCTGAGGGAAAAAGTTTCCGACGTTCGTGCACGCGGCGCGCGCACACCTAATGTGTAATGGACGTGAACAATCACTCGAAGAAGAACACTTTTTACAAGGGAAAAACACTTGCAACTGTTAGCTAAGAGGCCATATAAAACACTATTAATAATACTGTTAAATCCCCACAGCATTACAATGATCAAATCAACAGGATCTTAGACAACAGCCAGCAACTTACAAAAACTCCTTTCCACCTCTTCATTATTGTGGGAAAGACACCCTCCGTTTACTCCAGTGGTTCTCAAACTATTGTACTGGTGACCCCTTTCACATAGCAAGCCTCTAGTGCAACCCCCCTTATAAATTAAAAACACTTTAAAAATATATTTAACACTATTATAAATGCTGGAGGCAAAGCGGGGTTTGGAGTGGAGGCTGACAGTCGCAATCCCCCATGTAATAACCTCATGACCGGGGTCCCGAACCCCTGTTTGAGAACCCCTGGTTTACTCCACATCCCCTCCTCCCACCCCATCCCCACCGGCCCGTATCTTTTGTAGTGTACCCAGAAGGTCACCAAATTGAGGTTATCTCAGACCAAGACAGGAAGCAAGGTCCAGAGACCTGGAGCCCTCACAGAAAACACTCTTCCAGATACCTCCTCTCTTGTATAATACGAGGGTCCACCTTGAGCAGCCCAGTTGTGGCAGTATAGCACAGGGAGAGAGATGATCTCTCAGGCAGGCAGGTCCCATGCCAATTAGGTCATAACCAATAACTTAAACTCCACGCACAGACTGATGGGCAGGCACGGAAGACATCAGAACATGACAGGATGAGGAATGGAAAGAGTGGGAAGATGGGGGGGGGGAGAGAAAGGATGGTATTAATGAGGATTTAAATTCAATTAGTTGTTACATTTGAAATGTCTTATTTTGTGACTAGGAATCTTTCATTATTATTTAAATCAAAATAAATAATTTAGGTCCTGCTCTTGCAATCGATCCACCCATGCAGAGCCCCACTGAAATCAGCGGGACTCTACGTGAGAGCAAAAACCTCCCTGTATGGAACCAATTGCAGGGGTATGTGCATATATTGTAAACAAGGACCTCATTTTCTTATACGTTTGCAAAACGCTATGCATACGTATGTCACTATATAAATAAATAGCAAAAATATCACTGCACACATCTTATTAAACCATAACTGAAATATAATCTATTTTTAATTAGCTTGCAGTAGAATTCGACGTTGTGTGTGAGGGCATACTAAGAGAGAGAGAGAAAGAAGGAGGCTACAGGACAGATGTTCAGCTGGTATAAATTGTCACTTGGGCCCACGACAATTTGCAACCGCTGAAGTTCTGCCCATACACATACCGGTTTTTATTTTAACCTCTCCTTGCACATTTGCAACTTCTTACCAGGCGTGATGGACCATGACATATCAGATGAAAAAAATCTTTCCTTGATCTTGGATTAAACATGGTCTCTCTTTTGGCTTGAGTAATGTCATTTTGGGGTGAACTCTTTTATGGGTAGGAAAGAAGGATGATTTTTTTATAGGACTGTTTTATTTAAAAATAAAGACGTTCTCTGCGAGGGATTTGAACAGACATTTAGGTTCTTAGACATAGTCCCAGCAGAGATGAAATTAGTGGGTAGAGTGCAGATGAGGCAGTCAAAGATACATGATGATAAATGCAGCTTATCACACAGCTCAACAATTTATCACACTGATATTGCCACTATTGTCCATTTGTCTTACCACTACACATATACACACTTCATATCTATCTGTCCAGCTATACAGAAGTAAAGCACAAATCTGTGTATTCAGATATAATTCCCAACTCATTGTGAAAGTAAAAGCTACAGAAAATTCAGATCATTTCCTCTTTCACATCTCTTATTCTTCCACAGAATGCACACCAAACAAAAGATTTCAGAGTCCAGAGAAAATTATCATCTTCCATGTCATTATCTATACCAAAAGCTTGTTGAAGTTATCAAAATCAGCTGCTGGCTAGCACGTATTATCAACATGCTGGGGAAGGATTTTCTATTTCCTATTAAAAATAAAGACATACTTGTTTGAATGTTAAAGTGCAACTTGCTTGGCAGCAAATGGTTAAAAGACTCAGCCTTTGGTCCTTCTGTGTGTTTTTTTTTTAAAGGAAAAACTGTGCTAGTAATTACATCTTGCAGTTATGAGCCCAATTAAGAATATGCAATATGTCCCACTTCTTTTATTCTCTACTGATATAACACCACAGGCAAAATTAACTGTCTAATAAATAGGTGACTACTGCTTAAGACTTTGTAATGCTTCAGCACTTTCATTCACTCCAGGCATCAACGCCTTCTCTCCCTTGGCTATTAGCAGATCAGCCTGGTAGCATGAGGATGCTACCATGTGGTGTGACCAGGCACACACGCACAGTCTTGTGACTCCCCTGGGCTATGAAAGGCAGGTGGCATATTCAGATTCTGAAAAGGAAGATGCACTAAGCTACCATATGAAGGTTTTTAAGACACTTTTTGCTAGCTAATTGACTGGAAAAAGGAACAACTTCTACCTGGAAGGGTCTATGTTAGTATGTCAGCTTGACTAGAAGGAGCAAGTGTGTAAAGTATATTTAATATACTTTTATGCACTGAGTTCTAAATATTTCCTTTATGAGCGCCAAATTTGATTTACACATATAGGCAAATACGAATGATAAGAAACATTGTAACAAATTCATCTATGCACAATATTTAACTGATCGTGGAATCTGGACATATTGAGCTCCTCTGTAATAAGGTAGGTAAAAGTTTAGCAGGTTTCATAAGCTATAACCTAAACTCACATGGCTAGTGCCTTCTAGCAAGGCTGCAATACTCAGTTATTTTTACAGCAAAGAGTAGGGAGTCACTACAAAAAAGTCTATGTGCATTACAAATTAAAAAGATACTAATGGCAATTCATATACACATACAAACTGATTGATCTCTGTAGAGATCACCAGTATTTGAAAAAGAACACCACAATAATGACACATTATTTACATAAAATAAGGAATCAAGAGCAACACAAACTTGGCTAGCTCTACATGGATATGGCCCAGGAAGAACTCACAAGCCCTCCCCCCAGCCTGTTTTGTCTACCAATAGCTTAAATCCTATGCAGTAGTGATTTTAGAATACTGCTACCATTTGCTGAAGAAGAACCAAAAGTACATATTGGCTTTGTTATTAGAGATTTGCAGTATGTAATAATAATAATAATAAAAAAACATTCAAAAGATTACAGATAATCTCTTCACATGAATAAACAGGCCTTATCCATTCAAATATATTATTGCACATGCATATATGAAGCATACATAGATTAATGAAAAATAAATAAAAGGAGCATATATTAAATTGTTTCCATAACTTTAGAGAACTCTGATACAACAGTCTCTGACTTCATACCTGACTTTTCAAGCACAAATTAAATCAATACCCACAACCTTTTCCTATGTTTTAGCTGCAGTAAAATTTTCCATCACTTCATCAGATTTGAAAAAAAAATATTCACAGCCATGCATTTCCACAACCACTTCAGTTCAATTTTCCTAAGAAGTCTCATAGCTGACTCATAGAAAGCAACTGTCTCAACTAGAAAAATAATGGTTTTAGAGTTCTACATTAATTCACTTGGTGGCACCTTTAAGAAACTTATTACTAAAACAGAGTGAACTAAAAATTACTAACACAGTATAAAGCATAGGTGAGAGATTTTTTCCCATTCTTGGGAAGTCTGTGGGTGGAGAGCACTAGAGTCCTCCATAATGTACCAATTCAATTAGCTTTTTCCTAGTAAAGCAAAGAAAGATCTAAAGATTCTCTTCCTACAGAAACACGAGCAAGTCTTGGCTATTTCATCCAGAGCCTACTCTCTATCTCACCCATCCTGGAAAAAAAGAGTCAGATCCTCAGTTCGTATAAATCACCATAGCCTCATTAAAGTCAAAGGACCTAGCACTTTCATCTCTTTTCTGGCCCACATCAGGCCAGCAACATCAACAGTGTAAGTGTGACACTGTTTAGGGTTACCATATTTCCACAATCAAAAAAAAGGACACTGGGGAAGCCACGCCCCCATCCACTCCCTCCCACTTCCCACCCCCTGACTGCCCCCCTCAGAACCCCAACCCCCCCCTGCTTCTTGTCCCCTGACTGCCCCCTGCTGAGAACCCCCCACCATAACTGCCCCCCCCCAGGATCCTACCTGTCCCCTGACTGCCCCGATTCTTATCCACTCGCATGGGTGGCAGGGTTGTAGAAATTTTGGTGGTGCCCAGAACCCCACCTGCCTAAGGCTCTGGGAGGGGGGTTGGGTGGGGGGAGGAGGTCTGGGGTGCAGGTCCTGGGCTGGGGATTAGGGTGCAGGAGGGGTGCAGGAGGGGTGCAGGTTCTGGGATAGAGTTTGGGTGCTGGGTGCAGGCTCCGGGCTGGGGCAGGGGGTGGGTGTGCAGGAGGGGGTGAGGGGTGCAGGCTCTGGGATGGAGTTTGGGGGTGGGAGGCGGTGCAAAGGGAGGGGGTGCAGGCTTTGGGAGGGAGTTTGAGGGCAGGAGGGGGTGTGTGGGAAGGGGGGAGGGGGTTTGGGAGGGAGTTTGGGGATAGGAGGGGATGCAGGGGTGAGGGCTGTGGGTCTGAGGATGAGGGGTTCATGATGCAGGAGGGGGCTCAGGGCTGGGGCAGAGGATTAGGGTGCAGGGGGATGAGGGCTGGGGCTGAGGGGTTTGGGGTGTTGGAGAGGCTCAGGGCTAGGGTGGAAGGGCAGGGTAAGGGCAGCCTGTCTTCCCAATAGTGGATGGGGGCACTAGGACCCGGGGGCAGCAGACAGCAGTGCTGCTGGCTCTGGCAGTACAAGCAGACAAGGGAGAGGCAGGCGGGCGGGGGGGGCACGAGGAGGGGGGGTGGCAGGTGGAGGCCGGGGACCCATCCAACACTCCCCCGCTCCCTGACTGCCCCCCCCCCGGACTCCCCTTACCATTCTGGCTCCACGTGTTTGCAAAACACGCTGCCCGGTGGGTCGGTTTGTGTGTTACACAGGGCTGCAGACAGAGGGAGGGGGGAGCAGGGGAGGGCTCTGGCTGCTGGAGAACAATGGGAGTGGGTCAATCGGCCCAGCCGCCCAATCAGCAGCCGCACTCTGCATGAAAGGGAGGGAGGGAAACGAGGGAGAAAAAAACCCTGAACATTTTAACCTTGTTACCAATTCCTCCCGGACGGCTATTTAGAGACGCAAAAGCCGGACATGTCCGGGGAAATACGGACGGATGGTAACCCTAACACTGTTGCTTCTAAAATGGTGGATGAGCTCTATTTCCAAATCAGTCTACAAATCCTTCAGATGTATCCATAAACCCCTGCAAATTATGTATCCTTTTGGGAATGAGATCCAAACTCTTGGAAACAGTTCTTTAAATAAAGAAGTCCATTAATTTAAACTGTTGAATTGTTTGTACTGCCCTTTGTTGGAGGCAGCGAGACTGCCATCCTAGTCTTAGTGTCTCTGCTCTGCAGTGCAAAACCTGCTCTTGGACTGGGAGATTCCTGTTTTTCAAAGTGACACAGCACCTTCTGCAAAAGACCCAACTCCACAAGGGGGCACACAAAAAATCCCGAACAAATTCAACAACTGCTCAGCAAACCATTTCTGCTTCCTGGGCCACATTTAGGGCCAGTCTATGCTTGGCCGTTGTGTGGATGCACAGGAGAGAGTATGGGGAAGGGTGTCAGGAGCCAAGTAAAAATACACTCCATACTCTCTCCTGAGCATAGGGGCTGCTGCCTGCCATTGCCCCCTGGGTCAGCTGCATGGCCTCACCCAAACCTGCACTAGTAAGTGGAGGTAGCTGGTTACTGAGGGAACAGCATGCTGCCCCCTCCCAAGGCTGCACTCTTGGGAAGCAGAGAAATCTCTGGCAAGCAATGTTTGTCAACATACAAAGCCGCACAGAGCTCTCCACAGGGTAGTGCAGTTCATGCGGTCTCCCATCCAGGCAGGTACTTAATGTCACAAACAGGCCCTTTGCATTCCTGTGTATATGTTGCATAAAATGAATGTTAATATTGTGTTTTCAATAGCATGGTATTTTCCCCACTAGTGTTTAAATATTCTTTTTGTTGCTTTCATATGATCCTTTGGAGTGTATTTAATTTTCAGGTTCAGGACATGTGCAGCATTTTGCTGTCAAATGCCAAGGAATAGATAAGAAAACCTCAGTTCAGTCAAGAGGGGAGGAGGTGGTGTGAGCAAAGACAAGGTGATGCCATGTAACAATTTTCATAAGTTTTTGTTGGCTTTGGTTTTTTCCCCTGCACTGGAACAAACAGCTGTCTGGACTGGAAGGTTCACTCTGAAAGGTGATGCATCTTAATGAATTCTCTTCTGTCTGTGATTGAAAATATTTTCACTTCCTACATCGATCTGGGTTGACTTACTGAATTTAGGATTTGTGAAAAACAAAACAAGGCACACAAAAAATCCAGGCTATTCTATTGTTCCATAGCAGCTAATCTAACAGCAAGCAGCCGATAATGTTGAAAAATAAAAATAATAATGTTATTATTAATAATAAAAAGAAACAAAACAAAAGAAAAGAAACATTTAACTAATTTCTCACTGTTAGTATTTCATACCACTGAAACTCATATGTACAGCCAGTTTTTTTACATTGGTTGAATGGACATTATTATTCTCACTCCTCAGGATAGTTGGCAATCCTCTATTATGAATCTGCACTAAATGTAATATTTATTTGAACTCACTGTCTATAGGGCCAGACCCTATGATTGATCCTCGTCACAATACCAACAACAACTCTCACAGGCTTCCATGGGTACTTTGTGTGCCAAATAATTGTCAAATCAGGCCTATCGTCTTATATTACACTTGTGCCATCTGTCTTATCGCACAGTGTCTGTGTATGGGGTTCCAGCCTTCAGCTCTCCCTGACCAACGTACTTATGATGGTCACTGTTGTCCTGAAAATTTTCAGTAAAAAAATGTTAAAAACCAAAACCAAACCAAGATCATACACAACATGAAATGACTGAAAGAAATAATAAAAAAAGAGCTACATTTCTGTTTCTTTACTTCAGGCAACAACAGCTTTTACACTACAATAAATATTATTTTTTGACTTTTAAAAAAATATATATTTCTGACTAAACAACATCTTTTTTGGCTAAGATCACAGGTAGTATCAATGGAGATGAGACTGAGGTGCAAAGTCTTAACTCAAAATCTGACACAAACTTCCATAAAAGTCAGGAGTGTTTGGTTCCTAGGTTTTGATTTGGGACCATCTTGGAGTATGAGCTTGATACTGAACATGTCTTCTACCCAGAGACAATATCCTATCCCTGAAGATGGACAGACTCACTGATCAAGAGAGCCTTGTGCAGATACAAAATTTGTATCCACATCCAATCTACAATGCACAAAAATGATCTGTGGGTATAAAGAGGCTATCCATGGAGTTGCAGTGCTTTAGATAAAAAACGTTGATCCGCATCCATCTGCAATCTGCAAAAATGGTCCACGGATATCAACATCCATGGATATCTGCGGATATAAAGCGGATATCCGCAGATTTGCAAGGCTTTACTGGTCTAATAGGACTTTCCCAGCTCTAACTTCTTCATCCTTCAGGGCTCAACAAGGGAATGAATTTTGTTGTCTCTGGCAGCTTTTAAATTCTAAAAGTGCAAAAACAATGGTTTTAAAATGTTGCAAAAAGTTGTAATCAGTATGCTTATTTTTGAGTTTTCAAGTTACACTGCTCTACAGCCAAAATGCTTCTGAAATAAATGTAGTCAAACTTTACTAATTCTGGGTCACTGAGAACGAAAATGATGCTTAAAATTGTTGATTGGCTCTAGTTTTCAAGATATGCTATTGGGTCAGTATATACGACCCTTGACTTGGGAATGGCGGAGGATAAGTGAGTTATAAAGGGAAGGGATCTCAATTTAAACCAGAAATGACTAAAATACATCTTTGACTGGATCTATGAATAAATCTATGACTGGGTTTGGACAGTACTTGCTTTTTAGGCAAAACAATGAATGATGCAATCTGAAGCTGGTATTGCGTCATACATGATATGAATTGCATCATGTTATTCCTAGAAGTCATGGATGATGCAATCATAACGAAGCTTACATCACTCTGCTGAACAAATTGCCCTATATCAGCTCTAGAAATCATACAGTGTCGTGCTCTCTTATTTGTCAGTGTTTGATTTTGCAAAGGGACACATTTCTGTTTAGCCAAAGTGAGCAGAGATGCCTCGTACTTGTGTGAACAGTGCAGATAACTTCTGCTATGTTTGTGGTGAAGTGACTTTTGCATCACAAAAGCGCAGTATAACCACTATGGTTAAGAAAGCCTATCACCTTTATTTTGGCTGCAAAATTGGAGATGGGCCCCACACATATGCTGCAACACTTGTGCAACAAATCTTCGCCAGTGGTTGAACAGGAAAAGGAAATCTATGCCTTTTGCAGTGCCAATAATTTGGAGAGAGCCAACAGATTATACCAGCAATTGTTACTTCTGCATGGTGCCTCCAGTTGGGAAAGGTGTGTCAAAGAAGAAAAAGTGGACTGTGCATTATCCAAACATTCCATCAGCTATACGCCCAGTACCCCACGGAGAAGGACTGCCGGTTCCTGATGCACCAGAATCATTCTCACTTGAGTCAGACGAGGAAGAGGAAGAGGATGAAACTTCTGGTCCTGAACCATCAATGTCACAGGACCCACATTTTCTCCCATCCTCCTCCTCTGAACCACACCTCATAACACAAGGTGAACTGAATGACCTTGTCAGGGATTTGGAACTACCCAAGAGTAAGGCAGAGCTGTTGGGCTCCAGACTACAGCAGTGGAATCTCCTGGCAGGTGATGTTAGGGTTTCCATGTTCCGTGACCGTCAAAAGGATCTTGTCCCATTCTTCTTCATGGAAGGTGATCTTGTAGCCTGCAACAACATCGATGGTGTGATGGCAGCCCTCAACATCGTTCACGATCCAGATGAGTGGAGACTGTTCATTGATTCATCGAAGACGAGTCTTAAAGCTGTTTTACTGCATAATGGCAATGTTTTGCCATCAATTCCAGTTGGTCATGCAGTCCATATGAAGGAAACCTATGATAACATGAAACAACTTTTGAGGTGCATAAACTATGACCAACATCAGTGGCAGCTTTGTGGTGATTTGAAGGTTGTTGCTCTCTTGCTTGGTCTGCAGACTGGATACACAAAGTACTGCTGTTTTCTCTGCGAATGGGATAGTCGTGCAAGAGATTCCCACTACATCAAGAAAGATTGGCCACTGCGACAGTCATTGGAGCCTGGGAGGAAAAGTGTTCAGCATCCACCACTTGTTGAATCAAGGAAGATTTTGTTACCACCCTTACACATCAAGCTGGCTCTGATGAAGAACTTTGTCAAGGCCATTGACAAAACACAAGCAGCTTTCAAGTACCTCCGTGGAAAATTTCCAAGGTTAAGTGAAGCTAAGATAAAGGAAGGTGTCTTTGTTGGTCCTCAGATTCGTGAACATCTTCGAGAAGATGCATTTGACCATGCACTGCGTGGCAAGGAAAAGACGGCATGGAAAGCCTTCCAGTTAGTGGCAATAAATTTTCTCGGAAACAACAAGGCAGACAACTACAGTTTGTTGGTGGAAAACCTCCTCAAGGCATACAAAAGCCTTGGTTGCAACATGTCACTAAAGATACATTTTTTGCACTCTCATCTAGATTTTTTTCCACCGAACTGCGGAGCAGTGAGCGACGAGCACGGCGAGCGATTTCACCAGGACATTGCAACAATGGAGAAACGCTATCAGGGCAAATGGAGCCCATCAATGCTTGCAGACTATTGCTGGACAGTGACAAGAGATGCTCCGTTTAATGAATACAAGAGACAAGCCAAGAAGCGCCGAGTAGACACTGAATAGGACTAAATTATGTACAGAATAGTTTTTTGCCTTTTGTTTCATAATAAATTTTATTTATATAACCCTTTTGCTGATTTTTAAAGTGTTACATAAACAGGACAGGTGAAATATTATCATGTAAAGCAACCATAAACACATGAAAAGACCTAGGTTTACAATTTATGATTAAAACTCTACTATCTACACAATATACATAGACATAAAATGTAAAAACTTAAATATCTTAGAAACAGTAGCCAATCAGTTGTTTTAATTGTCATATTTGAATTCAGCACATCAAAATACATAATAAATAGCACATTTTATCTCTGAAGCAGATGACTTCTCAAAAATTGTAGACCAGTGTTATTGGCACACAACGTAGGGCTGACGTTTATTGTGGTGTGGAAAGTTTTTGAATTGAGGCCTGAACCTTCATCACTGAAATCAGTGACTTAAATGGAAACAGCATTGTATCTTTAAACAATTATGTTTAGGACTACAGTTAACTGTGTCCAATCTTATCATTAGGACTTTAAATGCAAGGACATGCATGACATCTAGACTGACAGTTTCAGTGCTAATGAGTTATAATTGTTACAAGTATATGATAAATCATAATGGCATCATGTAAAAAAAATCAAATCTCCTTTTATAATGAGCCTATATATAAATCCAGGGGAGTCAACTTGAAGAGGGGGTTCATTTGGAAAACTAAAGGTTAAAAGTCCTTCCTTTAAAAGTAGCAAGTAATAACATCACAATGAATCATGAAGATGGGATGACACTGTATGGACAGAAGACGAGGGAGCACCCTGACTACAATGGGTGAAGTTGGTCAAATCTAATTTATTGGAGATGCCACCTTATCAATATGGGAGTCTTCATAGGGGGCCAATCAGAACCATCGTGATCAAACTATTTTTAAATGTACTGTACCAAAAAGCCATACAGTACAATCTAAGTATTTTTTTTTAATTATTCATCCAGGTAGTAGTAAATAATATGAGCCAGATTCTCAACTCGCATAAAAGTATAGTGTTCAATGAACCTATGCCAATTTACACAAGCTGAGGATCAGGCCCTAGATTGTAAAAATGTGTGACCTGAAATGTGCATCTGCAGAGCAACTTCTGTCAACTGGGTAAACTGAATACTTTCTCCTTTCATGAACATTTATGTTTCTTGCTCTTAAAAAAATACTCCCAATCCCCAATTTGAAAGCCACCTTTTCCTTAAATCAAACCACTTGTACTTTCCATTTCCATTCTTGACACCAGCATGAGCTATGGACAGAGTGTGAGTCCTGGGCTTTTGAAGTTCCTAGTTTATTCCATTTAGTGTCACAATCTCTAAGCATTATTTAAAGGTAGCTTTTGTCAGCAAATATGAAATATGAAACCCAAGAACAAACATACTGTAGTGTATGTGTACACATATACACAAGCAACATAGTATAGGTTACATGGAATATATGTTTTTTATATACGGTGTATATATACACTATACACACACACACACACACACACACACACACACGTGTGTATAGACAAACATAAGTGGAATCTTTCTCTATTCAGGCAGAATATTGGCCAAACAAATATTTATTGAGACTTACTCAGCTGTAATACATAAGGGGATTCACGACATGGTACATCTGGAGTCTTCTTAGTCTTTATGAGATAATTGCACCTTGGACCACCTAAAACAAGGCGTAACTAAAGGATTTGATTTTTAAATTTAAAAACATGGAACGGGCAGGAATTAAATCAGTCATGCCTCTGCACTGTTCATAAATGAAAGAGACTATAAACAAATGGGCAACAGAAATGGTACAATAAGAACAGGATTAATCTGAGTGTGATTAATTCAGTGTCAGATTAAAATGGATAGTGCCAGCTGTATCGGATCCATTCTGAAGCATTATTCTTTCCTGTCACTTTTTGCCCACCCCCCTCCCATTCCAAAAACCACCTCCTTGGTAGATAAACCTGCAAGAGAGTTAATTGTCACATACATGGATTTAATCACATTGTCCTCAGTGTTTGGGGGCCTTGCCTTCAGCGATCCATGACTAATTGTTGTGGTAATTTTTCAATCATTAACAGCAGCGCATATGCTGCAGACAAATCCCATGACACTCACCAAAGCCCAGTGGCAAGAGGCATACACTCCTTCATAAAGGCCACCACACTCCCCCCCACACACACCTATTATACCCTCATTAATATATGTCGGTTTCCTTTGGATGGAGATGGGAGGGATGTACTTAGACTGCATATTGATAGCTCAGTAGTTTGTTTTTATTTTCTTTAAGGCATGATCTGGTGGGGATGCTTGGTGGGGGAAAGAGAAGGAAATTAAAACCCCATCTGGGACACTAGCTGAAGGCCTGCTCTACATTCTGCTTGTCCTTCATTCATTTTATGTTGAGCTTGTGTGCTTCAGCAAGTGCCCTTTCTTTGCGTTTCAGCTGTATTAGAGATTTCCATGGCAACTGCCGGTGCTCATCTGCTGCACCATACTGCAGCCTCTCTCAGCTCAATTCTCCAGTCGCCCCAGTGTCAGACAGGGCACACTACAGGCACTGGTGGGACAAGACCTTGCCTTAGGGAATCCTCTCGCTGATTGAAGCCCTGCTCTAATCACCTCATAATATAAGCGAACCAGATCACATAAAAACAATTTTCTTTTTGAGATTCTAGGAAATAAAACAAACAAACAAAAAATCCCTAGAGGTTCTTTGTTGCTCAAAAGCAAAAGAAAAACAGCACCCAGGATCGTGCAGTAGCAGAAGGGATTAGTTCCATAATAGTCTGGAAGGAATTGTGGGAAATACATAAAAGCATCTCTGCCAATCCAAGCTCCATGACCTGCTCCTTTAGCTCAGCTGGCAGAGTGCTTGCCTGGGGAACAGGAGGCCCACATTTCAGTCACCTCTGTGACTTCTCTTTATAAATGAATTTATTCACCGGCACGCGGGCCAGTTTATGCTAAATGAGGTGTGTGGCGCCCTCCACTGGAGCCTATCTGTGCTCATAGAAAATGTCACATTCGGTACCCAGTTTGCACCCTCTGGATGCACCCAGTGGGGTCATGTTCCTCCCTTTCCCCGCTGTACGTTAATGTATTAACTGTCACGTAGGCCTGTTTATAGGACACATGCAGCAGGTCCTTCAGAAGAAGGCACGCCCAGGAATGTGGAAGTCAGGAGGCACCAGATCCAGACACTGCACCATCAGTCCTAGGAAAAGACCATTTTAAAACAGAGGTATAAAGAGCACCCAGAGGCTTTAGAAATAGATATAAAATATTAGTTATTGATAGCAAATAAATAATAATAATAGTGGAAAGATCCCCAAAGAAAGTAAATGAACAAACAAGAGCTCATGGCAAAGGAAGAAGAGATTAAATAAAAGTAGAGCCCACTCACTTCCTGGGCCGCCAGCCTCAAAAAACTTTTATTTAGTTTCTGGTTCTCATCATAAGGGAATGAAAAAAAATCCTATTCTTTTGGCCAGTAATGGCACCAGCTCTCTGATGTAACTATTAGATAAGTTATGACAAGACCAATGCTTTATTTTCCTCTAGCATGGCTGTGAGCATGCAGTGCTTCTGACATTCCCAGAGCCTCCTCTAAGCCAGGGGTTTTCAGACTGCGGGTTGCGACCCAGTACTGGGTCGCGGAATGTAAGGCACTGGGTCACGGCGGCTCTGGTCAGCACCGCCGACTGGGCCATTAAAAGTCCCGTCGGCGGTGTTGTCCATCTAAGGCAGGCTAGTCCCTACCTGTTCTGACACCGTGCTGCGCCCCAGAAGCGGCCAGCAGCAGGTCCAGCTCCTAGGCTGGGGGGGGCCCATGGGGCTCCATGCGCTGCCCCTGCCCCAAGCACCGGCTCCGGGAACCGGCCACTGGGAGGGCGGTGCCTGTGGGCGAGAGCCGCGCGGAGCCGCTTGCGCACATCCGCCTAGGAGCCGGATCTGCTGCTGGCCACTTCCAGGGCGCAGTGCGGTCATGGTGTCAGGACAGGCAGGAAGCCTGCCTTAGCACCCCCGCTGCACTGCTGACCGGGAGCTGCCTGAGGTAAGCCCCTACCCCAACCCCGCACCCCAACCCCCTGCCCCAACCCACAGCCCCTCCAACACCCTGAACCCCTCATTCCCAGCCCCACCCCGCACCCCAACCCTGAGCCCCTCCCACACCCAAAACCCCTCATTCCCAGCTCCGTTGGGTCGCGGGCATCAACAATTTTCTTCAACTGGGTCACCAGAAAAAAAGTTTGAAAACCACTGCTCTAAGCCATCGTGCAGGACAATCACACTCACTCTTCCGTACAAGTCACGATGAGCCATGGTATACATTTACAAAATAGTCCTTCAAACTTTTATTATTTTTCAACTGCTCTCTCTCTCACAATCAAAAGTTTGTTTTGCCTGGGGGGGCGGGAGGGAGAGGATTTATGGAATACAACTGAAGCAACATTTTTTTTTTTGCATGTTCTTCTCTCGGTGGGAAAAAAAAGGGCAACAACATGTAAACTGTTTCTTGATTAATTTCTGCATGTGGTAGAATCATTGTTATTACCGTGCTGTACTGCGTCAGTGTCATGGACAAAGGATCTGCACAAGTTAGGGGATCTGCCTTCTAAAGCCTACCAAACATGACAAAAAAAAATCCTGACACTGGCAGATGGCATGTGAATCACTGTAAAGGCAATTAGCAGCTCGCTGCCGGATTTTGACATGCTGGGGAAGAGAGAGGGGGTTTTCTCTGCTTGGAGCAGTTAGCACTAAAGGGGATGGAAATAGGGATTAGTCTCACTTTGCTCCCACAGAGCCTTCACAACTGGTGTTGCTGGCTTTGCGGCTGCTGTACCGTAGGTGCCCCTAAGTCTCTGGTGCAGAAAGATTTGCAGCAGCAATAAAATTGCCATCTCGTTACCTTGATGACTACAAGTCACAGCTGGTGCAAAGAGAGGGGTGTTAAGCAGAATAAAGATCTGTGTAGCAAAGGAACAGAGCCACCCAGCTAAGCACTGACACTGCTATGCAAAAACATTATGGAGCACTACTGAAAATATATCAAAACCCTGTAGTGTTTCTAAGAAACAACTATAAATGGATTTTTGAACTGTTAAAAAAATTGGGTTTCTCTCAAAATGGTTCAGTGTGGCAGAAGGTGGTCTCAAATTTTGATCGGTTCAACTAAAACTGAATCCTGCAGCCTGATCCTTGTGGATGTGTTTCTCTTTAAATGATGCCAGTCAACAAGAAACTGAAAAGAGTAATAATACAAACTGCAATAATAAAATAATAGTTCCAATACATGGCCCCCTAAGATTCCACATGTCACGGTGCTGCACATCCTGGTTACAACAAGAGCAGGAACAGAGCTCTGGCTAGACCAACTCTGACAGTTGATACCACCATGACTGCTAACCTGTGCTACTGTCACCTTGTTCACCCATCAACCTCCCCCACATTTGTCACCTTCTTCACTGGTTATGTATTAGCTAAATCTTAGATCGTGAGATTTAGGGACTATTTGTTGGTACAGTGTCAAGTACAATAAGACCCTAATCCCTGTGTGGGTTCCAAAAGCAGTGTGGCAACAGAAATAATGACTACAACAACTCAGATCCTCCTACTCTAAAAGCAGTCTCCTACCCCTTTTGCTAAAGAAGAATCTCCACTAGCTCTCTGATACAGGGCCTATGATGCAAACAGTTTTGATTCTCTCAGTCGAGAGCAGTGGGAAACGTACACACTAGCTAGATCATTCGAATACTTATAGATGGCTTCCATCTGAGACTCTAAGCGCATTTTGCAAATATTAATTAAGCCTTACAATGATATGTCAAGTAGGTAAATTATTATCCCAATTTTGCAATAGGTAAAGTGAAGAACATAGTAAAAAATGGCTATTGAATGACAAGTAGTTGTGGGTTTGGTTTGTTTTTTTAAGGAAATCCTGTTCTACAGTTTTAATGCAGATCTACGTTAACAGTTCAATGGAGTTATAAATGTTAATTGTGCAACTACTGCATGGAAACAAACCACAACCAAGCAAAAGCAATTCCTACAATCAAGCAAGCCAGCCTTTCCCAAGTTCTAATCACCATTCAATACAGAAAATAACTATAACTTCCCAGTAAATACTGCATGTGTAGAACTACCATACTAATTGCTTGGACATGAAAAAAGATTACAGATACACTATGAAACTGCAGATCATTGTGCAGATAGAATAAAGGAAATACAAGATCAAACATTTAGAAGGCAGTCACTGGAGTATGGGAAATAATCAGCCCCATGCGTATTGAGGTGAAGAGCTGATCATTTTAAAGAACATATGAATTGCCATAGTGGATCTGATCAATGGTCCATCTACTCTGATATTTTGTTAGCTACAGAGACCACTACCAGAGGAAGTTGTAAACTCCATAAACCATAATTGTGCGATGACATGGCTATACGTGAAGTTTCTTCATCATCATCTCCGGCAGTAAGTGACTGTCCTGAAGCATGAGGACTGATAACATTTTTATCAAACCTAGTTTAGCTGCTGATATTATTCGTATTATTCATATTAATTGTAGTGTAACACTGTAAAAAGGAGTTTGCTCACCATGCAATTCCAAATGAATTAATAACAGATAATGGCTCATTTTGGCAATCCTCCTTGATATATCAGTTCACGCAGTACACAAAACTAAGCCCTGGCCAGGCAGCAACTACTGAGTTAGCAGAAAAGTCCGTACAAAGGCAAAGAATTTGTTTTTTTAAAACACCCTCATGGTTTCAAGGAATATACACTTAACATTGAATAGTGCATCACAATGCTTTGTTTTTCCACTAACTCAGACACTTTTGGGTAGAAGGACTAAAACCTTAACACCAATGTCTAACAAGCTTCTTGAGCCAAAGAAAATTTACCCCTTGAAGTAATTAGAAAGCAACAATATGATAGAAATCTAGATGAGAAGAAATGCCCATTGCAAGTGGGAGTGAATGTTGAATTCCAAACAGAAAGTGCCAGTGTAACAGCTATTCCATCTATACCAGTGTTATATGACTACTGAGAGTCAGGCCTACAGGAGGGAAGGCAGTGTGACCCAGCGGACAGAGCACTGGACAGGGACTCAAGAGACTGGGTTTCTATTTGTGGTCTGCCATTGTCCTGCTGGGTGACTGGGGAGGCCATGTCACTGCTCTGTTCCTCAGTTTCGCCATCTGTAAAACGGGGATAATTCTTAACAGAAGACATCTAAACAAAATCACACACAAACATGGCTCTCTGTCTTTTGAGGTATCCAGAGACAGAGTTTCTCTAATACATTTACCTTAAGGACAAATAACAGGTGCAACAAACATAGGCTCCAGTGCTTAAAGAGGACACCATACTAGCATATCTGTAAGTTCACACCTTCTGAAACTATAGCACATGAAAAGATCAAAATTTAGTTTGGTGACCACACATCACGCTTCTTAATATTATTATTTATGTAACAGCCAAAAGTGTGGTAGGAGCTTGACAGCAAAACAGGTCATTGCTCCAATGAGCTTACAGTCTAATAAGACAATGTACAAACAAAGGAGTCGGAAAAGGGATGTAACTTTTTTCTAATTGCATTAGGCTTTAACCCTCATTATATGCCTGCCAAACCTCTAGTGTCAATTTTTTAATCTGTATTATATCAATTTTCTACTGATACTGTGATTTAAAAAAAAATCTTGCCTAGTCCTCAGAGCTTTGCCCCAACACCAAATAATGCTTTTACTCTTTTCTACACTTAAGTTTTCTAAGAATACATAACCTGCATTTTTCCATTTCTAACTACCAGCTGCACCCACATCTACCTATTTTTAATTCAAAGCACGATGCTACCAGAAGTCACTATGACTCCAAAAACGCTGATTTTGCCTAGTTCTGGTGAAATGTTGAGAAGCAGAATTCTGAATAATCAACTGGCAGGAGCCCAGCCCTAGATTAACTCCACTCATATTTTATATAGCTGTTTTTACAGCTAACACATCTTTAGATGGGTAAACTGTACTCTTAATGTGCCATTTTGGATCAGACACAGCATATGCATTTTTATACACATAAACAGTACATAGGAACACATGAATTGCCATAATGGCTCAGCTCCATGTTCCATCTAATCCAGTATCCTACCGCTGATGGGTGCAGGAAACCTCACTGTAGGCAGAGATGGGATAATATGCCCCCCCCCCCATTAAGGTTTCATCCTAATCTAGTAGGAATGTGCTTTTGCCTTGAAACATGAGATTTTATCTCCCCTCCAATGCTCTTTTTGTTAACATGGATAGCAAGTGCAAATATGTGCAGGATAAAGTCTTTGGAACTCTCCCAATTAGTGCTCATGAAAGTGAGGAATTGTTATCCTGGCCTTGATTCTAAAAAAATGGAGCTTGGATAATGTGCCTTAGCATAACTGAGAAATTCTAGTTAGTGCCATCAGTCTTACAGTAGTATCGTGAAAAGAATTCATTTAGTTGAGGTAAAAGAAATTTCAGTCAGAGTTTATCTTTGACTGTCTCTAGTGAAAAGTGTGTGCTAACAAAGTCTGAACTAATATGAGACAGGGAAAGGATTCCCCTAAATCTATTTGTTCTTTTGGAATAATTCATTAGCTAAATACTTTTCAACTGTTACAATCAAAAAAGAATTCCTAACTGGAGCCTTATTTCAATGCATTCCAATAACTTTTCTAGTATTGCAGTCCCCAATTCTATCTTGCATCAATCAATGTTTTGAAACAAAATTCAGTAAATTCATCTTAACATTTTTTTAAAAAGAGGAAACTCTGAATTACAATAATATCAGTGACAGTCCCAGCCACTAATAGTAAGGAGATGAGACTGATGCATGAAGAGCCGAGTTTCTGAATTAGGATGGTATTTATTCTCAGAAGTGGAAGAAAAAATGGTTACCTACCTTTCATAACTGGTGTTCTTCGAGATGTGTTGCTCATGTCCATTCCATTCTAAGTGTGTGCACGTGCACGTACACAGTTGTCAGAGCTTTTGCCTAAACAGTATCCGTAGGGCCGGCTGTGGCTCTCTCGAGTGCCATGCCAATGCGTCGGTATATTAGGCGCCGCCGGCCCTATGATCTCTCAGTTCCTTCTTACCAGCAACTCAGACAGCAGGGCAGGAGGGCGGGTAATGGAATGGACATGTGCAACATGTCTCGATGAACAACAATTACAAAAGGTAGGTAACTGTTTTTTCTTCTTTGAGTGCTTGCTCATGTCGATTCCATTCTAGGTGACTCACAAGCAGTATCCACGGAGGTGGGCTCCGAGTTCACAGTCATGAAGCTTGCAACACTGCTCTACTAAAGCCAGCATCGTCTTGGGTCTGCTGGGTAAGCACGTAATGAGACATAAACGTGTGGACGGATGACCAGGTGGCAGCCCTACAGATATCCTGGATCAGCATTTGAGCTAGGAAAGCTACTGAAGAGGCTTGCGCCCTAGTTAAATGGGCGGTCACAATCGCTGGAGGAGGCACCTTTGCCTGATTGTAGCTGTAGCGGTTACA